>NW_022196893.1:19447708-19470208 GCF_008632895.1 Mastomys coucha | reverse complement strand
CATGTGGTTGTTGGGAATTGAACTCAGGATCTCTGGAAGAGCAGTCAGTGCTCTTAACCACTGAGCCGTGAATGAGTCTAGGTCCTGGGGCCACCCATCCACAGTCACCACCCAGAGACCCATTGGTGTGTTCAGCCCTGGAGATCTTGACCCTCATCTCATATCTGAGCTGGCTCTCTAGGGGCTGGTGGTCCTGGATACAGATCATTGCTAAAGAGTTGTGTAGTCCTGGGTAATGCCTCAAGCTTCTCTGTGCTTTCTATGTGTTAACTGCCAAGCAGGGTAGCAGCAGCAGGGCTGGCTGGCACAGCTGGTGCAGATCAGATGTGGTAGGGTGTGAATTAAACTGCTCAGCTGGAAAGAAACTCGGGGCTGATGCTATCACGCCCACAGACAGCCAGATGCAGTCCTGCAGCAGGCATGGGCTGCCACTATGTAGCTCTAGATGGAAAGCTGACTTGGGGTGAGGTCCTGGGTATGGGGATGCCCATCCTTAGACACCATCCTTAGATGGGAAGGAGCACACAGTGCTTATCCTGACCCTGACTACTGCTCCAACCACAGAGACACCTGGATGGCAGTACCCAGGGAGTCTGGAACTCCTCACTTTGACTCTTCTTCTCCCTGGGTCTCCCCTACCCTGAGTCTTCACTCCTTAGGTCTCTCCGACTGTCTTGGATCTTCCATCCTTGGGTCTCTCCCACTTTGAGTTTTCCCTGCCTCAGATCTCTCTCTTCTTGGGCCTCCCTCACCTGGGTCTTTGCTGTTATGGCTCTTCTCTTCCCTGGCTCTCTCCTGGGTTTCCTCTGCCTTGGCTTTCCCTACCCAGACTTCTGCAGGCACAGCTGTGAGTTACAGAGAAACCCACTCTTGCCCCAATTGTGTAGCTATGAACTGTTCTAGTTAGGAATTGAGTTTCTTCATAAAGAGGAAAAATGAAAAAAAAAAAAAAAAACTTTTGAACCACTAGAGAGTCAAATGAATTCTCAGCAGGTAATAAATGGAGCCATTTGGAAGCAGGAAGAGAACTTGTTCTGTCCCCCATCCACCCACAGCCTCACACCTCCAATGTCAAGAGCTGATTTTCTCTCTCGGCTCCCTTCACTCAGTACCACATCTGAGGAGTGTTAGGATGGGAGGTCATCCTCATTGAGGCTGGGGTGTCACGTTGGGTATAGTGCTTGGGGTGGGGGGAGAGAAGGGAAGGGAGGAGGGGAGGGAGAGAGAGAGCTACTTAACACTAGGCAGCTTTGCAGACGCCAGGAAGACCAGACCTCATTGCTATCTGGCTGGGAACATGCCCCCGAAGCCTAAGGTGGCCATAGAAGGTCAAGAGGGTAAGGGTGGAGGGAGGGAATTCCCAGCCAGGCCAGCAGTGTTATCTGTCCTGTTTTGGGGACAGTTTATAAGTGTCCTGAGCTGCCCTAAGCTTCATGGCCCAGAGCCCTGAGGCATCTCTGGTTGAGCCAGGCACGGAATAGAGGTGCAAGAGCCCTAGGCATGGCTGGGCATACTCAGAAATGGACATAGCACCCAGGCACAGGAGGCAAAACTCAGAGGGAAAGTAAGCTGAGCTCCAAGATCAACCCAATCTCTACAGAGGTCCCTAGCTTAGATGTCCATGTTGGGTGATGAGGATGGTGATGTAGGCCTGCTTGCTCTGAAGCCCCGTGGCTCAGAGAAGAGGACCTGAGAGTAGAGGATGCAGCTCTGTGTGCTAAGCCCTGCTCCTGGTATCTACAGTCTACTCCTTTACTCTTACACTCTGCTCAGGGATTGTGTCCTGTGGCCAAGCCCTGCCTGGCTGGACTGCCCTGTTGCTGAGGAATTCAAGGCACCTTGAGTGTCTAGAGAGTGAAGCTGAGACTCACTGCCACCTTTTCTTGCCTTCAATCAGGACGAGGCACCCAGGAGGGTCCCCACCAACTTCCTCAAAACCTGGCTTCCATGGTTGATGTGCCTGCAATTCTTGCTTTAACATGTTACCTTATGACCACATGTTCAGTGACAGGCAGCAGGAAGAGGTTGATATGCATCAGCTTTTTAGTCTCAACAGCTTCTTATCTGACCTGGGCTGAACATGGCCATACAGCCCAGTGAAGATGGGTGTCTTACTATCTTTTCTGGTGTGATAAAAGTACCCAGACAAAGATAAAGTAGAGGAGAAAGGTTGCTTTTTTTATTTTATTTTTTGCATACAGTTCTAGGTTATAGTTTATGGTAGTTTGAATGAGAATGGCCTCTACAGATTCATATATTTGAGTGTTGGTCCCCTGCTAGTGGAACTGTTTAGGAAGGATTAGGAGGCGTGGCTTTGTTGGGAAAGGTGTGTCACTGAGAGTGGTCTTTGAGGTTTCAAAAGTCCACACTACTCCCAATACTCCTCTCATTCTCTCTTTACCTCTCTCTCTCTGCCTTGTGCTTGTGGATAAGAATGTAAACATTCAGTTCTATCACCATGCCCCGCTTCCTGTAAGGGTTTGTCTGCAGGGACAGAGCCTGTGGGAGCTTTCCTAAGATCTTTCCACACAGGGGTACTGGTCTTTGGTCTTTTGGCTTTTGCTACTTTGTGAATTCTTCTTTTTCCCTCCCTTTCTCTTCCTAGTTTCACTCACTGTCACTAGATCGGAGAGACAGAAGGATAGAGGGGAGAGAAAGAGACAGAGATCCTTGGATCTAATTTTCTTTCTTCTTATTTCTTCTTTGAGCAAAACTCCTAATGAACCACAGCCAGCCACAGTGAATGACCAACAACCACCCACCCATCTCTTGGGGCCCTAGCATTTATAACCCTCTGAAAAGTTTCCGGAATTCCAAATGTCACACAATAGCGGAAATTATCTGCAGCTGGCAAAACCATGTCTCTGCTAGAGCGTGAGGCAAATCATAGTCAACTGCTAAAGACAGTCCAAAGCTGCCCATATTCCCACACCTGGGACTAAAACAAAACCACATTTTTATAATATTTCTGTGTTTTTCTGTATTCAGTATTCCAGAATTTCCACTATACACCAGGACTTCAGGAGCCAGCTGCAAGTCTGGGAACATATGTCTAGCTCTGCTGTGGAGTTCTGATATGCACTTACATGGGTGTTCCTCACAAGCAGATGCTAGCTCCAAACATTACACTTGGTCTCTACTGAGGGGCCTCCCCCCCAGGCATCAGTCCTAGAGTTGGGGATGGAGCACAGGCTGGACAATGCCATTCACAGTATATTACTTTATTGGGATTCTATCTAACAAGCACCCTAGAACTCAATCTCTCTTTCTGCCTTCTCGCTATTGGAATGCCACACAGAAAGCAATATTATTAGGTGGGAGCTTAGATTAATTTCTTTAAAGCTTTAGATAACTGAAAAATTCAAACAAGAGAGATTTAAAAAAAGCCACCCCCAAGTTAACAAACCAAACCAGTCAAACAAAAAATTCAAACCAGGGCTGGAGAAAGGGCTTAGTGGTTAAGAGCACTGACTGCTCCTCCAGAGGTCCTGAGTTCAATTCCCAGCAACCATATGGTGGCTCACAACCCTCTGTAATGGGATCCAATGCCCTCTTCTGGTGTGTCTGAAGAGAGTGATAAATAAATAAAAATAAATAAATAAAAATCTTTAAAAAATCCAAACCAATATGAAATCAATACTACTTTTATACTTGTAGCAAGGTGATATTTATTGTGTGAGTTTGACACATTGGCTTCCTGCTAAAAATGATAAAATATATATAACATGAAATTCAACATCTTCCCCATTTTAAAGTGCACGGTAGTGGCCTCACATGCATGGACACTGTGTCACCATCACCACTATCACTCTGGAGCCTTTGCTGTCCACAAACTCAAACTGCCCCCCCCCCCATTTCCATGACTGTCAATCAGCTGCCTGCCTCTCTGAATTCGAGACTTAGTTTTATATAGGTTTTGAGGTCCTGTCCTTGATCTCCATGTTTGTCCAGGAAGCACCTTACCGAGTGAGCCGTAGCTTCAGCCCCTCCTTCCTTTTACAGACAGACCGTTATGTGGTGGGCAGCCCAACCCTCATCTGTAGGTGGGCACTTGGGTTGCAAACGTTTGGCTCTTGTGGCCATTTTGATTCTTTTTAGTGTATGCCCAGAATAGGAATTACCGAGTCACATGGTTGTTTTATTTTTAGCTCTCTGAGAGCCACCATGCTGTTTCCACAGCCGCTGTGCCATTTGTCACTCCTCCAACAGAGCCAGGGTTTTAATTTCTCCACAGCCTCACCAGAATTTTCTGTGTTCTGGTTTATTTATTTTCTTAGAAAAACAGCAGCGTCCCAACAGATCATGGTTGCCACCTCATCGTGGTTGGGCTGTACGCTGCCTGCAGCTTTCGTGCTGTGTGGTTATTGATGTATTTTCTTTGGAGGAATTATTGCTTGGGTGTGATGGCTTGAGTATGCTTGGCCCAAGAAGTGGAACTATTAGATGTGGCCTTGTAGGAGTAGGTATGGGCTTGTTGGGGGGGAGTAGGTCATTGTGGGCGTGGGCTTTAAGACCTTCATGTAGCTCCCTAGAAGCCAGTCTTCTGTTTGCCTTCTGAACAAGATGTAGAACTCCCAGCTCCTCCTACACCATGCCTGCCTGGACATTGCTGTGCTCCTTGTCTTAATGATAATGGATTGAACCTCTGAACTTGTAAGTCAGACCCAGTGAAATGTTGTCCTTGTAAGAGTTGCCTTGGTCATGGAGTCTGTTCACAGTAGTAAAACTCTAAGATATTGGGTCTGCCAAAGTCTTCTTGGGCCTCTGTACAAAGCCCCATAGACAGGCTGAAGCCACGATAGTCATTGTTTTCATGGCTCCAGAGGCTGAACTCTGAGGTCAGGCACTAGGACAAAGATGTCACTTGCCTGTAGATGAGTGCCTTCACACAAAGTCTTCATGTGTCTGAGGAACAGGGAGGGCAAACGCCTAGGCATCTCTTCTCCAAGAACATGGGTCCTATCTTGAGAACCTGGCTCTTGTGAGTTTGTCTCACCTGAGTCACCTTCCAAAGGCCTTTCTCCAAATACTGTCCCCTGGGGGCTGTGGCATGGGGGTTTGAGTCTGCAGCAAGGTCCTCTGCCCATGTCTGGGTCGGGATGTTGGTCATTCTAACTTGGAGTTCCCGGTGTACTCAGGACGTGAACCCCAGGAGACACTCACATGACTTAACCCTTCATCTTTCACCCTGTTGGCAGTGCTCTTTGATGCACAAAGGATTTTAAACATTGGTGACATCTAATTCAACTAATTATTCTTTCTTCTTTTGGATTTTTGGTTTCCAACCAAGAAACCGCGGCCCATTCTGTGGTCACAGAGCTCCCTTTCCCGTTTACTCCTGAGTTTCGAGCTTGGGGCCCTTTGAGTTTGGATCATTGGCCACTCTGGGTTAATTTTGCCATGATACAGAGGCATGTCACCCCGGAAGTGTAGCCAGGACAGTGCTGTGGCCACCTGTAGCTGACATCCAGGGAGCATGCTGATCTTCCAGGGTGCAAGCTGCAGGGAGCCAGACTCCTGCGAGAATAGTTGTCTCCCTTAAAGCCAGGGTCTTTGCAGGCCACAAATGCCTAATATTCTCATCCCAACCCTGGCTGCTCCAGGTGGCCATTCACCTCAGAGCACAGCTGGAGCCAGGTGGGGCCTGGAGTCTCCCCAGGACATCCAGAGCAGGAGACTCAGCAACTTTTCCGTGAGCAGTCCCCAAAGTGACTCTGCAGACCCTGTGTTACAGTTGCTTTCAGCCAGGGCTTGAGGGGCACAGGCCACTGTGGCAGACTGACATCTCATTGGCAGGAAGCCACAGCGCAGATGGCTGGTCAAGCGAGTTTCACGTCCCCCACCCCATTTTCCTCTCTTTTAGGAATCTTGATCTCAGATTCCAGCTCAGGCATTGATGCTAGTTATTGATTGCCTGACCCATCCATCCATCTATCCATAGAGCCTACGAGCAGATGTCTAGACGCTAGAGTTGCTAAGAGAGAAAGACTCCTCTCCCACTACTCTTGACACAGAAAATAGAGAAAGTTTTAAGACTAAATCTGTAGCCAGCGATGGTGGTTTGCTAGTCCCGAGACTTGTTAGAGTGAGTCAGGAGGATTGTTATGAGTTCCAGGTCTGTCTGGAGTGCATGTGTGGCGTTCCTTTGTTTCGAGACAGTCTCCCTGTGTTTCTTAGGCTGCTTTTAAACTCTTGGCTCAAGCTACCCTCTGCTACAGCCTCCCCTGAGAGTGAATCTGTAAACAGATTTTCAACAGGTGGATCCTCCGGTATGAGGAAGCCAGCAGTTCTGCCTGGGGGCTGACACAGAGCTTGAGCTCAGAGGGCCTTTCATGGTAAATCCTTGTACCTGTGTCTTAGTCAGGGCTACTATTCCTGCACAAAACATCATGACCAACTAGCAAGTTGGGGGGGGGGTTTACTCATCTTACACTTCCACATTGCTGTTCATCACTAAAGGAAGTCAGGACAGGAACTCAAGCAGGTCAGGAAGCAGGAGCTGATGCAGAGGCCATAGAGGGATGCTCCTTACTGGCTTGCTTCCCCTGGCTTGCTCAGCCTGCTCTCTTATAGAACCCAAGACTAACAGTCCAGGGATGGCACCACCCACAAGGGGCCCTCCCACCCTTGATCACTAATTGAGAAAATGCCTTTCAGCTGGATCTCATGGAGGCATTTCCTCAAGGGAGGCTCCTTTCCCTGTGATAACTCCAGCTTGTGTCAAGTTGACACACAAAACCAGCCAGTACAACCTTGGTTAAAAGCATGGTCACTGGGTACTGGCCTCAGGCTGGCCACAGAGTTGTATGAGGAGAGAACTGGAGCTGTTCTGTAGAGAGGAGACTGGGTTATATGAAGCACTCAGTGTGGTCTTCATTTATTAGATATGGGGTATGAGGGTGGGGCTTGCTGTGACCCCAGGCTGGGGCTCTGAATCTGTGGGTGGAATGATGCTGGCTTGTTGCTGGGTATGCTCACTGAGGCATGGTCAGGAAGTTTCCCCTTCCCTACTGTCTCCTCTTCTAGGTGCTGCTTCCCTGGTGAAAGTCACTACCCTTGTTCTATCCAGAGTGAGAAGGCAGACCCCCAGGGAAACAGCTGGCTTACATGAGACACTGGGGCTCTTTGGATTTTGGCGTTCCCTAGCTCTTCTAGTCCTGAACTCTTGCATCCCAGCCCTTCCTCCCCCACCCCCCATTTCAGCAGCTTGGTGCTTGAGAAATAAAGCAGAAAGCCCATTATTTCTTTGACTGGGATGTGTGTTCAGGGAGGGGCAAGGTTGGCTGGCAGTTTTCTCTTGGGTAGATGTTCTATAACTTCCTGGTGTCCACTACTATACACGGGGCAGCTGCTCTTGCCTGTAGTTGGCAGCCCTGTCTTGAAGGTTTTTCTGCTTCAATGAGAGGCCCCTGGAAGCAGTTCATATGTCACTGAGAACAATGCAGCTCTCAAATAGGTCATTCTTCTATGGCTGCCTTGTGGCTCTTGACTTTTCTTCTTCTGTCAGGGTACTTGGTTTTATAAGTAGGTCTAGGCATTGGGTTGTGGTCAGTCTCCCAATGGACCACATGCAATACAGGTGTTGGGGATTTTGTCATCCCTTTCTCCGGCTGCACTTAGAGCAACCTCCTCTGCAGGCTAGAGAAACATGGCCAGAATGGAAACCAGAAAGGACATGAGAATTAGTTCTGGTCATGATCCCCTCCCCACCCCCAGAGACAGTATCATTCTCAGTTCATCCCAGTCCTGGCTCCGTACATCGATTGGACCCTTCCAACTGAAACCTAGAAGTGGGATTCCTCACTGTCCATTTAGTGACAAGAACATTAGGACTCAAAGAGTGTAGCTCCTCTACCCAAGCTCACCTCTGTAATAGTCATGTGAGAGTTTGAAATTAGATTACTTACTCTGGGCCTTGAGATTCTAAACATACTCCAGTAGGACCATACGTACTGGATAGTAGTCGATTGTTACTCCACACTCACTCTGGCTAGGGTACTTCCATGATGAGTGCCTTTTTGAAAGCAATACACAGGTGGATATGAGGATGGATGGGAGAGGAAGTGGAGTAAGGGTGAAGTAGGTGGGTGAAAAGATTGAAGGACAGACGGATGCATTGAAGGATGAAGGGTTGGGGTTGATGGGAGGATGGATGGATTGAATGGATGAATGGGAGACATAAAAGGATGGATGGGTATTATAGATGGTTGGATGATGGAAGGCAGGATGAAGACAGGGGGTGAATGGAGGGTGGATGGGTGGATGGCAGGGTGGGGTAGATGGAGGGATGATATGTGGTGGGATGGGTGAATGTATAAATTTCAGGATGAGGGGGGTGGTGCTGGAAGGTGGAGAGATGAGGTGGGTGGAGGAATGGGTGGGTGATGGAGGTATCTAGATGGCATGATAAAGGGATGGGATGGATAGAGTGGTGGGTAGATAAACGTCAGGACGGACCAGATGCCTGACAGTGTGTGGAGGGGTGGCTGGGTGGCAGAACTGAGGGATGGGGTGAGTGGATGGAGAGATCCTTTGTCTTCAGTGTTTGGCTGCGGCCTTGTCCTTAAGGACCTGCGGAGTATCTTCCTTGAGAAGCTGTGCCATTTGCCATCTTGTCATTATTTTACATGAGGTCATGGTGACTTATTTACTGAAGTAAATGATGGGTGACCCACAAAGGCCAACACTTAAGATTTGCAAAAGGCAAAGATTTCAGTTGTGTGTTATCTTTTCCTTTAGGTGCGGCCCAGTTACACTCAAGAACCCATTAAAATTGAAGACTTGGTTTTTGGGGTGGCAGTATTGGTGGGTTCTTTGGGAGAAGAGGCCTAGCGAGCAGTGATTAGGTTACTGGGGGCCATTCTTTCCCTTGGAAGGTGATCCCAGAACTTCTGTGGAGGCCGAGCTTGCCTCTACGTTCTCTTTCTGTTGCTGGATCAAGATGATTCACCTGTTCTTACCGCAGGCCTCCTCCTCTGCCAGCCACCACGAGCCATGACATAATACAGTCAGGTGGTAGTGGCCATCACTAAGCCTGTGCTTTGCCATGTGGGCCTTGAACCTTCTTCAGTGGGAGTAAAAATAACTCTCTTCTTTTTATAACTTGGATTCTCCTCTGTCTTTGGCCATGAAAAGCTGGCAGGAATGTTCCACTTTCTTACACCTTGGAAGACCTTGGCTTGCTCTTGTGGGCCTTCTATCTAGAGAACATCACAGGTGAGGGTGGGGGCCATCTCCATGAGTGTGGCTTACTCCATCACTCTGTGTCCCTGGACCTCTCAGCTCCCTGCCTGTATATGCTGTTTGTTAATAGACAACAAGGACAGGAAAGAGAAGGGGAAAGACGCAGGGGGAAAATCAAGGACAGAAAGTGAGTCAAGAGCAACCCGCTGTGTTTGTAGGTAGAAAGCAACCAGTGATCAGGAGACAGGATGGAAGTACGTTTGATCAACCACAGGCCCTGAGGCTTGTATTTAGAAGCTAAGAGAAACATGGCTAGGAGAAGGCGAAATGAACCTGTGGGTCAGTGCCATTATTTGCTCTAGAATAGTATCTAGCCAGTTATATGGAGGGCAGGCTTTGTTTTGTTTGAGACAAGATCTTTAACTTGATATATACTTGAAAATAGCTGGGCAGTGGTGGCACACACCTTTAATCCCAGCACTTGGGAGGCAGAGGCAGGTGGATTTCTGAGTTCAAGTCCAGCCTGGTCTACAGAATGAGTTCCAGGACAACCAGGGCTACACAGAGAAACCCTGTCTTGAAAAACCAAAAAAAAGAAAATAAACTTGAACTTGGGATCTTCTTGCATCCGCCTCCTGAGTGCTGGGATCACAGCAAGTGTCATTCTGCCTTGTCACTGTGTGCGGACTGAACCCAGGACATCATGTTCATTAGTTAAGCAAGCACTCTTCCAACAGTCACATCTCCTGCCATGTTTGTTTGTTTGAGACAGGGTCTTGTCAGCCCAAGCTGACCTCGAACTCAAGATCCTTTCCCCTCAGTTTCCTTAGTGCTAGGGTTCCATGTGGAAGTCCCACGCCTGGCTTCTCTGGACGCTTGAAACTGGTGGGTGTGCATCGGGCAGGCAGAGTTCCAGGAGATCATACAGCAATGGGAGGTGGGCAGTCTAGCTTGTCTGCAGAGCCTGTGCATTGTGAGAGTCAGCAAGGCCAGCCATGCGGCTCCATGAGAGCCACTCAACTGCAGAGCTGTGTCACAGGGAGACGGTCACCGGGAAGCAGCTGGGTAGGATGATCTGGATAGACCACTGGAAGAGCTGAAAAGAGAGTGAGACCTGGAAGCTGTCCAGGGCAGCTGTGAGACTAGCCTGCTTCTGCTATGAGGAAGTCCATCGTGTATTCCAATGGACAGAGAGACAGTGGAGAATCATCAGAGCACAGTACAGTTTGCTCTTGGTACAACTGCCTCACACCTTGACTGTTGGGTGGCCACAGTCTAGAGGTGGCAGTCTAGTGACTGAAGGTGTGGCTGGTAGGATTCATCGATGTGAGGTGGACTAGAACCTGAAAGATGTCAGGGTAGAGCCTTTATCCTCTTAGGGGCTGGTTGATAGGTGGGTACCTTCTGGAAGAGCAGTTTTCTCTACTGACTTTGGAAGGCTGTTTTCATGTCCCATGAAGTGTGTAATGTGTGGGGTGCATGCTTCAGCCGAGAGCAAGCAGAAAGAACACCAACATGGCTGACCAGACCTGAACCTCAGGAGAAAAAGGAGACTGAGCTTCATCCTATTGTGCCTGAGAAGGGTGCTCATGAGTGTCAGCAGGGAGTGGCCTGTGGCCTTGGAGGAGGTCACCTCCCAGGTCAAGACCTTGTTCGAGGATCCTGAGGCCTGTGCATCCTTGGGCACATTAGAATCTTTGCAAGTCTTGGTGGAGTTTGCACGGACAGCTAGGAAAGCTGTTAGGATCTGTGCCCTTGTCCCAGCATGGAAGCTTCTAGCTTCAGTAGGAATGGCTGAAGCTCCTGCTTGGGGAAGGCCAGGTGGGGTGGCAGCACTCAACTTCCATGCTACCCCTTTGAACACAGCCATTGGACCTGCAGGGCCTGTCTGTCCTTACCAGCTACTGAGGCTGCATGCTTCCAAACGAAGAAGCAGTTATTCTCAGAGGAGATTCTCACTGGTAAATCCCATTAATTTCTCACATTAGTGTGAGATCCTCAGATTCCGCCATGCTCGGAGGCTCCAGGCCTAGATACCTGCTGGTGACTTAGGTGTTACAGTTGCAGCCCTGCAGGTGGCGCCGAACCACTGCCTTTCTCTCAGGCCTCTTCCTGACCTGTGTTCTCAGGCTTTTGATTTTTCCTCTTCTACAAGGATCCGTAGAAACCATTGTTGATTTAGGGATCTGGGAAGCCTAACTGAAAATTAAGTAAATGCACAAACTTGGGAGTCATCGTCTTTCACACATGAGCTGTTCTCTGGGACAAGTGGTTTGGTGGCATCTGGAGTTTGGCTGCTGCTAAGGGATCAGTTTTAAATGTTTCATCTTACTTCAGAAGAGTGGGGGTCCCTCCTGTCCCTGGCCTGGGCTGGGGTTGATAGACTGGGCAACTGGTATCCAGAGATTTTCCTAGATTGTCCTATTGTGTTGCTGTGCCTGGACATGCACACTTGGAGCTCAAGGACACATGTGTTGTGTACCTTTTGGGAGTTGAGTTCATGGAATATGCTGGAAGCCCTGTTGCTCATAAAGACTGATGTGCTAGGATGCATGTAAGATGATTGGGCAGGATCCTCGCTGTGTACTGGGTTGGGGACATGTTGCTCTGGCCTAGGGGTCTCTGTGTAATAGCTAGTGAGGAAGTATGTTCTTATACCCTGCCTCCCCAGGTTTATACTGGCCATGGGAGGGGGACACTTGGCTTTGGTATGGTGCTAAGCTTCTGGGAGACTTTCTCTGGGTACATAGAAAAGCAGGTGTGGACTCTGACAAGGTACACACATTAGCTTAAGTAGGTTCTAGAATGGATAATTACAAGGGCGTTTTGTCATGAGAAGAAGTAGTTGTTTATATTTTGAAGTTAGCACGCCCTGGAGACCCCTCATTGTGACAGTGGGCTGAGGCTATGCTAGGAGATATGACAGTCTCACTGCGCATTGTTCAGACCCATGGCCAGGCCATAGCCCAAGAGATAGGAACAACATACTGTCTGTGAGTCACCATACAGGGGTCAGAGTTGGGAGGGGTGACTCCCCACAGGCCACAGAGCTCAGGGATGCAGATCCTAGCCTCCTAGACTGGCTTCCTCCTCAGAGCTGTGCCAGAACATAGAGTTGTATCTCACGCCTACTTCCCAGAGAGTTCTGGGAAGAAAAATAGGTAGGGTTAGGCCCCACCTAGCTTTTCCCTGAGATAAAGCCTGCACTTCTGAGATGCACAGCCATCTAACACAGAGCTGAGAGAATGCCAGGCATCTCGGAGATGTCATACTCTTTCTTGAGCCATAGTTGTCTGCTTTGGCAATCATCTTTAGGAGCCTGGGATGGGATGCTCTAGGAAGGGTCCAGAACCCCATCCAAGGGAGTCTGACATACTCAGGACCTCTCTTACTATCCCTTGCCAACCTCCAATGTCATTTCTTCACCTCTATTTCTGCTCTAAGCCAGCATCTCCCTCCTTCAGCCCCAGTCTTCTCCTGCACCAGTTACTTCAGAGGGAGTATTCAGTGCTGCTGATCCCTGGGAATTCTCTCTTGCCACGGAGCACTCAACTCTAATTCCACACAGCCCTCTTCCTGGTGAGGTTCCCTGTGCTCTTTTGTTCTGCCTGGACACTCTGGCCTTGCCCCATGGCCTTCTCCCACACAGCTGGGCAGCCCCAAGATTGGAATCCTCAGCCTCCTTGGAGGTTCCAGGTACAGATGAGGTTGGCCAGGCGCCTCCATTTCTCTATGAGCTCAGCAGTGTTCTCTAGGGCTAGGTTTGGCCTTGTCCTCATGAGTGGTGGGTTACAGTGACCTGAGAAGAATGTTTTTGTGTGTTTTCTGATGGTGCTGACCTGCCCATGGCCCTTCCCACCCCTATCTGCTACCTGTGTCTTTCTCAGCTATAGTGAGGAGACCTTCAGCAAGACTTCCTTATACACTAGGAGCCAGCTATGAAGTTCTGGTGATGTATTTGGGGTCTGGGATGTGGCTGCTGGGGAGTCCCTGGGCTTTGTCTGGACAGGTATCCTTTTGTTTTATGTTGTGCTTTGTGGGACACAAACGCAATGGAGAGTCCAGTATCTACCCTAGCTCTATCTTCTGGAAATGTTCAGCTAGTTGGCTCTCCCTGGGGACATCCCGAGTGTGCTTCTCTCCCTGAGGGAAGCGCCCCCGCCCCATGGCTCCAGTCGTGTGCTGTGGCTAATTATCTGTCTTGCTCTTATGTTCAGGTCTGCCCAGGGCAAGGTGGGGACACTGTGCTGTCCGCAAGCAGGACAGAGGTCAGGGCATCTAGAAGGTGCTACTGTCTACTCACACTGTCTGGACATCCTGGGTTCCATCTTTCCTGACCAGGGAGGATAGGAGACATGTCTTCACAACTTGACTATGCTGGACATGCTCTTACCCAAGGAAGGTCGTCTGTTATCAGGCTGAAGGAGAGGAAGGACAGAAAGAAAGCATAGGCCATCAGTAACATTGGAACGGCCATCTTGGATATGACTGTTTCTAGGGGGGACCTGGCCTGAATCAATGGCTCTTCATGCTGAGGGCAAGGCGATTGGTTAAGAGTGTCTCTAGGATACTCAGCAGCTTTGGTGTTTGAGGTGGAAGGGCATTCTGTGCTGTGTGGCCTTCATGGATCTACCTAACAGCACTGCAGGCCTGCTTATTGCTCTAGAGGACCCTCCCCATGTTCTCTTTCCTTCTCATTTTGGATTGAGTCACCAGGACCAGGTTGAGGTGAATCAACAGAGAAGTTTCTATGTAATGGGCAGGACACCACCCGACACTGCCCAGGTCTCCCTTTGCTTCCTCTGGGTGGAACAATCCCTGTATTCTTGGCTCTCAAAAACCTTCCTGATCTGTCAAATGGGATTGAATATGCAATTATGTATTTATGAATGAAATTAAAAAAGGCACATTAATAAATTATGCGAATCCATTTTTTTTCTAAAAATACGATGGCAAAATTAGTTGACATACTAGAAATGCTGTGTTTTTTTTTATATTGTGATTGCTTGTTCTTTTAAAGCAGAATGCATTTTAAATAGCCCAATGGATTGTCTAATTAACCACTTTGTTTACATAGAGATCATGCCTTGGAGAGCAGGGAGGGCCCCTCCACAATCAATGGGAAAGTTCTTGGTGTCTGTGAAAGTGATTCCTGGCAATGGGAGCTGTGGGTTACAACTGGGTTCAGTGTGAGTGCTGACTGCGTGTGGAGTCTCACTAGGTGCTGAGGAGCCTAGGAGAGTGGCCTGAGCTGGGGATGTTTTCATTCTCCTCTGGGAAAAGTGGCGGACCAATGCTTCCAGTCACCACTCCTGTGGTGAGCACTGCACTGCCAGGAACCTTTATTGTCTAGTTCTTCAGTTCTCGTGCCTGTATGTATGTATGTATGTGAGCTCACATGTGTGCTGCGTGGAGCTGCTTATAATTCCCCCAACACAACCTGTAAGGAGCTAAGAGATCACTCTTCAGAGAAGCCGAGCAAAGCGTCAACGAGTCATGGTACCAAGAAATCCCCAGGAAGCCAAGCTAGCTGGCTTGTCAATGGATAGATGAAGGAATTATGCTATATACTCACAATGGAGTACTACACAGCTCCCAGAAGAAGGGAATCTTGCTGTATGTGACCGTGGGTGAAGCTGAAGGCCTTGGAGCTCTGTGAACCAAGCTGGCAGGAGGAGATGAATACAGCGCAGTCCTCCTTATCCAAGGAAGCAGAACAGCCAGATACGTACATGCAGAGAGTAGAAGGATGGCGCTCTTAGCCGGGGAGGGGCTGAGTGATGCTGGGTAAAGAGTATGGACACTGGTCACAGGCGGCTGAGTGCCAGTGACAAGCCCTGCAGCACCCTGAGCCCAGCTGGGGATCACACCCTGGATGTTTTGCACACAAAGCACAACCGTGTGACATCAGGTGCATTAATTACTTCCATGCGACCACTTAACAGTTACTTACGTTAAAAAACCCTAGACATGTACCCCTTGAACAGAAAAAAAAAACATTCACTTCGCTAACAGTACCCTAAAAACTTGAGGAAATAAGAAAAAAAATGAAACAAAAGCAATAACCACCTGGGTGAAACTTGCCCTACCACAAGGAGTTTCTGCTGTTCGTTTGAGGGAAGGTGGCCTTAAAGCCTCTCTATTTGGCTCTCTGTTGCTCTATGAGGAGGACCTAGACAAGCTGTGGAGGTCCATATAGGACCAGCCCTTCCATCTGCCCCTCCTCCTCATGGCATAATAACTGAGTGCTCACCTACCTCAGCTGGGCTGTGCTCTACACCCAAGGCTGATGGCCCTGGAAGGGTCCTCTCTCTCCACTTGCCAGGCAGGGAGGAGGCCACATACGATGTGCCCATGGGTTTGCTCTCCTTCTGGAACCACACTTAAGACTCAGGCCCAGCCTCCACAGAGCCAGGGGATAGTCCCTGCAACTCAGCATGCAGTAGTTGAATGTCTACCTGCTCAGATTCCAAACGAGTGCCCAGCGGTCCAGGCAGAGACGCGTCAGCGTTTGACAGGCCCTGAAAGATGTGCATGGGATAACAGCTAGCCTCACCGGGCCCAGAGCATTTCAATTAACAGACTTCAGTGATGACGTAGTCTCTAGTTTAAAGCAAGGTTTTATTATAAAATGAAAACGCGTTCATTATAGAAGGCTTAAAAAAAAAAAAAAGAATTGAAATGCACAAAGGAGAAAACCAAATCCAAGCCATCCATCATGACTGTCCAGAGACAATCCTGTTAATTTTTTTGATGGATTTCCTTCCCAAATTTCTACCTTCTTGGGATTGTTATGCGGCAAACACAGGACTCACGTCTGGGTCTGCTTTGGATCTGAAAATAGGATGGTAGGCTCCCAATTAAAGGTTTATTCATCATGAGAAGTAATAAATTTTAAGCAGGTTGCACATGTGGGTTGTCTGTTCTGTTCTCTCCTTACTGAATTATTGATGCTGTGAATACAGATACATGGCCACGCTCCTCCATTGTCCCCTAATTAAAACAGAACACAAAGCAGGTCCAATGTGCTGAGTGGTGGGACTTGTAAATTTAACTTTTGAAGGATGAGAGGGAGGAGCCAAGGAGCCTCTGGGGAAGGTGGGTTGCTACAGTGAGTGTTTAATAAGGAGCTTCTGTGCTCTGAGAGATCCCAGTGGATGCTGGGAAACCTCTTCGAAGAGACGCATTAATTATTTAAGTGCAGGCCCAGAGCTACAGGGTTGTCTTAGCAGGAGGGTAATTAGTGAGACATGGCTTATAAGGCCCATTCCAAGATCCTTTTCGCTCTTTTTTTATTCCCCCATAAGGCCACCTACCAGGAGTCAGTCCAGCTCTGGTTGCTGCAGTGAGCCCTCACTCTTGGCTATGGATTCCCAGTGGGTTGTCTGAGAGCACTGTCACTTGGTAAGGGCTTGGGACCTGAGGCTCCATCTGCTCTGAGGTCCTCCATGTCCTCCTCTTCCCAGTTTTGCTAATCACCCTCTCATCAGCTGTCCACAGAGGACTTACCTAGAGGAGAGTTGCTACATTCACATCTGATCCTAGCTGACTCTTGTGCCACACCTCTGTGGCTAAGTTTGATGTTGAGATACTGAAAAACGTTGGATTAGTTGGATGACAGAAGCTGTGACTGTCAGAACTTCATCAGGAACATGTATCTTATTTAACGTGATCTTATTTAAGCGAGTTGTAAGTATGGGGATGACCTTGGTAAATGAGACATTCCAAGATGCCAAAAAAATGTGTTAATTCTAACCTCAAAAGTCCCTGTTGTACTTTTAAACCCAGCACCATTCAAATCCAAAGTCTTTTCTGAGTCTCTTAATTATAAGCTTCTATAAAATGAAAGCAAATTACCCATTTCCTACACATAATGGTGCTGAGTGAGCATTCCTATACAAAAGGGGCAAAACCAGGACATAGCAATGGATGATCTGACTAAAGCAAGGCTAAAATCCAGCAGTGAAAACACCAGCTCTTTGTTCAGCATCTGAGACTCATAATGTAATCACCTGGGCTCCAAGAGCATGGGTGATCCCAGTTCTCTGTCTCTGTTGCCTGTAGCTTTAGCCTTTGTAGCTCCTTGTACTAGGTTCTTAGCATCTCCTTACAGGAACTCCAATTCTGCCACACACTGCCTGAACTCAGCCGCTGTTTGAAATGATGGAGTAAGCCTCCATGACCCTCAGCCTTGTACTTTTCATGTCCTAAAAACCAGTCCCACAGGAATTCTGCTGCTGTTTTGTTGACAGCTTAAGGTGCTGCCTAGTCCCTTTGATCAACAGCTACACCAGCTCTTGTGTGTAGACCCTGCGGAAATGTGCCTGAGCAGTTACTTGTGAGGTGCAGGGCCCCACTCCCAACTACACTGATGCTTTCTCCCTTCAAATATAACTGTTGTCTTGATTTTTGATCCTCGCAAAATCAAGATGACAGTTGGAGTTTTGCCCTCAAGATAACTTTCCTATGGTTTCAGGACAGCACATGAAGTTCCTTCTCAGTGGAGTTGATTTCTCTTATAATTACAGTTGCTTTCTCAGTACCAGCCCAGATGCTCTTCTGTCTTAAAATTTCCTCACCAAACAAATTAGTCCATTGTTTTTAAGTTCAAATTCACAGAAATTCTTAAGACATGGGAGGATGAAGCCAGATTCTTGGTCAAAATATCACATTAATGTCCCCCATTCTAATTCTTGTTCTCCTTTGAAATCTTATGAACAGGCTTCTATTGTTGACATTTCTGCCATCATTCTTGTTTTATACATTCTCATCAGAACTGTCCATTAAGGTCTGTGTCCTGCATGCCTGGGGGGAGGAGAAGCGTTTCTAGCCCAAAGTACCAAATTCTTCCACATCCAGTCATAAAACAGTTCCAAGGACTAAGTGTTATCACAGCAGCGACCCTACTTCTGATACCAATTCTGTCTTACTTCTTTTTCCTACTATTGACAATACCCTGACAAAGACCACTAAATGGAGAAAGGTTTGTTTTGGATCATAGCTTAAAGATTCAATCCATTATGGCAGAGAAGGAAAAATGGCAGGAACTTGCCATTTTTGGCACATAGTTGGTCACATCACATTTGTTATCAGGAAGCAGATGATGATGAATGAATGTGCTCAGCTCACTTTCTCTTTTTACACAGTCTAGGATTTCAGCCTAGGGAATGGAGCTACCCACTGTGGGTTGACCTCCCACCTAAACTAACCTAACCAAGATACTATCTCTTAATCAGGCTCAGAGGCCATTTCCTGGATGCTTCATCAAATTGACAACTGAGTTCTACATATGGATTGGCAGGCAACAGGAAGAGAGAGAGTCCCTTGACCTGGCTTGAGTATTTGAAACCTCAAAACTCACCCCCAGTGACACACTTCCTCCAACAAGGCCACACCTGTTCCAACAAGGACACATTTCTTTTTTTGTTTTAAATTAATTAATTTACTTATTTACATCCCAAATATTGCCTTCCTCCCAGTCCTCCCTTGCAGAGTTCCTCCCACTCCTGCCCTCCCCCTCACCTCTGAGAGGGCAACCCCTCATACTCCCCACCTTGGTGCATCAAGTCTCTGCAGGATTAGGTGCATCCTTTTCCACAGAGATCAGATATGGCAACCCTCTGCTACATATGTATCAGGGGCCTCAGATCAGCCCCTGTATGTTCTTTGGTTGGTGGTTCAGTCTCTGGGAGCTCCTAGAGGTCCAGATTAGTTGACACTGTTGGTCTTTGTGTTGGGTTGCTATCTCCTTGAGGGCCTTCAATCTTTCCCCTGACTCTTCCACAGGGATTCCTGACCTCCATCCAATGTATGTCTGGGCATCTGCATCTGTCTCAATCAGCTGCCGGGTAGAGCCTCTCAGAGGGCTGCTATGCCAGGCCTCTGTCTGCAAGCACAACAGCATCATTAATAGTGTGAGGGACTGGTGTGTGTCCATGGGATGGGTCTCAAAATGGGCCAGTCAACTGGTCTGCCATTCTTTCAGTCTCTGCTGCATCTTTGTCCATGCATTTCTTTTAGACAGGACCAATTTTGGGTCAAAAGTTTCATAGCTGGGTTGGTGTCCCCATCCCTCCACCGGCGGTGCTATCTGGCTACCAGAGATGGTCTATATCCCAATTGTAGGGTGTTTCTTCTAAGGTTACCCCATTGACTCCTGGGAGCCTCCCTCATATGTTTCTTCTAAGGTCACCTCCATGGATTCCTGGGAGCCTCCCTCATCCCAGGTCTCTAGGACTTCTTTGAGAATACCCCCATCCTCAATCCTGATAGCTGCATATTTCCATGTATTCTCCTGGCTCTCTGGGATTCACTTTTGTCTCTCTCCAGGCCTGATCCTTCCCCCCACTATTCTGTTAACCCTTCTCCCACCCACCCAGGTCCCTCCCCATCCCTTTGCCTCCCACAACTATTTTATTCTCTCTTCTAAGTGGGATTCAAGCATCCCCACTTGGGCCTTCCTTCTTGTTTAACTTCTTTGAGTCTGTGGGTATGTATCATGGGTATTCTGAGGTTTTTGGCTAATATGCACTTATCAGTAAGTGCATACCATGCATGTCCTTTTAAAATGGCCATCTTACCAAAAGCAATCTGCAAATTTAATGCAAT
Source organism: Mastomys coucha (assembly GCF_008632895.1). Classification (NCBI taxonomy): domain Eukaryota; kingdom Metazoa; phylum Chordata; class Mammalia; order Rodentia; family Muridae; genus Mastomys; species Mastomys coucha. Next base: position 19,450,417 of record NW_022196893.1, on the reverse strand, counting down.
CCCCATCAAAGTTCCAACACAATTCTTCACAGACCTTGAAAGAACAATTCTCAACATCATATGGAAAAACAAAACATCCAGGATAGCTAAAACAATACTGAACAATAAAAGGACTTCTGGAGGTGTCGATATCCCTGACCTCAAGCTGTACTACAGAGCAATAGTAATAAAAACTACATTATATTGGTATAGAAGCAGACAGGTGGATCAATGGAATTGAATGGAAGATCTAGAAATAAACCCACACACCTACAGACACTTGATTTTTGACAAAGAAGCCAAAACCATTCAATGGAACAGGAAGAGCATCTTCAACAAATGGTGCTGGTCTAATTGAATGTCTGCATGTAGAAGAATGCAAATCCATATTTACCATCCTGCATGAAACCCAAGTCCAAATGAATTAAAGATCTCAACGTAAAACCAGCCACACTGAATTTAATAGAAGAGAAAGTAGAAAACAGCCTTGAACACATTGGCACAGGAGAAAATTTCGTGAACAGAACACTAATGGCTCAGGCACTAAAGTCAAGAAGTAATAAATAGGACATCATGAAACTGAAAAGCCTCTGTAAGGCAAAGGACACTGCCTTACAGAGGACAAAACAACAGCCTACAGGTTGGGAAGGGCTCTTCACTAACCCTTCATTTGACAGAGGGCCTATATCCAAGATACATAAAGAACTCAAGAAGTTAGATTCCAAAAAACCAAATAACCCAGTAAAAATGGGGTACAGAACTAAGCAGAGAATTCTTAACAGAGGAATATTGAATGGCTGAGAAGAAATGTTTAACATCCTTAGTCATCAGGAAAATGCAAATCAAAATGACCCTGAGATTCCACCTCGCACCAGTCAGAATGGCTAAGATAAAAAACTCAAGTAATAGCAGATGCTGACGAGGATGTGTTGAAAGGGGAATATTCCCCCATTGCTGGTGGGATTGTAAACTTGTAAAACCACTCTGGAAATTAATCTGGTGATTTCTCAGAAAATTAGAAATAGTTCTACCTGAAGACCTAGCTATACCACTCCTGGGCATATGCTCAAAAGATACTCCACCCTACTTCAAGGACACATGCTCCACCGTGTTCATAGCAGCCTTATTCATAACAGCCAGAAACTGGAAGCAACCCAGATGTCCATCAACTGAAAAATGGGTACAGAAAAAAATGTGGTTCATTTACACAATGGAATACTATTCAGCTATTAAAAATAAAGACAGCATGAATTTTGCAGGCAAATAGATGGAACTAGAAAATATCCTAAGTAAGGCCACATTTCTTAATAGTACCATTCCCTATGAGCCTATGGGGGCCATTTTCATGCAAACTGCCACTTTTTACTTAAGTTGCATATTTGCAAACAGCTACCACAGCCACACACCGATGAATAATAAGTCTACCTTGGCTTATGAAGAAGCAGAGTACTAGGGGATTCACACAGGGAGATTTGTCTTTAATGTCAAAGGTCTCCAAGGAGAGACTAAAAGGATCACACCACACTGCTTTTGCTTGAGGATAGATGACTTCCACCTTATCCTGTGGTTTTTCTTCTTATGCAGTTAATTGCCTATAAACATTATCTGTTCTTTCCATGAAAAAGAAAGTGCCATCTGAAAGCCCCAGGTTCTGGATTGAGTCTCCCAACCAATCAGCATTACTTTTGGAGGCTTCTGCATCTTGGCATCTGCACACACACACAGAGGCTAGGACCACACATAGTGCTGGCCTGTCCATCAAGGAGGGGTTGTGTGTGTGGGGGACAAGGACTCACAAAACCCTAGGCCACCTAGCTGCTGGAATGGATGGAGATTGTGTGTTTCAAGCTGAGCTGAGGAGCAGTTGCCACCTGGAAGAAAGGTTGATGTAGCCATGTTGCACGTTGAGGCCCTGGGCCTGACCAGAGGAGAGAACTACTCCAGCCCAAGCCTCACCTGCACCTGTTCTGGGGACTCTCAGCTTTCTGCAAGGTCTCAGCCTTCATGGCTGTGCATGGAAGCATCATGGGGCATGGGCTAGTCTGAGTCACATCAGAGAAATAGCACCTAACAGATAAACCAGTCATGTTCACCTGTGTGGTGCTAGAGAATGCTAATGTTTAATGTGATTGAAAAAAGTATATGTGCATGCATGTCTGTGTGTGTGTGTTTGTGTGTGTGTGTGTGTGTGTGTGTGTGTGTGTATGTTTTCATGGTTCTTTTGTGCTTGCCAGATGTCCCTCTGTGATAAAAAAAAACAAAACCCTGCAATCTCCTTATGCCATGGCATAGATGTCTAGGAATCATCTTGCTGGTCCCAGTGCTCCCCTGCTATCTCAGTTCTCACCACTTTTCGGGCTGTTGCTGCAAAGATGCTAAGTGCTGGTCTTTACTTAGCCTCTTTTAAAAATTATTTTATTTTATTTTTATTCTCCTATCATATGTTTTGACTACAGTTTCCTCTCCCAGCACTCCTCCCAGTTATCTCTTCCTCCTCCTCCTCCTTTTTCTTCCTCTTCCTCCTCCTTCTCTTCCTCTTCTTCTTCTTCCTCATCCTCTCCCTCCTCCTTTTCTTCCTCTTCTTCCTCCTCCTCCTCCTCTCCCTCCTCTTCCTCCTCTTCCTCCCCCTCTTCCTCTTCCTCCTCCTCCTCCTCTTCTTCTTCTATTTCTTCTTCTTCTTTCTTCTTCTTCTTCTTCTTCTTCTTCTTCTTCTTCTTCTTCTTCTTCTTC
>NW_022196893.1:19426906-19447531 GCF_008632895.1 Mastomys coucha | reverse complement strand
TTCTTCTTCTTCTTCTTCTTCCTCCTCCTCTTCCTCCTCCTCTTCTTCCTCCTCTTTTTCTTCTTGTTAGTTGGCAGAAATTGAGGAAATAGCCAACCAATGATTGGTCCAGCTTGAGATGCATGCCATGAGAGGGGGTCCACCCTGACACTGTTAATGATATTCTGTTATACTTGTAGACAGGAACCTAGCATAACTGTCATCAGAGAGGCTTCACCCAGAAAACGGATAGAAACAGATGCAGCAGCCCACCACCAAACATTAGGTGGAGCTTGGGGAATCCTGTGGAAGAAGGAGAGAGGATTGAAGGAGCCAGAGGGTCCAACTACACCACAAGAAAACCTACAGAATCAACTAACCTGGGTCCATAGGAGATCACAGGGACTGAACCACCAACCAGGGAGCATGCATGGGACTGGCCTAGATTCTCTGCACATATGTTACAGTTGTGCAGCTTGGTCTTCATGTGGTACTCCTAATAATTGGGAGCAGGGGCTGTCTCTGACTCAGTTGCCTGCCTTTGCATCCCTTTCCCCTAGTTGGGCTGCCTTGTTTGCCCTCAACAGGAGATGTGACTAGTCTTACTACAACCTGATGTGCCAAAGCTGGTTGACATTCCTGGGAGGCATCTCCTTTACTGAGGAGAAGGGGTGGATGATGGAGAGAGAGGAGGTGAGAGCAAGTGACTGGGAAGAGAGGAGGGAGGGGATGCAATCCAGATGTTATATAAATAAATAACTAACAAAAAGAAATATTCACTTCTGAAAGTGGTTGAAACATTGAACACATAAAACCCTTTAAGGATTGAGATAAACAATCATTCACTGTGGAAGTCATTGGAAGAAAAATAGAGTTGTTGAGTCCAACAATGTAAGGAAAACTGGAAGTTCATGAGGGCCAGGGCCTGATGCATGAGTGCTGGTCACAAGGACCATCATGGGGACTCTGGTGGACCATAACCTGCAACAGCCCCTTGAGCACTTCCTCAGCCCATAGGCACCTGCCCAGTAACTTTTTGTCTCATCTTGGACAGACACTCTCCTGTTCTTATTCTGCTGTGGTGACAAACCATTCTGACCAATAGCAGCTTGAAAAGGAAAGGGTTTATTTGGTTTTTACTTCCAGGTCATAGTTCATCATTGAGGGAAGTCAGGGTTACCTTCCGGCTTGCTCACAGGCTTGTGTTCAGTTAGCTTTTGTATAGTTCAGTCCATTTGCTCAGGGACGGAGCTGTCCACAATACTCTGGGCCCTTCCGTGTCTGTCACCAATCAAGGAAACTCTCCAGAGACGTGGCCACATGCCAATCTGACCTGGGCAGCCCTTCAGTTGAGACTCCTTCAGGTGACGCTAGCCTGTGTCAAGTTCAATAGGCTAGGCACTTCTCTTGTGTCTGTCCTGGTAACTAGGGGTTACCTCCTGAAATACTTAATGCAACCCTCTTCATTTACCTTTAAAACCTCCACATTGCTTCGGGCTCTTGGAACATCCCTTAGAGTACGTGGTACATTTGCTTCCATCATGGTGCCCACTCCAGATCAAGCCTGTTCATCTTTGTTGACAGTCTCTGCTGCACAGCTGCATCCCAGCACCTTTAATCTATGCTTTTACCATGTGGTGGGCTCTGTCCACCCCTGGGCACAGGTGCTGTAAGTGACCTCTCAGTTTAGTATGGTGTTAGCACCCTTCTTCTAAGAGCTGAGGGTTTTCCCATTGATGCAGGTCCCTGCGTCTATATGGTTGATTGTCCATGCCACCTGCCGTCTCTGTGAACTGAGAACATTGAGAATCCTGCTGTACCATGGCTGCCACATCTCAACATTCCTCCTCCTCTTCTTCTTTCTCCTCCTCTTTCTCTTCCTCTTTTTCTCCTCTTCTTGTTCTTTTTGTGCTTACCTGTTAATTTTTGTTTTGGTGGGTTGGCAGATGTTTCCCCACATAAAATCCATGGTCTTTTAAGGTGACCTCAGAATTTTCTTTCCTTTCCCATATCTACTTCAACCTGAAAAGGATACATAGTGACAGAATGAAAAGTAAAAATGGTGATCACCCTCATGGGATTAGAGAAGTGCTCAGTTCCAAGAGCAACTGGCTTTGGGGAGCATCTAGACCAGGGGTTCTCAACCTTCCCCATGCAGCAACCCTTTAATATAGTTCTTCATGTAGTGTCAACCCCAAACATAAAATTATTTTGTTGCTATTTTATAACTGTAATTTTGCTGTTATGAATCATAATATAAATATCAGAAAAACAACTTCTGCAACCCACAGTTTGAGAACCACTGATCTAGAGCCATTGCTTTTTGTGTCTGTTGTGTATGGCCATCCTTTCTCGGAGTCAGAGTCCCCATTCATCCTGGGGCAAGTGCTTGCACATCTGTCCACCTGATATCAGCTCCCCATTCTATTTGTTCCTCCCATCGGCTCCCACAATAAAAATCAACCCAGCTTGCAATTTTTAGTAATGAAAAATGGTGATAGTATTGGCTTATGAAATTGGGTACAGGCGGGTTGGTATGGCCATAGATATTTCAGGACAATTTTCCCCAATTTCCACCGCTGATGTCACAGAAGTTGCATGTGATTTATAGATGAACAAGGAGCCACCATGCCAAGTTTTCAGGCAGAATTAAGGTGAGTGTAGCCTGGTGGGCAGAGCCTGGGGCATCACCTCAGCTGGCAGGATGGATAAGGACCTCCAGGCTCTTCCCCACACAGTTGGCTAGGCACATTCCTCTGACATGTATTCATGGTTTTGTTGGGCAAACAAGTGGAGATTTTCTGTGCATCTTTTCCCAGATCTTTCTGCATGTGGTAAGTGGGTGACAGAAAGCTGGCCATGTGCTTTGCAAAAATGTCATGCCTGTTCTGATGGGATTAGGGGACTCTCTTGCCAATGCCAACTTCTGTAACTAGCAGTGTTCTTAATTAATTATTTACTTACTTGCTTAATTAATTAATGTATTCCTTTTAACATCTTTATACTTTTTGTAGATATGTTATCATGAGGAAGCGCTTCATGGCTTCAATGCATACCATGTACCGGGAGCAGGGGCAGCTGAAGATAGAGTTAAGTAACAGCTTTGCCAGGCTCTACGGATCCAGGACCATCTACCCTTTCCCTAAGTTCCTAAATAGTAAAGCCATGAGATAAAGAAAAAGCAGTGTCCTGAGATGGGGTTTGAAGGTCCTGGCCCTTGTGAGCATGGGCATTGGTGGAGGAAGCTTGCAATCTCTACAGGGCAGGTGAAGCTGCCCAAGGGGAAGGAGCTGCCCCACGGTCTGCATCTCCTCCTGTGCTGGTGGCATTGATACTTATCCCTACCTAAAGCCCATCCACAGGCTCTGTGACAGAGCCCACACTGAACAATTCCTATTTAGAGTCTCCACAGCAGTGGACAGAATGCTCATCCTGCAGGGTGGCCAAGAGGCTGGAACGGAGAATGTAGCCTTAAATACCTCCCCAAGGAGCAGAAAGAAATTAATGGGCATTTTACATGTGGCAGGAAGACCAGCGCAGAGCCTGGTGGTAACGTGAACCTTGGTGAGTAGTGACTACCAGCAGCAGGCTGCGCAGAACATTTGAGGACTATCTGCTCCTTTAACACATTCTTCAGCTCTCTGCCCTCCAGGTCAGAACACCCAGGACTGTGTGTCCCTGCCACCACAGGTAGACATGGCTGCTGACCTCTCAGAGGTTCTGGACTGTGTATCTGGGTGGTCAGGTGGCTCACAGTGGGTCTCACTGGTGTTCTCTGAAGTTTTGGGGACTAGCTGTGCTAATTTTTGCTTCCACTTGCCTGTCTGGTCTGATCGCAGACTTCCTCTCCAACAGTTACATGCATTCTCTACTTCTGAGTCTGCCTTGGTTTGGCACCTATAGAAACAGACAGGTACCTCACCTTGGCTATTATGGATGGTATCTTTGTCAGGGCTTCTATTCCTGCACAAAACATCATGACCAAGAAGCAAGTTGGGGAGGAAAGGGTTTATCCAGCTTACACTTCCACTTTGCTGTTTATTACCAAAGGAAGTCAGGACTGGAACTCAAGCAGGTCAGGAAGCAGGAGCTGATGCAGAGGCCATGGAGGGATGTTTTTTACTGGCTTGCTTAGCTTGCTTTCTTATAGAACCCAAGACTACCAGCCCAGGGATGGCACCACCCACAAGGGGCCCTCCCCACTTGATCACTAATTGAGAAAATGCTCCTTTCTCTTTGATAACTCCTGCTTGTGTCATGTTGACACAAACCCAGCCAATACAGATGGCTTTCACTTTAGGCTCATACTTTCAGACCTCAGGTCCAAAGCATGAAGTACAAAGTCCCCATGTCTTGGTTCCTCAGTGGACACTGTAGTGGGGACCACTGTGGTAGGAGCTACTGATAACTTATTCTTTCATATGCAAGCTCCTCGAGGTAGGGCACCCAGGTCGCTGCAAAGGCTGAAGAACAGGCAGCCAGGAGACAGACGCTGTTGCCCCATCTCAGGGTGCTTGTACTTGATCTGCTAATGGCCGTGGTGGAATGTAGGGAGCTTGAGATGTGGTGCTCACTGACCGCCTCAGCTCAATAGATCTCTCTAGTTTAACCTGCTCCTTCTGAGGGGAGTTCAAGTGAAATTTCAGTTTGTGAGCCTGGGATCAATACACCAGTCTGAGATCAATTAGCTAGCCCGGGACTAATTAGCCAATATAGGATCAATGTTACAGCCCAAGATCAATGTGCCAGGCAGGACTATGTCAGAAGCAGATGGTCAGGTTTTGGGAGTCAGCATTGGGCTGCATCCCTGGGGCAGGGCCTGTGTGTCTGGGTGTCTCATCTGACTGTCTCCTGTAGGACACCAAGTTTGTGTCCCCTCCACGAGCCTCTGCTCTCTGAGACTTAGTTGGTGCAGAAGATACACTGATAGCCTTTAAGAAGAGCCTTTATGTGAATTATCCACAGGCCATGAGAGTGGGCATGTCAGGGCTGATGAGGGGGTTTCATGGGAGACATAGATTTGCCATGGAAACCAGGTTGTCAAGTCAGGGAAGGTTCCTGGAAGAGGAGGCATTGGACTGAGCTACCAGCATTCAGAGATGGAGATCTCTGTCAAAAGGAGGATAGGTATGTGTGAACAGATGTGTGATGGTGGGAACCATATATTTAGAAGAAAGCCTGGTACCCATTCCCATTCACTGAGAACACATTTAACTTCTAAATAATTCCCCCAACGAGGAACTCATGATATATTTCTTAAAATACAGAGCAAGCTCTATGAACAGCTGGCATGCAACCAGCTTGAGGGGGTGATGTGTATATGTGTATATGTGCACATGTGAGAGTGCATGTGATGTATGTATGCAGGTATATATGTGTATGTATATTTCTGTGTGCATGCATGTCTGTGAATTCATGTTTATTTAAAGAAGCATGTGTATGCATGATATGTATATATACATATATATATATATGCATGTGCATAGCAGTATATGTACATAATATATGTGCCTTTGAGTATGTGCATGCGTATGTGTGTTCTCTCTCAGGTCAGTGAGGGTAGCATGTGAGATGTTCAAGTGCCAGCCTTAGCCAGGCAGCGGGGGTGGCTGTGTCTATCATATCTCCTGTGTGCTCTGGGGACTTGTATAGCTGGCCCTGTTGTCCTACTTATCTTCATGAAGGTATAAGTACAGATGAGGAGAGAAGATCAGCTGGTCACCATGGTGACTGCCAAGGCCTCCTAGCCAGGTCCTTCAAGGCTTTGCATTCTCAGTGGCTTTGGTCTGCTTCTCATGCAGATCAACCCAAAAGGGCAGTTTGCATCAGAGAATCTGGGGACAAGGATCATGAATGTTTCTGAAACAATGGAGTCCTAATGATGGCTTGGCTGGGGTCTTAAGGACCCCAACTTTGACAGGGACAGAGTCTTGGATGGTTTCATCTCATGCCACAGTGGGAGATATTTGTACACAATGAACAAATTGTCTTTTCTGGGGCCAGATTCCTGCAGCTGGGGAGGTGGGGCATTATAACACAGGGGCTGAGAGGTTGCTGCACCCATGTGAGGCAGGGACCTTGCCCTTGGATCCTAGCAGGGCTGAGGGCCATGAGGCAGCTCCACAGCCTTTCAGGGCCCCTGTTTCAGATACGGTGAAGACAGTCCTGGCCTCTCACAGTGGTTCTGAGAACTGGGTTGTGTTGTTCGTAGATAATTCTCTTCATTGGCAGAACGAGAGCGGCAGTCTTTGCAAAGGAGACAAGAAGAGGGAGGGGGCAGAGGAAGGGGGAGCCCCATTTTGTCCCGAGCTTTCAGTGTTGGACCTGTGCACACTGAAGACTCTCCAACTGTTTCTTGGACAGATAGATGGAAGGGTGGCGTTACACCAGCAGGCCTGACTACCAGGCCCATTTGTCCTCCATGGGCTGGAACCTTGGACTTGGCATCTCTTGAAGCAGGTCCTTGGGAACTCAGCCTGGCTCCACACATCTCCTCCCACAGTAGAGCTTCATGTGGGAGAGTCACTGGAGCCACCACAAGGGGCTGAGGCCACGGGGACAACTCTGGTGTCCTGGGGTGGAACACTCCCTGGGCTGTGTGAGGGTAAGGGCAACTGCTTAGACAGGGTAATGGTAATGCTGAGTTTTCAGTGGGCTCTGTGAGGCTTGGAGACTCAGGCCTGCCTGGACAGCCTGCCCCATTGACCTTGGTTCTGGCCTGGGCCCTATGCAGCGCTGTCAACTCTCAGAACCCTTCCCTATCACTTTTTTTATGTCTGAAAGAGTGGGTGTCGACTGTCAGGTTGACAACTCTTTTGACAGCGCTTTTGTTCCACATCCCAAGAAAGGACCCTGAGCCATCGTGAGTGAGTTGTGGGTTAGTGGCTCTGCTGGGGGTGCTGCTGGGTAGTCACAAGCTGCAGCCCTTCTCTGCATAGACAAGATAGAGTGGGAAACATAGAGATGCATTTTGGTTTCTCACTGAACAGAGAGAGACATGTAAAAACACGGCTCACCTCTCTGACATGTCCAAAAGTAATCTCATTCATTCAGGAATAAGGAGAGGTCCAGCTTGTCCTTCAGCAGGTAGAAATTCGGCGATAATGACCACTAGAGAGCCAGGTACCTCAGCTGCTATGTTGAATGTGGCCTGACCCTATGGGCTGGATGTCACCTGTCTTGCTCAGCGTACAATGCTGGGTTTCCAGATATCTGCTGCACACAAAGATGGCTTGACTTAGCAGCGCCTGACAGAGACTTGGCCTAAAGTCCCCACCTCTCAGAAAAGCAGCTGAGGGGACACTCCTGCCATCTCTGTGGAGGTCTGTCCCTACAGGGGCATTCTAAGCAGAATTGGCAGGTGTCTCTGGGATGTGGCATGTGAGGTATCAACACACTTCCTGAGCACTCTTTGGTTCAATCTTCTAGGCTTACAAACTTTTTGTTTGTTTGCTTGCTTGCTTAAAGGGAAGTAGCTGTGCGGAATCTCACGAAGTGTCATGGAAATCCTGAAACAGGCAAGCAATCTGCAGTATGCCTGGGATCCAGACACTGAACTGTTCTTGAAGGGTGGATAAGCCCTCCTGGGGTCATAGGATACGTCCACTCTGTGCACACACACCTGTGGGAAACTGTCATGATGACAACTCTTCAGCTGGGGCATCTCCTCACCCACTCAGAAGAAGGATACATACATACGTCGATAGATGTCCAGAGCTCCAGATTTGGAAACACCAGCCAGGCGCATAATTGCACTTGGAGTGATCCAGGGTGATAAGCTTGCCTCTATCTCTAAGTATCAAAGACAAACATGGATTCCGCCAGCATGCCATTATAAAATATGCATTTAATTATGCCGGGGAGGGCTTCCTTTACAGGCACCTTGTGATTTGTTATTTACGCTTTGCTGTCACATGTACAGAGGTAGCAGTGGGCCTGCCCCTGGGAGACCTGGAGATATTAATGGAACTACCTTCTCTGTCAGTATTACTTGTTAACATGTCGTCCGTCCATCAGCACGTTGCCAGAAGAACAGAAGGACAGGGCGCGCCGCGTTCCATGTTGCCACTGCCTTGGTTCCAGGACTCTGTGGCACACTCGATGGCCAGGTGGGTGTTTCAAAAGTCTCTTGTGAGACCTGGCGGTGCACAGTCCTTGGAGGTGAGCCTTAGTGGAAAGTGATGGCTCCCAGGCAGGTGCTTTGCTCCCCAGTATTGTGCTAGATTTGATCTCTGCAATAGCACAAGGGAACCAGCTAGTAGTTCGTGTGCTTTCTGACAGGTTGTGCATCGCTAATGGGTAAATCAGAGAGAGCACAGGATGCTTTATGGACAGGGTCTTGAGCACCAGTCACAGAAAGGAAGGCATAGAGCTTAAACCCAAGCCCTGCTAACCTTGGGCACTGTGGTGGCTGGCACTGCTTCAGAGCCCTTCACAGTGAATGGATGGAATTGGGATTTGGCAGTTGATGGCAGAGGGCCGTTTTTGTCTGTCGTCTGTCTGTCTGTCTGTCTGTCTGTCTGTTTTTTGCTCATAGTCTTGATGGTTGACAGTGTCCTCATTCCTTCTTTTGCCATGTCTGGGTCACACCCAACCTAAGCTAGCCAGTGATCCGTCCTCTCTGCCCTCAGACCCATCAGCACACTCTTAACTTCATCTCTGCCTGTTTCAGGGCCTCCAGGAATCCCAAGACCCCAGTGTCTCAGCCCATCCCTACAGCCCTGCAGGGCTAAATGCCCCTGAAAGCACCTTCTTATCCTGTCATGTCTCTGTCAACCATCTGGGGAATGTGAAAGAGATAAATGACTCAGACCCAAGATCATCTCTGATAAGCCCCTGGGTATGCAGACATTCTGCATTCATTAATCAGGAAATAGGTGTGCAAGCTATGTGTGTGCTGGTGATGGGCCGGATGGAGTCTGTAGTCTGTCAGGGATAGGGGTCCCCTGGGCTTTCACCATCTTCTCATTTACTGGTGGAAGCTTTGCTTTCTTCACGTTGCAGTCTTTATGGAATACGAGCCTCCAACTGGCAGAGGATAGAAAGGGCCAGCAGGGAGGCTATGTGTGATTGACACCCTAAGGCTGTGCTGTTACGTACCCACTGCCCAGTCAGTCACAGTTAAGTTTCAAACTGCTTCAGGAGCCAGAACAGATATGAGCTCAGAGAAAGAAGGCACCATAGTGGTCAGAGTTGGGGTGCTCTGGGCTTCCTGCTCTATAGTAGATGCTTAATGGGGTAAGAAACCCTAGCCTGCTGTTCCATTCTGCCTTGTTCCCTTTTGGAACTTTTGCCCAGCAGGATCACAGATCACATCATTCCAAAATGATCTTTTGGGTCTTGCCTTCACTTGGATCTCTCTTCCTTTTTTTCTTCCTTCCTTCCTTCCTTCCTTCCTTCCTTCCTTCCTTCCTTCCTTCCTCCCTTCTTCTCTCCCTCCCTTCTTCCCTCCCTTCCTCTCTCCCTCCCTCTTTCTTTCTGTCTTTCTTTTTTCTTTGTCTTTCTTTTTTCTTTCTTTCCTTCCTTTTTTCTTTTTTCTTTGTTGCTTTCTTTTAAAGATTTACTTATATGTGAATTTTTTTAAAGATTTATTTATTTTATCTATATGAGTACACTATTGCTCTCCTCAGACACACCAGAAGAGGACATCGGATCCCATTACAGATGGTTGTGAGCTGCCATGTGGTTGCTGGGAATTGAACTCAAGACCTCTGGAAGAACAGTCAGTGCTTTTAACTGCTGAGCCATCTCTATAGCCCCTTATATATGAATCTTGTGTATATGGATGTTTTGTCTGCATGTACATCTTCACAGCAAAAGAGGGCATCAGATCCCCCATGACTACAGGTATAGATGGTCGTGAGCCACCATGTGGGTGCTGGAAAGCAGCTGGTGCTCTTAACAGCTGAGCCACCTCTCCAACACCTTCATTTCCTTCCTTCCTTCCTTCCTTCCTTCCTTCCTTCCTTCCTTCCTTCCTTCCTTCCTTCCTTCCTCCCTTCCTCCCTCCTTCCCCCTTCCCTCCTTCCTTCCTTCCTTCCTTTCTTCTTTCTTTTGTTCTTCTTCTTTTTTTGTTTGAGACAGGGTTTCTCTGTATAGCCCTGGCTGTCCTGGAACTCAGAAATCTGCCTGTCTTTGCTTCCCAAGTGCAAGGCATGCGCCACCACTGCCTGGCCTTGACTTTATTTCTTATTTGCCTCCGCCCTGGTGTGCAGAAGCTGCCATGCGGCTGCTGGGCTCACAGACACCAAAGCACAGTGTGTGTGTATGTGACCCACAACTGCTGTTGGGAACCCTATATATTGAGACAGCAGAGATGGATGGGTACGTCTGAGGACTTGCTTTCAGCACTTTCACACTCTGATTATGGTGTACACACCAGTTCCTGTCTATGTACATTGTATGACTTTCCTTTTTGTTTTTAGACAGGGCTCTGTGTCTCCAAGGCTGTGGTCAACTTGCCAAACAACCAAGGATGACTTGAATGTCTGATCTTCATTGCCTCTACCACCCAGGAGTTGGGATTACCTGGTTTGTACAGTGTTAGGACAGGCCAATGGCTTGCTAGGGCAGAGCATGCTAGGTGAACGCTCTATGAGGTTGATCTATCTCTACCCAGATCTTGTGTAACTTTTGTTGTATTTATTCTCCCATGCAGTTTTGCTTAATATCCTGGAAGTTACTTGCTCTAAACCTTGAATTTTTGTTATTGGGATACAAGAAGAGAAGTCTGCTTGGTCAGAACTGACTTTCAAATAGACTGCAATAATGAAACTTACTAATTTTTAAGTACTATATGTGTTTTTAAAGGCAATTTTAAGTACTGTATGTGCTTTGAATTTAGGTCCTTGTATAATCTGCAAATTACCAGCTTTTTCTCTCCCATTGCAATCCTTATGTTTGTAATTTTCTTTCTAAATTTACAGACTGAATACAAAACTTATAAAGGAAGAGTCTTTGCTTTGTTTCAAATTTTAAAGAAGAGCTCAACAAACAATCCATTTAGCATGAAAAATAAGGAACCCGCACATACTCTGCCCATTTCCCCAGTGCTGGGATACAGGGCACTTAGCCTGTCAATGACACCCACGTGATGGAGCCAGGCTGCATCACTGAGGCTCGGCCTCCTTAACACCTCACCAGGCCTGGCTCATTGAAGTCTTGCAGTGGCTCAACCTGCCTGTAGATTCCCATCTTTCTTATCTCCCAGTCAGTGACATCAAATTCATTTATCACTTGGTCCCCTCCATCTGTCTCCTAGAGGGACATAACCATCCTCCTCAACCATCAACTGCTCTTTGTCTGTAGAGTCGGGTTAAGATTGTCTGTCTGTCTGTCTATCATTTATTGTGCTTGAGATATATGTGTAGTTATGTGCACACACACAGCATAGACTAAATATGGAGCCCACCTTATTCCCTTGATACAATGTCTCTCACTGGACCTGGAGCTAGGCTATCCTCCATTAAGTCACAGACATTCTCCTGCTTCTGCTCCTCACAACACCGGTGTTTCAGGTAGTATGGGCACATCTGGCTTTTTACACGTGCGCTTGGGGTTTTAACTCAGGTCTTCATGCTTTCATATCTGAGCCCATCTTCCGAGCTTCTGACATACTGCTTGCGAGCATAGCATTACGTATTTTCGAATACATTGTCTGCTGTGGCAGTTGTCATTGGCGTGCATTTTTTTGTTTTATTGATTTCTTTTTTATTGATTGTTTTGTGGAGGGGAGAATCAATCACAGGGCCTTTGTATACCAGGCAAGTGTTTTACTCCTGAATTAGCCCTTTAATTTAATTCTCCAGTCTGTAAATTTCTGTATTTTCTTGGAGTCCATTCTGTTCTCTGGGTTGTTTCCTTTACTGGATGTAAGAGCACTTTATTTTCACACTGTTCTAGATCCAAGGCTTCAGCTATCCTATTTGATGGCGCTGGTAGAGAACTTCTTAAGTGTCCATGTGTGCACTTGAATACAGGTCAACTGAAGTATGCTTGGATTTGTGAAGAACTAGATTTAGCTCTGAGGCCGGATTCCAGCAACTGCCTCAGTACTGAGGCCCCTTGAGACTGGAAGGAAACAGCTGTCACCATTCCATGTTTAGGGTTTTTGTTTGTTTGTTTTTTTCAGATATGTGGTGGTTTGACTAGGTTCGGCCTCCAGAGACCCACGGGTTTGAATGCTTGGCCTATGGGGAGTGATACTACTGGGAGCTGTGGCCATGTTGGAGTAGGTGTAGCCTTATTGGAGGAAGTACATCACTTGGAGGAAGTAGGGGTGGGCTTTGAGATCTTCTTTGCTCAAGCTCTGCCCAGCATGGAATATAGTCTCCTCCTGCTTCTTGCAGACTAAGATGTAGAACTCTCAGCTCCTTCTCCAGCACCATGTCCGCCTGTACCCTGCCATGTTTCCTACCATGATGATAATGGGCTAAACCTCTGAAACTGTAAGCTAGCTCCAATTCAATGTTTTCATTTGTAAGAGTTGTCTTGGTCATGATGTCTGTTCACAACAATAAAACCCCAACTAAGACAAGACAGGATCTCATTTTGTAGCCCTGACAGCTCTGGAACTATGTAGACTAGCCTATCCTTAAACTTATAGAGATCTGCCCACCCCTGCCTCCCAAGTGGCTGGGATTAAAGTCGTGCATCACCACCCTTGGTCAATGCTCAGGTTTGATGGATTGAGTTATGCCTAGTCATTCCAGCAGAGCAGAAATGCTCATGATGCCTGGAGAGGATGCTCCCTTTCTTTGTTTTTGGTCTAGGTTGTGAATTTACTTTAAGCTGTGTCACAAAATCGTTTAGTTGTGGCCGTAAGATAATGTGTTAAAAAAAAAATTTAAAAGAGACTGTAAAAACAAAGCAATTTTGCTTTAACATTCAAACAGCATTAAGTGTGAAAGTGAAAGTGGATGGCATCCTTCCTGTTGTTCTATTGTATCCCTTTCCAGATAAACAAACTAGCAGAATACTTCCCCTGGTAGAGACCAGTTACACACAGGTGCTACATTTTAAACAAAAATGCAGCTGCAGGTTGAGAGATGGTCCGTTGGGCAAAGTACTTACAGTGAAAGTAGGAAGACCAGAAGAGATAGCCCTCAGTAGTTCCCAGGCCTGCTGCAGACAGTGGTAAGCAACCTGCTCTCACAATTCAGAGGTATAGTCCATCACAGTGAAGAGGGCATGGTGCAGGAGAGTGAGGCAGCTTTCCTAGTGCCTGAAGGCTCTCTGCAGCCTGTGCAGGGAGAAAAGACATTATTGGATGTAACCAAAACTGGACCCTGAATGCTGCAATGTGGACTTAGCCAGGTCAGACGTGCCCACTGGGGCAGTAGTGGCGTGGCTGTTGTGAGGTAACCACTGCCTTCTGACTGTATTTAAGACCTGCTCTAGAGGAGGGAATTTCATGCCTGATACTGTAGTCCTGGATAACAACCCAAGGCTTGGGAGCTCATAGGCCCTAGGGTAGAGCCAGCGATTGCTATTTAGCAAAACTAAATGTTCATGCTATCAGATTGTTTTCTACATATACCCCTAGGCCTCTGTTGCTCACAGTTTTAGTCAGAGAAGCTTCTTTTTGCAGTGACAGCAGTTAACGAGAGTTGCAGAACGAGATATGCAGAACTAATCCAAGTGCTGAGGGAAAGGGTTTGTGTGCTCAGTCCTAAGTGGGGCATTTATTTTAACCCCACCACTGTCTAAACTCAGGGAACAGAGCAGAAGAGGAAGTGGGAAGAACAGAAGAGCCATAGGATGGAAATACTGTCTTCTGGGTGTGGTGGGTGTGGAATGATTGTTGAATCAGGAACTCACAGCACCTAAGGTTACTTGCACAAGTTCAAGCTGGCTGAAATCATGGCGTAGATGATACAGATGATCCCCAGGCCCCACCCCCTTACTGAGGCACTGTTGCAGCAGCGGATAGTTCCCAGGGAATGGAGAATTTCTCTTTCTGAGGATGTGGCCCCACTATATAATCTCGAGGTCCACACTAATGACCTGTTTCCTTCCATGAGGCTCCACTGCCTAAAGATTCTAGAACCTTCCCAAACGTTGTCACCAGGTGGGACCAAGTGTTCAGACACTCAAGCCTAAGAGGAGCACTCAAACCATAGCAGTTCATTCTCTAGGACTGAGGCACAGTGGCTTTCTAGCTGTCAGGCCCGAGGTGTACACTGAAGTCCCAAATATGTTCTCAACATCAGTTTTCAATCTTTTTTCCTCTCCTGGTCATCAGCATGACTGCCTCTGGGTGTCCCACTGAGGGCTCCAGGCATCTAAATAAAGGTACCTCCTCACCATCATGGAGCTGAGTGGGCTCTGTACTGAACCCAGGTATTACACCATATTGCTTGGGCTGGATGGTACGGCTACAACCCCTGAGTGATCTGAGAAGAGAGTGGATGCCATGGACGTAGGGATGGCAGGGTCCAGCATCCTGCTGTAGTGAGAGTATTGGTTTCTTAAAAAACCCAGTTATGTTATGTGAATGTTTTTGTTTTAATCCTGGGTGTGGGATATGGGGGCTGCTTCAGAATGTCCATAGCTGCTAACTATGATTTGTCTCGTGCTGTAGGAGGTGTGTGACTTTTGCCAGCTGCAGATGGTTTATGTTTGGAATTCTGGGGACTCTTGGGAGGGTATAAGCATGAGAGGCCTGGAAAGCGCCTGGGGTGGCTGCTGTTTCTGCTGCTGCTGCTTTTGCTATTGCTGGACTGCTGGACTTCTGGACTGCTGGACGGTGGACTGCTAGACTGTGGACTGCTAGACTGTGGATTGCTGGACTGCTGGACTGCTGGACTGCTGGGCTGTGGACTGCTAGACTGTGGATTGCTGGTTGGAGATAGTCTATTGATGAAGACTGGACTTGCTCCCAAGGAACTCAATGCACTGAATCAGTCAGGATTAGGCTAAAGAGGTCTGCATCCCCTTCTTCCCCCTCTCACCGTCTTCCTCTCCTGCCTAGTGTTGGGGGGTTGGAAGGGATCAAGGTTGGAATAAGGGTTAGATGAGTGGTAGAAATATAAGAACCTAATAAAGTAAGCAAAAAGGCATGTCTGCAACCCACCATCCTGCCCTCTCTCTAGAGCTTGAAGAACTAAATTATTTGAAACCCGTCACGTTATAAAGTATTTAAATAACTGTAGCATTCCTCATATTTTATTTTTCTCCTCTTGGAGCTTGTGACAAATAACTCAGATTTCATGAAATATATATTTTAAATGTCTTTCCCCACCAAAAGAGCAATTCTCCAGCATGTTAATTAGACTGGAGAGATGAAACTCGATGCACACGAGAGTATTTATAATATGCCATATTAATCATCGACAGTATTCAAGAAAATAATTATGTTGGACAAATGATAATATTTTGCTCTTGTAACTGTGTCTTCACATTTATTCAAAACTCTTGGTGCTTCCCATGCGGCATCGATTAATTATTCGTCTTGGGGAGATGGATTGTTGTTCACTTCTGTTGTTGACAGTTTTTATTGGTTTGTCTCCCTGAAATCCGGTGAAGGGAGGGGGAGTCCATGGGGGAACAGTGGCCATTTGACATAGTGTGGGGCTTCCTTGAGGAAAGATGTATGGGTCAGTTGCATGGGAAGGTAGGGTCCCAGGGTCCCCCTTGCCACCTCTGACAATGGTAGAACAGCACCAG
Source organism: Mastomys coucha (assembly GCF_008632895.1). NCBI lineage: Eukaryota > Metazoa > Chordata > Mammalia > Rodentia > Muridae > Mastomys > Mastomys coucha. Next base: position 19,431,886 of record NW_022196893.1, on the reverse strand, counting down.
CTTCTTGGGATTTCTGGAGATAAGGAGCTGTAGGAAGTGGGCTGGGTGGAGCTAGGCTCCTTGCACTCAGCTTCTGCTGGCTTTGATCCCTTGGTCCAGGCATTCCAGGAGGCCGGTGGTGCTTTGATTTGGGCACAGACTTTGGCTGCTGCTGTTATTCACCAACCCATGGCCATACCCCCAAGCTAGTGTTGTCTGAACCTCTCCTAGGAGATGAACAAGCTGTCCATCCCAAGACAAGGCATCAACAACCTATCAAAGCAAAGATGCCTATTGTTTTTGAGAGGAGCTATCTTGATTGTGACGTGATACAGGGGAGCCTAGCCTACTATGGTGGCACCATTCCTTAGGCAGATAATCCTGAACTCTATAAGAAAGCTAGCTGAGCATGAGCTTAGGAGCAAGTCAGAAAGCAACGCTCCTTCATGGTTTCTGCTTTAAGTTCCTGCTCTGATCTCCTCAACGGTAGACTATGACCATCATAAGAGGAGCCCCCTTCTCTCCTATGTTGCTCTTAGTTAGAGCGTTTTATCACAGCATCAGAAAGAGAACAGGAACTGTGACCCAATGCTTTTAATTAGGATTACTCACAATAACATAATTTAAGAGTGTTGATACCATTTAAAGACTTATCTCTCACTCTTTCAGAATCTGTTGATTATATTTCTCAACACCCTTGAGGAGTGGCCTCTATCAACTTCTCTTCTGCTCCATGGTGGTGCCATTAATGGTCCCAATCTTGTGCAGTTCTGTGGGCACCACAGCTGCTGGGATGGAATAGGTCATGTCATGCTCAGAGGACAGCATTCCACAACAGGGCATTCCCAGGAATGCCCCTGTGATCCCTCTCACCCTCCTACTCCAAGTCCAAGTCTTTCAGATGTAGGGCGTGTCCTTGATTCCTGGCCCTTGCCAATCTCCTTTGCCTTCCAGACCTGCAGCCAACATAGTTTCTTTGCCCACAGTTCCTCTGTTAAAGATTGAATGGGGAGGGGTCTCTCAGTACTTTCTGGAACCAAGTCTTCATACTTGAGTAGCTCTTCCATTACTCAGTGGGGCCGAATAACCATCCTCCCCTTGCAGCCTGTCTAGGAAGGAAGACCCTGGCCATCAAGCTGAGGTGACAGGTAGCACTGGGTTCTGGAGACTGGTTGAGAGTTGAGATCGCACAGGTGAGGGTCATAATACTTTGATCTTCCAAAGAAGGCCACAGGAGATATACAGGACTAGTGAGGGAGATGGCAGCAGATGGGGCTAGCCTAAAGGGGAGAGAGAGCTCGTGAGGAGGGCAATAAAATGCCTGACTCCAGCAGGGCTGGGTGAGCCTTCTGTTTCTCAGAGTGGGCATGGCTGCCCTCTCTGACTGGCCCCTTGGGAGATTTGCCACATGAGCCAACAGGCCTTCCATGTCCTACGGAGTGGCTCTCTCAGGTTCTAAGTTCCTGGGAATAGCAGCCCCTCAAACCCTGTGAACCAGGCACCATGGTCTGGGGATTGTCTGGATGGCCTTGAGCTCCTGCCTCACATGACCTCCTTATAGGGAAGGGTCGGAACATGCTTAATAGAGCTCATGGGTCCCTTAGAGGACTGGGAGACCTCTGGAGCCCTGTTGAAGAGCTAAACTCCCATTGTGACTTTTCTAGGAGACTCCTGAACATGATTGGAGCTTGAGAAGGGGACCCCAAAACTATCCCTGAGGTGGTGGCACATGGCTGTCCCCTGGCCTCTTTGTTAGGCCAGCTTGGGCTGGGTCCAGTGGAGTGGACTTTGTGGGTCTCATGACAGTTAAGTAGACACAATCACTTCATGCTGCTGTTGTAAGTATGCACTTTCTGTTTACACAGAGTGACAGTAACTACACAGAGAGATATGGATGGAGAACCCAGCAACTGTAGAGCTTCCAAAGGCTGTTCACTAAGCCCTAAGTAAATACAGAGTAATAACACGGTCTGCTGTGCACTTTGAAATGAGAAACTTCCCTGAATAGAGAGGCTGGTGTCTCTGCCTGTTATGGCTGGCAGTCAGCAGGCCTCTTGCCTGGCTGGACCTCAGCCATCCCTGCCTGAGGGACACCATGGGGATGGGAAGGGTTTTGCCAAGGAGAATCTCAAAAATCTCATTTATTCTCAAAAATCTCCCTCAAAGTTGGTGGGGTGGTTCAGTGGGTAGAAGTGGCTGAATGCAGACCAATAGATCTATGTTTGATTTTCAGATCTCTCATGGTGGCAGCTGGCATGGTGGCAGGAAAGAACCGATTCCTTAGGACTGTCCTCTGACCTTCATACATGCACCATGGCATCGTTCTGAGAATATACAAAAGAAGCAAGGAATAAATAGGCAATATTCATGTCCCTGAGGACCTTGGATGGTTGGGGTCTGTAGAAGAGATGCGTGTGCATGTGCACACAAACACACACATACGCACACACACACACACACACACACACACACATACACACACACAGAGAGAGAGAGAAACACAGACACACAGAGAGATCCATGGCCGGCTCGCAGATGTCATAGTGCTGAGTTCAAGAGGGTCTCAGGCTTGTTTTCAGAGGAGGAAACTTTGAGGGTGACAGGAGGGACCCCTGGTTACTCAGTCAGGATTTGTTTCCTCCCTAGCTTGGCAGTCACCTGTCTGGAAAGTTCCCTTGCTGATAGCTGGCTTGTTGTCTCTGGTCATCTGGCCAGTGGAAGATGTCCAGTCGTTCTGGACCTGGCTGATGTCCCTGATGCTATGAAGTGGCCTTCACACCAGAGAGCTTTTCTCAAGGGTGCCTTACACAGGCAGTTTCTCTCACCCTGTGGCCTATGTCCTGCTTTCCTGAACTCCCTGATTCCTGACAGAGGCTGACAGAGACCTCAAACCCGAGGGCCCCACCTGTTACCACTTAAAAAGCTCAGGCATGGAAAGAGAGTCGGGCACAGCCTGCACGAGGCTCCATGAAGTCTACCTTAGCACGAGCATTTTCAACAGAAGGTGCCTGCCCTGATCTATCTCTTCCAAAGCCAGGAGGGACCCAGGCCAGGATGCTTTCTCTGTCCCAAAGAAATAAGAGCCTGTCATGGTAGACCCTGCAGAACAGGGCCTCTGCAGACCTCTGTCCCTGTCCCTTCTTCCCAAGGGAAAAAAAGTCACTTCTTGACTGGCATTGCCCTTTTTCTACTTTGTCATTCCGGCTGGAGATTCTTTGCCACAGCTGTAGTGCTCAGGATTCTCCAAGCACCCATGCTGGGCAGCTCAGGGTCCTGTAGAGCTTGCTCTGAAGGGAGCCAGGGCTAAGGAAGTGGGGTTGTGTGTGGAGCTCCAGGAAGAAAACAGAGGGTTGTGAAAGTGCATAGAACCTTCTGGAAAGCTTGCTGGTGTTCCATAGATGTTGCAGACAGGAGCATTATGCCCTTCTCTTGTACAAGGGCCAGTGGAATGGATTTATCTCTGTTACATAGTCGGTATTGACTGGATTATGTAACTATAAGAAAACAGAAACTGGTGCTCTATTTTGACCTGAAACTTGTATAGGTAAAATGTTTCAGACTTAACAAAATGAATCATTGTTTAATTAGCTTGATAAAATAATTTGATGGAGAAGGTAAGAAAAGAAGGAAGGAAGAAGAAAATGAGGAAGGGACAGACAGACAGACAGATCCCCAAATCCTAAGGCATCTACCTTCAGAGCTCCCATCCCTGCTGAGAAAAGAATGGCAACATTAGACATAGCAGAAGGCTTCACCTGGTGCTGGCAACATTGCTGGCTCCACACAGGTGAAGACGGAAGTTGGGGGTGTAGCTCAGTGGTAGGGCTGCTTGCTCAGCATGCCTAGAGGATGCATGAGAGGGACTCAATGCAACTTAAAACTTGTAGATGCTGGGAGGCCAGCAGTGGTCCAGAAAAAGGAAAAGAAAAGAGAAAATAACTGAGTTATGATCCATGATACATTTTAACTCATTTCCATCTCACGAGTATTGCTCGAGTCATTTAGTATGCATCGAGTGTATGTCTGACCCCTTCATGGGGTGCATGCTTCCTCTTGGGGTTATAGTGTGTTGACGACAGCTGCAGGCAGTGCAGGTGCTTGTGGAGGGGTCTAATGACCTCTTTGAACCTGTGTAATTCCTAAGTAGGTGGTCTGATCTGTTGTGGTGACCCACAGATATTGTATTTTCTGGCTAGGGAAAAGATGTGTCCTTGGGTTCTCAATTGTTATTTGGAGCCAGAGGCACCAGGCTAACAGGGTAGGTAAATGTCTCTTCCTCGCCTGCCTTTAAAAGAAAGGGAAGCTGCCCTGGGGAAGGCAACCCCCCAAAATCAACTGGTTGAGTATTTAAGAGCTGGTGCAGAAAGAACCTGCAGAAAGAACCTGCAGAACTTTGTCTTCTGTCTGGGCAGGCAGGAAGGCAGGAGACTGGACAGAGCTGGGAAGCAGGCAGTGAGAACCGCTTGAACAGACGCAATGACGGAGAAGTCAGGTTAAGTCAGAGGCTCGCCGAGAGACTGCCCAAGCCTAAGGCCAACAGCCTTAAACTATAATAAGGATGTCTCTGTGTCTTAATTATTAAACCTCAAAAGCCCCTCAATACTGATCGCCATGGGTTTGGATGAGAAGCGTGTGTGCTGTGTCCCTACACAGAGTCCATATGGATGGGAATTCCGGTTCACGCTCCCTGTGCCCGTGGAGGGAGGTGTCTGAATAGATTTAGATACTTCCCATTAGCATTCTTGCACTGAAGGAGGCTGCAGAGAGCAGCTCTTGGTGTTTAATCTCCTGATAGCTAAATCTCACTGTATCAGTCAGGGCTCTCTGAAGGAATAGAACTGACAGTATATAGGGTAGAGGACTTATTAGACTGGCTTGCAGGATGCAGTCGGGACAGTTCAACAATGTCCGTCTCACCCTGGAGAGGCAGAGAATCTGGTAGTAGTAGTTCAGCCAAAGAGACCGCAGCCCCAGCCGCCCCAGCCCCGCCCCAGCCGCAGC
>NW_022196893.1:19408908-19426625 GCF_008632895.1 Mastomys coucha | reverse complement strand
GCCCCAGTCAGTCGCCCCAGCCGCCCCAGCCGCCCCAGTCTGATGATGGCGTCCCAGAGGATTCCGGGAGAGCTGCTGGTCTTCAGCCTACTTTGGAACCCTGAAGAAGTTGATTTTATCATCAGTGAAGGAATTCTCAGCAAAAGGATAGATGGACTTATCAGCAAGAGTGGGCAAAAAAATTAAACTTCCTTCTCCCACATCCTTAATCTGGCCTGTAACCAGAAGGTGTCATCCAGGCTTAGGGTGAATCTTCCCGCTTCAAATAATATGATCAAGAAAATCCCTCACAGGAGTGCTCAGCAGCTTGTGTTTTAGTTGAGTCCTAATTCAGTCCAGTTGACAACCAACCCAGCAGCAGAAGAAATTATCTAAAGCAGTGGCTCTCAACTTGTGTGTAACACGTATCAGATATCCTTCATATCATATACTTACATCATGACTCATAACAGTAGCAAAATTAGTTATGAAGTAGCAACACAATAATTTTATGGCTGGGGGGTCACCACATGTGAGGAACAATACTAAAGGGTTGCAACATTAGGAAGGTCAAAAACCACTAATCGAGAGGTATTTAATGACTTTTTTCCTTTCCTTTCATGGGTATAAGAAATATTTTCACATGTTCCAAGGGTGTCAGAGAATTAAGTCAAAAGTGTTACCCAAGGGAAGGAGGCATGTGTGTCCCTGACCTACTGCTGGTTCTTCTTGAGGACCTGTTGGACCACACAGGGATCCATCCATCTTTTAGAATGTGCCCACTGTGGTATCTGAGGACCAGCTGGGGTATTCAACTTGGCAGCAAGGTGGAGGGAGGTCTACCTCAGTGTATACAACTCACTTGGCACATACATGCATGTATGTAGGGTATGTCAGACAAAGACAAAGAGTGACTGGGTTTTCCAATCAGACCCATATCCTTGGTGCTTCTAGACTGGGGATTTCCCCTTGTGTGTTATGGTAGGTTCTCATCTGCTTTGCTGCAGAGAAAGACACCAGCAAAAGCTCTACCTGAATACATAGAGTCAGTCACTTGGTGTGGCTGAGAGGCTGGAGGCTCCAAACCTCTGAATGCACCAGGGTGATTTTATGGTGATCTCCCTGCTAGCGATGGCACAGTGGGTGTTCTCATCAGCATGGTGTGTGGCACGTACATGCGTGCATGCGTTTATGTAGGGTGTGAATGCATGGTGTGTGTAGGCATAGAGGATGATGCCTAAGTACAAAGGAAGACTTATCTGGAATTCAGAGTTGGCTCCAGATGACATCATTCGCTAATGTAACCGATGACACAGAGAACGCATGACCATCTCAACTGACGCTGAGAGAGCAGTGGGAAAATTGGAAACTTTGCGTCATTAGAACATAGACAAGTTTTGTATAATTAAAAGGCTTCAGCAACACAGGGACAAATGGATAAAGGCTGCTGCCTTCATCAGCTCTGTGTACCAGGACAAGGCACCACAGACTCGGGACTTGACAGATCCTGGTTTCTCATGGTTTGGAGGCTGGAGGGATGGGTATCTGGAAAGGGTCTGCTCCTGGCTGAGAGATGGCTGACTTTATGCCATGCCCGTGGATGGCCTCTTCTCTGTACTAATGAGAGGTGGAAGGGAGAGGGAGAATTCTTTTTTTAAAAATATTATTATTATTATTATTATTATTATTATTATTATTATTATTATTATATGTAAGTATACTATAGCTGCCTTCAGACATACCAGAAGAGGCCATCAGATCTCATTACAGATGGTTGTGAGGCCACCATGTGGTTGCTGGGATTTGAACTCAGGACCTTTGGAAGAGCAGTCAGTGCTCTTAACCGCTGAGCCATCTCTCCAGCCCCGAGAGTTCTTGTTTTGATATTTCCTGCCCTGTCTGTCCAGGCTCCATCTACCCTCCAGACCCATATGACCTCATTGTATGGGCATAACCTCCTTAAAAGACACATTCTAAATAGTCATATTGGAATAAAGGCTTCGGTATGTGATTGGGGGATACCATTTAACCCTTAAGTGGAATTTATGGAGAAAATCTCCAGTTACCATCACAGCTGAGACACAAAGCCAGCGTCCCAGAAACACAGCCAGAGCAGGAGAAGGAACTGAAAATGGACAATCGGAACGAAGGAGTGAAATTGTCTTTATTCTGAGACATGATTGGCTGCAGACTAATAAGACAGTTAAGCAAAACTGCAACATATGAAATCACTTTTCAGTGACCACCTGCACTTTGGTGTATGAGAAATATGTAGTTGTCAATCAAAAATTAAAAAAAAAAAAGCAAACAAAACCAAACCAGGCCAAAACATGGTACTATTTATAGCAGCATGTTAGAGAGATGCCCACAACCTTAGCAAAGTACTTGCAGGGTCTGAAGGAGGAGTCATCCTAAAAAGATACAGGAAGACCTGGGTAGAGGGGACTGGCTAAAGTGTCAGAGACATAGACCCGCTGGGGATGCATTTCTGCTGTGCACAGCCTGGTGATACTTTGTGTGATGGAAGCTACTGAAAACTTAGCTTTTGTTTCAAGCTCAGAACAAGTCACTAACAAAAGCATACAGCTGTATGTGAGGCTGCAGTCACTCTGCTTCCTGCTCAGCACTGATGGTGGCTGTGCTCACTGTAGGGTGGGCTGCGGATCCTGCCTGAGTCTCAGAGGCAGCTGGCAGCTGTTCCCAGTGCCAGCTTAGTCTATGTAGGTTTAGCAGGGCTGCATTGGGTCCCATTCTGCTGCTCCCCTGGGAGTCTGGAGTCTCTGATGCTCCTGGTAGTTCAGCCTTACAGCAAGGTCACTACCCATGGGAGGAGATAAGCCAGGGACAGGGGCAATGTAGGCACAGTGGGCATAGCTGGAGCACCTAGCTGTTTCTGGGAGCAAAGGATGAAAATGGCTTGCAATGGCCCCGAGAAGCCAAGTTTCACTGTGTAGATCTTTTTTTCTTTACTAATTTATTCTCTCCTATATTAAATCCGGACGAGTTTCTTCTCCCTCTTCTCTTCCCAATCCCTCCCCACTCTTCATCCACTCCCCTGTTTCCCTTCAGAAAAGGACAGGCCTCTGGGGGATATCAACCAAACATGGCATATCAAGGTGCAATAAGACTAGGCACCTCCCCTCATATTAAGCTTGCACAAGACAATCCAGTAGGAGGGCAAGGGTTCCAAAAGCAGGCAAAACCATCAGAAACAGCCCCTGTTCCCTGTGTTAGGACTCCCACAAAAACACCAAGCTACACAACTGTAACACATAGACAGAGGGTCAAGATTAGACCCATGAAGGCTTCCTGACTGTTGGTTCAGTCTCAGCTCGAGTCCAGGCTCGTTGGATTCTGTGGGTTTTCTTGTGGTGTCCTTGACCCTTCTGGTGCCTATAATCCTGTCTCGCCCTCTTCAGCAGGACCGCCCCCCCCCAAGCTCTGTCTAATGTTTGGCTGGGATCTCTGCATCTATTTCCATCAGCTGATGGATGGAGCCTCTCTGATGGTGATTATGCCAGGCTTCTCTCTTGCATAGATCTTTTAACCTGTGAATGGCAGTTGTGCTAGGATAGAGCCGTATCCCAGGAGCCTTCTCTTTCTGCTGGCTGCTGGTTGTTCAGCAGGGTCAACTCCTGAACTTGCATTGTCAGGTGAGCCTATCTCTGGATGGGGTGTGTGGTGTCCAGGTTCCTGGGTACCTCCTGGAATGTCCTAGAATGGCTTCTTTCAGAATGTATATGTTCTATCTCCCCCTGGCCTTAACTTTGGGGTGAGATTGAATGTATCTCAAAGGTTGCAGATCCTGCCTGTGTCTCAGAGGCAACGGTCAGCTGTTCCCAATGTATGCTTAGTCTATGTATGTATGTATGTATGTATGTATGTATGTAATGTATGTATATAATATATATACATATATATAATGTATGTAATCTATGTATGTATTTTTGCAGTACTGAGAACTGAATCCATTGCATTCTGGACAAGTCCTCTGTCACTGAGCACTATTGTCTTAGTTAGGATTTATTTCCATTGCTGTAAAGAGACATCATGACCAAGGCAACTTTTACAAAGGCCAACATTTAGTTGGGGCTGGCTTACAGTTTCAGAAATATGGTCCGTTATCATCATGGTGGGAAGCATGGCAGCAGGCAGGCAGACTTAATGCTGGATGATCTGAGCGTTCTACATCTTGATCCACAGGCAGCCAGGAGGAGACTCCCTTCTACCCGGGGCAGAGCTTGAGCATAGGACCTCAAAGCCCAACCCTACAGTGATGCACTTCCTCTAACAAGGCCACACCCACTCCAGCAGGGCCACACCTCCTAATAGTGCCACTTCCCGTGGGCCAAGCACATTCAAACCACCACATCTATCCCCTGCCCGGTTTTTATTTTAATTCTTACTAAGTTTTCCAAGCTGGTCTTAAACTCATGTTATAGCCCAGGCCTGGCACTTGTGATATCCCCTGCAAGCTCCCTGACCGAGCTTCCTGAGGTGGCCATTGTTTACACTGTACTTCCACAATAAGTGTTGGCGTGCGTCTGAGGTTCTGACTAGAGATTAGAATCCACCAACTATAGGTCCTTGTCCCTTGTCTACTAATTTCTATGAGATGTCCTGGGCTCTGGGCTCAGGCCACCACTGTCTGGTGTGGAAGACAACAAGTGGAAGGGACAGTTTCATCCCCTCCGTTTGCCCCCAACAGAGGCAGATACAGTTGGGTAGCCAGGTCACTTTCTGTAGCCTGTGGAGATACATCTCTGGGTGTTGTATGGCTTCTGAACCAGGAAAGGGCCGCCCACAGCTTTCCCTCTGTCACATCCACAATCACCTTGCCTGGGTCCGCTGTTCCAGCTTCCAAATACCACCGCCCTGGCACTAATTATAGCCCAGATTGTGCAGGGAATTCTCAGCCTGCACCGTGGCAGTCCAGATTAAGCAATTAACCTTGGTGTCACTGCAATTATCGAGACATGCTAGCAAAACGAGCTAATTTCCCCCCAGGATGTTGAACTGAAATCAACTTCCACTCTCTTTAAGATGCCAAAATAGGAAATGTTAATGGAAAATTACGTTTGGATGTTTAATAAATCTCTTGGGCCTGTGGCTCCTCGTCAGTTTGGGCTGTGGCACCTCATGGAGGCACTCGTTGGTTAAACAGAGGAGGTACAATCCAGAGCCAGCACCCTGTTGACTATACCCGCAGCTTGAGTGACACTCAGGCTGGACAAAGAGAACCCATCAAAGCCCCAGTCAGTTTCCTGGCCAGGAATCTTGGAGAAGGCTTGGCCTGGCTCTGAGGTTTCCATCGTGTTTGGCAGGTGCATTTCTGTGAAACACCAGTGTTTGCCTCCTGGAAAGCTGCTGCTGAGGTCCCTACCCAGATCTATTGTCTCTTCTGGCTCCCCACAGACTAGGGAGCAGGGAGCCAGCAATGTTGGCTCCGTGCTTCCCAAGGGCACCCTCAGCACCACTCTTTGAGGCGCAGGCTCTGCTCTTGCTTCTGGGGAGTCACAGTTCACCTGGAGACCTGGTTGCACACTTCTCCTTATAGAGGCACCAGGTATGACCTTAGTGGAGCTTTCTCTTTTGGCTGCACAGGACTGAGCGCTTTGTTTGCCCCTCTTGTTTCAAAGGTCAGGGGTCACAGCAGGCGGCTGGCTTTTGCTTTGGAGAGCCGAGAATGGCTTGTTAGAGTGCCCTTGGGGTCTTTTGCTACCTTGCATGGCTTTCTTCAGGAGGCCTAGCCACAGTCTTCATGGGCTGCTCAACTTCTGGCCCACCTGGGTTTGGCATTGCCCAGGACACTGTGTCTATAGGGGTGCTTACTTCTCTCTCTGGCTTTCAGAAATGCACTTAAGTGGATCCCAAGGTATGTTCCAATCTTCTTCTACCTCAACAATCCCCTTGACTTCAGGGTAGAAGACCCTACTCTGACCTGCTTGAGGTTAAAATATGCTGTAAGGTCTGCATATGGATAGACCGTGAGGGGCCTGGCTTGGCTGCGCTGGGCAGTGAGCATGACTCACCAGGCTGGGTTGTTCTCTAAGGTTCAGGCCTGCTGCTGGCCTCTGCTCTTGGGATCAATGTCCTCCATAGCCAGAGTCACAGTTGCCACCAAGACAGCAACCCAGTACCAATTCCCAGACCCAAACTCTAAGGCAATCTTGTCTCTCCTCCCCAGTGATGAGGTCATCTCCACTCTGGTAACTGCCCTTGGGGCTCAGGTCCCTTTCATGTCTGCAGACTGAGCTCTTGGACAATCTCCATGGCCTCTGTGTGGCTTCTAGCAACTTTCAGGGTCTTTTCCTCTGCCAAGACTCTACCTTGGAAATCCCTCACAGTGCGAAAAATCACAAAGCGAGGAAAGCATTTCATTAAATTCAGAAGGGAAATATTTCATTTCAACTTGAGGTATCAAAACAACTTTCATAGATAAAAAAAAAAAACCCTACAGATCAAACAATCAAATGTTTGTATATATAACAGAGCGACGTGGAGTGAATCAAGACTTATGCTGATTAAAGATCAAAAGAGGGCTCATGGGTCACGGCCTGCTCCCTCCCTGGCCATTTTTCTGAGGAGTTTGCTCACTGCAGGGCTCTCAGCAGCACTGTGCTCAACAACACTGAGAAGCAAAGCTTCAGAGAGTAGCTTTTCCTTCGCTTCAGAAGGTAGAGTGGTTTGAAAACCTGCCACCAGTCTGCCATGACAGACAGACTGTCCAGGAAGGATGCTGAGGCTTCAGGCCCTGCAGGTCACCTTGGTGTCACAGAATTTAGATTTCTGTGACAGATGGCAAGAACCTGACTAGGAGTGGGCTATGATGGCCCATCTGGCTCTGTCAAATGAAGGAGACTCCTAGGGCAGGGGAGGAGGCAGGCAGCTGGCAGGCAGCTGGCAGGGGTGCCCCCCATGCCTTGGAGCCCCCATCTCTCCAGGGGAACCTCATACAGATTGCCCTCTTCCTGCCTCAGTTTCCCCTTTGAGCCATACAGGAGATCCTGCCATCCTGCCTAGAGCTGAAAAGATCCACACAATCATGGATATTAGAATGTTAGCTGTCTGCCTAGTCTTGCAGAGACTTGAAGTGCTGGATGTGTGTGTGTGTGTGTGTGTGTGTGTGTGTGTGTGTGTGTGTGTGTGTGTGTGTGTGTAATAGCCAGAGGGGCTCCCAACCCAGTCAGAGGAGAAGCAGAGGAGCTATGGAGGGAAGACTGTTGGAAGGAGTGACCTGGAGGGTGCCAGTAACCAGGATGTAAAGTGATTAAGTAAAAGAAAAAATTTTAGTTGCTACAATCAAACATTCACATCCTGTTGTTATGTCACTCCAGTTCTGAAATCCCACAGTTCACACATTTCTCCATGTTTCTGCTCTCTGGAAGGAATGCTGCACTAACCAGGTTTCATTCACTCCTACTGAGGTATGTTTTAGGACAGTCCTGGGTCAGATGGTGTCCCAGTTTGCTTTCCACTGTTGCGATAAATGTTATGACTGAAAGTGACTTGGTGAGGAAGGGTTGATTCACCTTCCCCATGGCCATCACAGCCCATCATGGAGCGATGCCAAGGCAGGAGCTGAAGCAGAGGCCACAGAGAAACGTTTATTGGCTTCTTTTGTAGCTCACTTAGTTTGCTTTATTATATTACCCAGGATCACCTGGTAAGTGATGGTACCACCAACAGTGGGCTGGGCCTTCCCACATTAATAATTAATTTAAAAAAATGCTCCACAGGCTAGTCTGGGGATGGGGGCACATCCTCTCAGATAAGGGTCCTCCTTCCTTCAGGCTTGACTCTAGTCTGGGGGTGGGGGTACACCTTCTCAGATGAGGGTCTCTCTTCCTTCAGGCTTGACTCTAGTCTGGGGTGGAGGCACATCCTGTCAGATGAGGGTCCCTCTTCCTTCAGGCTTGACTCTAGTCTGGGGGTGGAGGCACATCCTCTCGGATGAGAGTCCCTCTTCCTTCAGGCTTGACTCTAGTCTTGGGGTGGAGGCACATCCTCTCAGATAAGGGTCCCTCTTCCTTCAGGCTTGACTCTAGTCTGGGGGTGGGGGCACACCTTCTCAGATGAGGGTCCCTCTTCCTTCAGGCTTGACTCTAGTCTGGGATGGGGTCACACCTTCTCAGATGAGGGTCCCTCTTCCTTCAGGCTTGACTCTAGTCTGGGGTGGAGGCACATCCTGTCAGATGAGGGTCCCTCTTCCTTCAGGCTTGACTCTAGTCTGGGGTGGAGGCACATCCTGTCAGATGAGGATCCCTCTTCCTTCAGGCTTGACTCTAGTCTTGGGGTGGGGGCACATCCTCTCAGATGAGGGTCCCTCTTCCTTTAGGCTCGACTCTAGCTTGGGTAGTGTTGACAAAAGCAAGCATAGTGGGTGCTGACGAATAAGGGAACACTTGCCACCCCAGATGAAGGTCCTTGATAGAGTGGCTTGCTGTGAACTCAGGCCTGGGGCTTCTGCCCACTACAGATCCACAGTGGTACCTTGGTGAATATACTGAAAGGCACAGTTTCCCCCTTTATGCTGCCTACTTTGAATTCCTATGTACATGCTCTTGGTTGGGTGGCCAGGAGGATTTCAGGGTAGTGCAGGAGCTTGGGCTGAAGGGGGTCAGGTGTATATCAGGAGGAGGATGTCTTATAGTTGAGAGCCTTCAGAGTCTCTCCTCTGCTCGTTTAGTTGCAGTGGCCCAGAGAATAGAACCTGCAGGATGTGTGGAGAGGCAAATAGACCATATACACCTGTCTGTCTGTTTGGGTATTTAAAGGCATTTCTTTGGGTGATCATGGTGGTCCCAGCATTTTTGGACAGGCAGCAGGCAGGAGAGCTGCGTTGGGGTCTCTGAGCCTCTGCGGGTTCATTTCCCTCAGCTCTGTCTATTCTCCATTGCTTTATGAGCAACTGGCATCATGGAGGGCCGGTGGCTTTGTGGAATCACCTCAGAGATGAATGCTAATTTCAGCCAGAAACATGCCCCCACAGAAACATTTAGAATCATGTTTGACTCAATATCTGGGCACATGGCCCGGCCGGGTTGACTCATGATTCATCCATCAAGTTGCCCTCACTAGGGGAGGGATAACCTTCCCCTGCAAGGCAGTGGCCCAGCACTAGGGAATCTGGGAGGAGGCCCTGTTCTCTCCAGAACTGGCTTTTGCAGGTGGTCTTCACACAGCCAACTGTTAAGTGAAAAAATCAGCTCAAGGAAATGTTTCCTTAGCCAATGGAGTGGACTTTCAGGACACAGAGGTTTGATTTTAGTTCTTCAGCTATGAGTACTACTGTGGTCTCCCAACCTCAGTAGCCAGTTGTATTCCTTCTTTATTTTGTGGCCTATGCACGTTGTCCTCTCAACATCATTAGTTCTTAAAGAACTTTAATGTTTCAACAATTACACCCACTCTCCAATTTAAACTGTATTCTAAAGAAGTGGAAAATTTTCAGGAATTTGCCTCGTTCTTCCAGTTGTGACTGCTGGGATCCAGCCACAGGGAGTCTTCATGATGAGAGTGTCACTGGCCAGTGACCACTGTGCTGGTCACTGGGGGCCAGCCTCTAATACCCTTGAGAAAAGGATGGGACAGGGTGGGCCCACTGGTCTCTCTTAGGTTGACAAGTTAGGAAAATATTCCCAGACCTCTCAAGGCCAGAAGAGCCCTCCCACCCCACCCCATTTCTCCCTCCCTAAAGAGCAGGCCTAGCACATAGAGCCTGAGAATGTGACCTTCATTGGAAAAAGGATCTTTGAGGAGGTAATTATGTTAAGGGACTCGAGATGAGATCATTATGGATGTGGGTGAGGCCTAAATCAATGACAAATGTCTTTCTTTACATGAGCTGTAGGGAGAAAGCCACGTGAAGGCAGACACATAGATTGGAGTGCCAGGGCCAGAAGCCAAGGAACTATAATCAGAGGAGAGAGGTAGGGAAGGCGTGGATGGGCTTCTCGAGCCTCTAGGAGGAAGTGCCTCTGCCACAGCTCTTCCTGGGTTTCCAGATTCTGGGATGGTAGGAATGGATATCTGTTGTGGGGGTAGCTGTAGACACTGAACAGATGCTCGGGGTTGGCTGGGTGACCTGCTGGGTACAGGGACAGGTCACCATGCCCTCAGTGTTGGGGATAGTACCAAGCCATGCTTCAGCCTTCTCTGATTTACATCAAACATGGGTGGAGTCTCCTAGGGAGGCTAGGCTAAGCTAGGGTTCACTTGCCTCTTCCCCATTGCTTTGTGGAAACTGCCTAGTGTGGTGGTTTGAATGAGAATGGCTCTCATAGGTAGGCTCTTACGTTTGAATACTTGGTCCCTGGTTGGTGAGAAGGACTAGAAAGTGTGGCTTTGTTGGAGGAGATGTGTCACTCAAGGTGGATTTTAAACTTTCAAAAGACTTGTGCCATTGCTGGTATGCTTTCTGCCTCCCACTGGTGGTTCAAGACGTGACCTCTCAGTGGTTCCTGCAGCTGTATCTTCACTCTGCGATTGTGGACTCAACCGCCCGAATCAATAAGCCACAAATTAAATGCTTTTTCGTAAGTAGTCTTGGTCATGGTGGTTTATCTCAGCAATAGAAAGGTAATTAAGACCCCTACAACTTGTCAGTTAGGGGAGCTTAAAATGACATATTGCTTTTTTTTTTTTTTTTTTTTTTTTTTTTAAAGACAGAATCTCAAGTAGCCCAGACTGGTCTTGAACTTTCTATGTAGCCAAGGGTGACCTAGAACTTTTGATTTCTGCTTTTTCCTCCTTAGTCCTGAAAGTATAGGTGAAAGCATACCTGGTTTCTGAGTTCCCTGGGGTTCCAACCTAGGGCTTCATAACTGCTAAGCAGTTACTCTACCAACTGAGTTATGTCTTTAGTGTTCCAACCGTTCATATTTTATAAACTGGTTCCCAGCCAGGAAGAATGTCTGATGAGTTCTCCTCAGGAAGGCATGGCCTCTGTGTGCTGGTGCACATTGCCTGTTGTGGCCCCATGATCCAGGCCTGCCCTTTTTTTCTGTTTTTCCCTAATTCCTGTCTCACCCCAGCACATTCTCAAGTTCCCAGGAGACACAGGGACATTAGAAGTTGGGGCTAGGTGTCTTCCTCACCTAGACACCTTGGCCAGGCTCCTCAGATGTCTATATTCCCTTGGATAAACATGAAGCATTCTGTAGTTTATCTGGCCACAGGAGGTTTGGCAGTTGGCCTATTTTAGGGCTGTAAAGGAGACCGAGTCTCTAAGACTTGCTCTAACTACTGAGCTCACCAATAGCTCTGCTCTGGACTAGTCAGGTGGTTTTCCTCCATTATCTCTCCAGGATAGAGGATATATAGCCTTGTTCCAGGATGGGACAAACATCTCTCTATCTATTCTGTCTGGATGCTTTACTTCCAAGCTCAAAGGGCCACAAGAGGAAGTGTGATGTCTAGGAAAGGGCTGTCTTAGTCAGGGTTTCTATTCCTGCGCAAAACATCATGACCAAGAAGCAAGTTGGGGAGGAAAGGGCTTATTCAGCTTACACTTCCACATTGCTGTCCATCACCAAAGGAAGTGAGGATTGGAACTCACACAGGGCAGGGACTTGGAGGAAGGAGCTGATGCAGAGGTCTTGTAGGGGTGTTGCTTACTGGATTGCTTCTCCTGGCTTGCTCAGCTTGCTTTCTTATAGAACCCAGGACTACCAACCCAGGGATGGCACCACCCACAATGGCCCTCCCACCCTTGATCACTAATTGAGAAAATGCCTTATATCTGGATCTCATGGAGACATTTCTTCAAGAGAGGCTCACTTCTCTGTGATAACTCCAGCTTGTGTCAAGTTGACACACAAAACCAGCCAGTACAAGGGCCCAGAGGGGTATCTTCTAGATCTTGCCATTTTGACAGTACTAGCCATCATACCAACCTTGGCCAGGTCTTTTGTGCCCACTGAAGAAGAGAACATTGTGTGTGTTTCCTGTGTATGGCCCTGAGGACACAGCCATCCCACACAGTTAACTTTCATTGAGAGCTGAGGCATCTGTGGGTCTCTTTGTATTCCTTGGCAGTTGCTTCTTTTTCCATGGCTTTCCTAGGGTGCCAGTGCTCCTGGAAGTATGTGCTCCTGGCTGCCAGTTGTAGAAGTTAGGTCTGGTTCTACCTCCCAGACCCATGTCCCAGAAATAAGACTCAGACTCATTATATACTTACAAATACCTTGGACATATAGCTAGGCTCTTCTCTGACTAGATCATAACTTAACATGTCCCATTTATTCTGATCTACATTCTGCCACATGACTGGTTGGTTACCTGTACTCAGGAACCATGCATCTGTCTCAGTCACATCTTTCTGGGCAAATCTCCCATGCCTCGCTCTATCCCAGAATCCTCTCCCATCTCCTATTTCCTGCCTACGCCATAGGCGATCAGATTTATTATTGACAGGTACCACATCCATGCAGACATAGGATATTCTTTCTCTATAGCAGGTGTTTCACAAAGCCTATGTATTTTAGCTTATGTGATATCCCTGAGAATTCAGCACAGGAGTGGTCAGAACAAGGTAAGTTCTATGGTTTACCTGGTTTTCTTGCCATCATGGAGGGATGATGTCTCCCCAGTCTGCGTTTATCTGAGGGAGAAGCAGAACTGAAAGTGGTCTTTAGTGCAAAGCCCCCTCATACTCCAAGAGGGCACTAAATCCAGGCAGCCAGCGTCACTTGGCAGAACTTCTTGATTCTTGCTGCCATCTTTAAGCCCTAAGCCCTGAAAATAGGCGAGGCAGGATAGAAGAGACCAAGCAGACAGGAAAACGGCATCAAAGCCCAGCCACAGCTCACGCCTGTCACGCAGTCAGAGCAGTGTGAGGATAATGTATGGGGGTAACAGCAATCTTCATCAGCAAGAGACCCCTGAAGATGCGTGCCGTAACTTCTTTAGGAAAAATAAGTTAATAGTAAGAAAAAAAAAACTAGGAAGAAATAAGACAAACACAGAACAAACACACCTCTGTTCTGTTTTGCACAAGCTTTTTGGCAACAGAATCAACTTGTCAATTTTTGGTAGAACTGGATCGCTGGCCTGTGCTCACATAGCCATGGGCCTGCAAGCACTGTGGGGCCCTTTCCCATAAGTTCTGTGAAGTGAGCAATGATGTAATCATCCCCAGAGATAAGGAAAGCAGGCGATGGGGTCACCTCCTGGCCTCCTGGCTCCCAGGGGGATCCACCCCTGAACTCTAGCCATCTGTGACCCCCATAGTGGCACCTGAACATACTTATGAGTATGGCCACAACCAGGCTCCCCTCATGCCCCCCCCAACTCCATTTTCAGGGTCTGAAAATGCACAGCTGCTGATTTGTATTCTGCTTCTGAAAAGCTGTTTTATTTGCATGTATATGTCCTAGACAATTGGCTGAGAGTTAAGGGAGAGTCATTGCCACCTGGCCTTGTATTTGGCACAGGAGGTGACTTAAGTATCTACATCAGCAGTGGAACACAGGATCAGAAAGCACCTTTTGGGGCTGGGTCTGCATCACTGGGATCAGTGAGGAGAGCGGAGTGTGTACAAGGCTCACATGATGAGGCATCGTGTCCACATGGAGGTTACACACACATGGCTGCACCTAGCGCCTCTGCAAGTGATTGTCCAGGTGTGCTGGCTTTCTGAACAGGCTGAAGCCTTCCTTAAACATGACCCTTCTGCCTCATTCAGCCGAGAATCTGTCCACAGTGGGCACCTTATAAAGGTCTTGGGGACTCACATGAGAAGTGACCTTGTCTAGGCTCTGGGTTGATAGTCGCCTGCTGTGCAAGCTGACCTGGTCCTATTGGTTCAGAGATGGTCTAATGGTAATGGTGATAATGGTGATCATGAGGTGATAATGATGACGATGGCCCACCGGTGAGGTTAAAGTCAGTAGCGATGATGATGTAAAATAAAGCAGACAGATTTCTTTATAAAACCAGAGACTCTGAGGGCCATAGAGAGTCATCTACATTCCTCAAAATCACCAATTATGTCTCTGCATCTCTTACTGGGTAATAAGAAGGTGTCTTGGTTTCTCTTACTAGACACTGACTGACACCCTCTGTAACCGTTCTTTTTCCCAACCATGCTTTTGCTTCCCAGCTGTGTCTTCCACAGATCAGAGGACAGCAGGTATCACAGTAGCAGGCAAGCCCTACACAGGGGCTAGGTCACCCTGCTCTGACTCAGCGGTGACCCGGCACCTACAGCCTGTACCTCCATGCCTTATGGTTTATCTTCTATGGCTAAAAATGTGAAAATCTGCACGGGGACCTACTTTATGAGACACAAACATTTATTTAAAGAGAAAAGAAAATAACAGCTTAGAGACTAGCCCACTCCCTGACTTTTAGATGCCCTCTCCACGAAGGCTGGGGCTGTGCGATTGCGCTTGCACTGATTTTGTGGAGACCATCAAATGCTTCTATGGAAATGCCATTTTTAAAAGACTTTATAAAGCAGCAATAACATTTCTGCCCAAAGCTAACTTACTGTAGAAAGTATCATCCCAGGAGCAAATGAGATAGCTTTCGATGAATGTCTCTACGTTGTGAGTAGAGAGCTATCATGAGGGAAGGGGTTCACAAGCCATGGCAAATCCCTCTGCCTCCAGATTTAGTGTTATATCAATTAAGACTTCAAAATGTACCAGGTGACACATTCATATGGCCACAAACATTTCCTTTTGCAGATCTGGTGCCTGTTCCTGTCTCCTGTCATGACTTCTGCTAACCTTGAAGTTACTGGGTATTGCCACCCCCCACCCCCATTGCCTGTTCCACCCAGCCATGATGGCCTCTCTGAGCCGGTGCTGACTTAAGGGCTCACAAACCCGCCATGCCAGGCCACAGGCTACGTGTGTCCCACCTTAAGGAGCCCCCATACCACACATAGCTGTTGCCCCACAGATCCTGTCAGTCAGAAGTCCTGCCCCACTCTGCGCTTATTTTCTTTACCTGGATTTGTCCTGTCGTCTTCATGTCAACACCAATCTGTCTATGTTATGTGCTGCTATAATAAATCACCTTAGAGCAGGCAATGAGTAGAATGCAAGAATTTACTTCATGCAGTTTTGAGGCTGGAAGTCCAAGGTGAAGGTGCTAGCAGGTTTTAGATATGGTGAAGGCTTCTCTTTGCTCCCAAGATTGCGTCTTATTGCCATGTTCTACAGAGAAGATACCACAGCCTTAAGTGACAGAGGAGGATGGATTTCCTCTATGTGCACAAATATAATAACAGGTCTTTAAAAAAGAAAAGCAAAAATAGAATCAACAGATAAATTGAGAAACCTTAAAGCAAAGTTGGAGATTTTAAATGGTTAATAGAGCACACAGGTACATCAGAGACACAGTGAGTACAGACCCTACACTAGACCCAGAGAAGGGTAATAGAGCTGAAGCAGAAAACAAGAACCTAAGAATAGCTATTATGAATATTTTCAAGAACCTTAAAGAGGAACTGAGCAAGTCCATCAATGAAATCCAGGAAACACAAATGAAATGTGTGAAATGAAGAAAAGGGTTCAGAGCATGAAAGTAGAATTAGAATCACTAAAGAAGATCCAAACTGAGGGATAATTGGAAAGGAAACATTTAGGAAGTCAAACAGAAACCTTGGAGGCAAGCCTCACCAACAGAGTCTATGGGGTGGAAGAGAATCTCAGGCACTGAAGATGAGACAGAAGAAATGGTCTCTTCAGTCAAAGAAAGTGCTAAATCAAGAAACAAAACAAAAAACCAAAACAAGAAAAAAAAACCTAGGCACAAAATTTGGGAAATTTGGGACACTATGAAAAGGCCAAATCTATTAATAATAGGAATAGAGGAAGGAGAAGACCCCCAGCCCAAAGGCTTAAAAATATTTTCAACAAAATCACAGAAGAGAAAAGTTCCAACCTAAAGAAAGAGGTTGCCTATAAAGGTACAAGCATACAGAAAACCAAATAGACTAGACCATAAAAGAAATCCTCCATGACATATAATAATCAAAATATTAAATGTAAGTGCCTACATAAAAAAATGGAGAGAGCTCATTTTAGTAATTTAGTGGCACAATTGAACACTTGAGAAAAAAAGAAGTTGGAATACCCTAGAGGAGTAGACAGTAAGAAATAGTCAAGCTCAGCGTTGAAATCAATAAAATAGAAACAGACAAAATTACAAAAAAATCAATGTAACAAAGGGTAGGCTCTTTGAGAAAATTAGTAAGAATGATAAAGCCAAATTAACTAAAAGGTGGAGAGAGAAGATCCAAATTAACAATGATATTAGAAATGCAAAGGAGGCCATATTGGCAAAATGAGGAATTTTAGAGACTCATACAGACATACTGG
The DNA here is from genome assembly GCF_008632895.1 of Mastomys coucha. Lineage (NCBI taxonomy): Eukaryota > Metazoa > Chordata > Mammalia > Rodentia > Muridae > Mastomys > Mastomys coucha. The sequence goes on along the minus strand of NW_022196893.1, from coordinate 19,410,312 downwards.
AAAAAATTGAAAAACCTACAAGAAATAGATACTTTTAAAAATATGCATACCATTTACCAAGGTTAAAGTAAGACCAGATATACACAGTTTAAACAGACCTAAAGCCCCTAGTAAAATAGAAGCAATAATTAAAAGTCTACCAACCAAAAAAAAAAAAAAAAACCTCAGGGCCAGATGGTTTTAGTGCAGATTCTACCAGACTTTCAAAGAAGAGCTAACACCAATACTCAACTAAATCATTCCACAAAAAGCAGAAGGATCATTGCTTTTTTCTTTTTAATGAGGCCACAGTTACCCTAACACCCAAATTACATAAAGACCCAACAAAGAAAGAATTACAGATCAACTTCCCTTATGAGCACAGGTGCAAAAATTTTCAACAAAATACTTGCAAACCAAATACAAGAACACATCAAAGAGATTATCCACCACAATCAAGTAGGCTTCATCCCAGAGACACAGGGATGGTTCAACATATAGACATCAATAAATGTCATCTATCATATAAAGAGACTGACAGACAAAACTGCATCATGATCATCTCATTTGATGCAGAAATGTCTTTGATAAGATTCAACACCTCTTCATGATCAAAGTCCTGGAGAGACTATTGATATAAGAGATATTGATATAATAAGACTACTGATCTAAGGGCATTGATGGCGAGTCCTCAGCCAACAACTTAAATGGAGGGAAGCTCAAAGCACTTCCTCTAAAATCAGAAACAAGGCAAGACTGTCCACTCTCTCCATGCCCATTACATATGGTACTAGAAGTCTTAGCTAGAGCAGTCAGACAATGGAAGGATCATACAGATACAAATAGGGAAGGAAGAAGTCAAAGTATCTTTATTTGCAGGTGACATGGTTTTAGGCATAAAATCCCTTAAAGGCTGTCAGGAGACTTCTACCTACAGCCGATAAACAATTTCAGCATTGTAGCAGGATACTAAGTCAACACACAAAATCAGTAGCCCCTCCTATATACAAATAACAAATGGGCTGAAGAAGAAATCAGGGGAACAATACCTTTCACAATCGCCTAAAACATTTACAACATCTAGAAGTAGCTCTAGACAAGCAAGAATCAGACTTGTATGATTAAGAACTTTAAGATGTTGAAGAAAGAAATTGAAGATATCAGAAGATGGAAAGATGGTTCGCGTTCATGGACTTGTGGAATTAATACAGTAAAAATGGCTATCCTAAAAAAAGCAACCTGCAGATTCAGGGCAATCCCCATCAAAATTCCAACACAACTCTTCACAGAGCTTGAAATGATAATTTTTAGTTTTGTATGGAAACATGCACACAGAGGAAAAAAAAACTATGATAGCTAAAAGAATCAACCAATTTTTTTTTTGTTTTTTTGTTTTTTTCTAGTATGCCATGAGTTTTTTTTTTT
>NW_022196893.1:19401430-19406711 GCF_008632895.1 Mastomys coucha | reverse complement strand
TTAAAAGGGGGAACCAAATACCCACGGAAGGAGTTGCAGAGATTAACTATGGAGCAGGGACTGAAGATTTATTTATTATATGTAAAAAGAGGGCATCGGATCTCATTACAGATGGTTGTGAGCCACCATGTGGTTGCGGGGATTTGAACTCAGGACCTCTGGAAGAGCAGTCAGTGCTCTTAACCACTGAATCATCTCTCCAGCCTCCCCCCTTTTTTTTCTCTTGTTTTTTCGAGACGGGGGTTCTCGGTATAGCCCTGGCTGTCCTGGACCTTACTCTGTAGACTGGCCTTGAACTCAGAAATCAACCTGCCTCTGTCTCCCAAGTGCTGGGATTAAAGTTGTGCCACTACTGCCCAGTGAATCAACCAATATTTGATTGAATTTAAGTCCTACTCCATGATCTGGAACCCATACCCAACACTTCTTGGGTGGCCAAGAATCCGAGACTACATAGGTGGGGACACAGGGGAAATACTATTTTCTGCTAGAGGGACTTAACAATGAAATGATTCCTAATGCCATTCAGCCACACTCGCAGATCAGTGCCTCACTCAGCCATCATTGGAGAAGCTTAGATGGCAGCAAATCTAGAGACCCACAACAGGACAACATTGCAGAGAGAACTTGGAACAGTCAGCTCTAAATGGAATGTCTCCATCAGTCCCATCCCCACCCAGGGCTGGAGGAACCTTTAAGAAGAGGAGGCCAAAAGACTGCAAGAGCCATTAAGATGGAGGACACAAGGAAACAAGGCCTTCCAAACACTGCAAGACTGAGGCACACGTGACCACACAAACACCATGGCCGCATGCACAGGGCCTGCACAGGTTTAAGTTGGATGGGGTCCCAGACCTGAGGGAGAAGAGGACAGAAGTCTTCATCCCTAAGCCAGCAGCTGTCTCCAGTTGATAAAGTCTGCAAAGGGGAAATTATTTTTCTCCAATGGAGTCTCACTGGGTATAGAAACCACTCTGAAGACCAGCCCGTGCCCAGCACGAGACGGTCAACACAGAGCAAACACAGTGGCATTGTTGGAGACTCTGTGCCTCATAATGCTTTGTCTGGACTTTATTTTTTTGTTGTTTTTGCATATATATTATGGTATTTGTGTGTGTATGTTGTGTTTCTGTGGTATTTCTCTGTGTGTGAATGTGTGTGTTTCTGCATCTCATGCTTTTACTCTGGCTCTTTTTCTTCTGGAAGTCGTGTGCTTTGTCTCATTCTGTTTCATTTGTTTTTATTTATTATTATTATTGTTGTTGTTAAAGATGCCTGTTTATATTCTAATGAGAGAGAGAGAGAGAGAAAGAAGTTATGGGTTTGGGTGAAGGGAGAGCTGGGCAGGATCTGAGAAGAGCTGGGGGAGGGGAAAACAAAGTCAGAATAAATTGTATGAAAAAAACTATTTTCAATGGTAAATAAACTATAGTAAAAATAAAAATGAAAATAAAAAGAGGACTGGGTTAAAGTTTAGTGGTAAAGAGTGAAGTGGGGCTTCCTAGCATGTAGAAGGCCCCAGTTTGAAAAGAATGAATGAATGAATGAATGAATGAATAAATCTTAAAGATATGAAGTCCATCTTTTATGTCTAATTTGGAGTTCTGTAAAATAAAAATTGTAAAAATAAAAATATTAAATAAATAAGTAAAGACTCACATAATATGTAAATTATTGGTAAATTGAATCAAGGGATTAAAAAAAAAATCCAGTCAAAGGAAAGTGATGAATTCCCTAACTAAAACCTCCCAGGGTTAATTCCTCCTATTAAATCCCAATACTGAGAAGTAATAAGAATTAAGTAGAATGAGTCATAAGGAGGCTTTTGAAAAACACAAGGCAAAAGTAGTGCACCTTTGATGAAAGAAACTGAATGCCAAAAAATTTAAAACAAAAATATTTGTAAGGAAACAAAATCAGTCCCAGGTAGCTACTAGAACATTCTATCTAATATCAAAGGAAGAAATAATGTCGGCAGTACACAATATCTTTCAGAAGACAAGAAGGGGAGCTAATCCTCTCTTTAAGGCCAGTAGAACAACAGTAACAACACAGAAGTGGATTCAAGATGGCAGAGACCAGCATGTCTAGTGCACACAGAGGGGTCAACAAAGTTCACACCCCTCAGACCCGTTCATGACAATGTTACAGACAAGTGGGACTTCTCTCAGGAAGTAAACTTGTGTTGCCATTCAAAATCAGCATCATTTGCCACCACAAGGAAATAAAGTAGAAAGAGACATCACATTCATCCCCTGGGGTAGACACAGAAAGAAAATTTCGCATGATTCGATACCTGATAGAGATAAAGGATGCTTAGGGAAACTGGGTCAGGGCTGTCTGTGTATACCTGCAGCTAGAATCCAGTGTGGACTACTAAATACAACTCTGAGGTTGGAGCTGGAGCCAGGATTTCTGCCTTATTGTGGGGCTTTGGCAGGGTGGTGATGAGGGTGGTGGTGGTGGGGTGGGGGGATGGTAGGCGGGGTGTCCTGCTTGGGGTTCAATAATAAAGCTATCTATATAGTTTAAGTCTGCTGGCCTTTTTGCTGGGCAATGTCTCAGCCGGTTTATAACTTAACCCCACTTCCCTGCCTTTGAGCCTCTGCCTTGTGGCTCTTTCTCTTTAACCCCCTGCTTTGTTCCTGTCCATCCATGTCTTTCTGCAAGTCCTTCTGCCCCAGCTCCAGCTGACAGCTCTTTCTTTACTTTATTTATCAAGAACCACACTCCTTTCTCATACAAAAAAAGCATAGTGGGAGAGGCCCACAGTTTACTCCTGAGCATCCGGACTACATCCAGTCCATGTCTTAGTGTTGCCCTTTGGACAGATGGAGGGCAATGTGACCTTTTGTGACCTCACCCACAAAAGCAGCTTGCTTTTTCCTGTTTTTGGGCAGGCAGCCGAGGAAGTGACAAACATTTACTTATAGAATACCGATTATCCTGCCAGCACTTGGTGTTGTCAGTACAGCAATTAACCACTGAAAATTCAGGGGCACACCTACAGAGCCATTCCATAGGAATGGCTTTTGATAACTGTTCTCCATTCCATTGGAGGTTCACATACACTGATGTGTGTCATTGGATTGTCAGGGCTTCGACCAGGTGTTAGGGCTAGGGACTCACGATGCATCTTTGAAACATTTGCGTCAGCCTCAGTAGGCAACTATGTTGGTTGCCAGGGCTCTGTAGATGGAAGGAACTGGGGGTTGCTTGCTTCATTAACTTGTTTGTGTGTGTGGCTTTTTTTTTGTGCTGGGGATTGAACCTAGGACCCCATTATGGGAGGTGAGTGCTCCACCTTGGAGCTACATAGCTAGTACTGGCTTGTTTTTTAAAGCTGTGTTTTATTACAGTCCCTGGGCTGAGGATTGGTGGAAAGGGGAGATGTGATGGGTGACTGGTACTCTAGTCAGTGTGGAGGCTTGTTTCAGTGGCCAGGATAGTATCTGGAATAGTGGTGTCATTTGCTTAACAAAGGACCCCAGATAGTTCTATCGTAGGAGGTCTAGTCCCCCTCTTCCTCAACCTGGCCCCCACAAAGCACAGGGTGTTCTATAGCATGCAAACATAGCGTGGCATCTTGGAGTTGTTCCCCTACACTCCTCTCAGGAAGAGTGGACATGAGTTCTTTCTCTATGGGTGCAGGTTACCTTTATACAAGCTTACAGCAGCAGTGGAGATGGAACTGGGATCTCTCCTGCCACATTTGAGCTTTGGTTTCTCACATGACTAGGCTCTTGCTGAGAGTTAGGGAGAGTTAAAGCAGTTAGAAGAGGATCTGGTCATGTTACCCACAGACTCATGGGAAGTGAGATGATGGTGAGGATGGTGATTATGGAGTTGATGCCAATGAAGACTATGGTGGTGGTGGTGATGATGGTGATGATGGTGATGTTGATGGTGCGTATGGTGGGGATGGTCATAATTATTATAATGATGATGGTGATGATGGTAGCGGTGATGATGTTGGTAATGGACATGGTGACAATGGTGGTGGTGGTGGTATGATGGAGATGACAATGGTGTTGGTGAGGGCTTTTGGATAGACAGTACATCAGTGAGAAGGAATTGATTAAAGTGATATTTAGTGGATTCAATACCACAGCCATGTGTTAGACTCTCTGGGGAACCAGTAGACTTTCTCAGGTTGGCACTGAACTAACCTCTCTGACTCTGAGGCTTGTTGGGCCTTCTAGGAACCTGAATGAGTAGTTGGCTTGCAAGATACACTTTAGGGCAGGCCATTCCAGTGGGTTTGCTAGTTTATAGGGCTGACCCGTGGTAGTGGTTGATTTCTACCTCATATTCTTCTTTTCTGGCGTTGCCAGATACTACACATATCTAAAGTCACAGAGATATCTAGAAGACAGAGATGCTGGAGATGTGAGCTGTGCCAACATCCCTGGCAGCTAGGAAGCAGCCTTCCATGCTATGGGCTACCTGTTGGCTGTCGGCTTGAAAGGGAAGCGAGTCAGTGACTATTTCTTATCCACCATGATATTTTTATTGATTATTTGGGGATTTCACTCAGTATACCCAAATCATACTCACTTATCAGAAGTCCTTCCAGGTTCACTCTACCTTGTGACCTCCTTCCCCCAAAAAGAAGAAAGAATAAACTATCAAGTCTGGTTTGTGTTGTTCATATACTAAATGGAGCATGGTCAAACTCCCAGTAGCCAGTCCTATAAAGGAAATTGAGTTCTCCCCAGGCTCTCCCCAGAGGCCATCAACTGTGAAGAGCTACACTTCAGTTTAAAGGCTCTTCAATGACTTCCTGTCTAGGCTGTTTAAGTTTTGAGGGGTGGGGTTGGGTGATGGGAGAGGTTGTCCCATGGGTGATGGGAGAGGTTGTCCCAGACACTTTCTATATCTCTCCTTCCCAAGTGTGAGTCTGCAGCCACCGGTATCACTACAAAAGAAGCTTCCACGCCCTTTATAGTTCACAGCAGCACGGATTATGGACTTCTATATGGTTTCTGGTGACAGCACAGACCGTGGACATTCACATGGGCTCTGGTGTCAGTTCAGACCACATCTTCAGCATGGTTTCCAGTGGCAGTACAGGCCATGGACATCAACATTGCCCTCTGCTGCAGCAGGGACCATAAACACTATCATGGTCCTGGGCAGAAGCATGGCCTTTGGTGGCATCATGAACCACAGATATCAATGTGGCCTCCTTTGGGAGCAGAGACCAAAAACATCCACACAGCCTCTGGCCATGGCAAGACCAAGGATACCTGCTGCATGGAGTTTTTTTTTTTTTTTTTTT
>NW_022196893.1:19380402-19401420 GCF_008632895.1 Mastomys coucha | reverse complement strand
TTTCGGAATTATGCTCCTGGAATTATGCTTCCAGCCACCTGCCCAGGGAATCTTTGGATTTTCAGATGAAAGACATACACACATATTAGCTTATTTTTAAATGCCTAGCTACTTCAAAGGCTGGGCATTGCTAAACTTTCTCCTGCTACCCCAGGCTCAATCGGGAAGTAGCCAGTGGCCACTTACCTGAAAACTCACTTGGCTGATTGGATTTATCTCCTGCCTTCACTGTGTTCCCTTCTTCCCCCAGTTCTCACTATTTTCTCTGCATCCTATCCTTGCAAGTCTAAGTGTTCCACCCCATGCCCAGCCATTGGCTGCTGGCATCTTTATTGATAGATCAAAAACCAATTGGGGACAAGGACCTTCAGCATCTGGACATGCAGATTCAAAGCATTAGCACCAATCTCCGACAGATGCCAACATGGCCCTTGGAGGCAGCAAGGACCACGGACATCAACATGGCTTTAGGTGGTGGCCCAGGCCACACTCATCAACATGGTGGCAGCACAGACTCTGAGCATCCACAGGGACCTTGGCATCTACATGGATTCAGGGAAACGTGGACCACTGAGGTCTTTCGAGGAGGCTTAATCTAGAAAACTGTTCTCTATCTCAGACATCCTGTTGTTACTCAGAGCCTGGGTGAACATGTGCCTGGGCAGTGGGTTGGGGACAGAGCCTGTGAGATCTCCAGGCTGCTGCATACCATCCTGATGGCCCCACTCAATGACTTGCTCCTCAGTCCACTGCAGCCTTCTCCCATGCCCTTCACTACCATCATATTTCTAGACTGCCTCTCTCCACTTTTCCCACTCCACCATCACAAATATCTACCTCACAGTGGCATTGCAAACTGCAGTGTGTTACACATTATATTCATCTGCCCGAACAGCTGTATATTCAGATATTCATTGAAGCTAGACCTTGATCTAGTTCAAGGTTTCTGGTTTCTGAAGTACCATAAATACCGGGCCATGTCTGCGGACTTGTCTCAGATATTCTGCTGTTACCCAGAGTCAAGATGATCTTGTAGCTAGGCAGGAAATCCAGGGGCAGGATTCACGCCAGTTCCTGTCAGCTGCACACCTCTCTGCTCTTGATGCAGACTGCCCCGAGGCTTACCAGGCACCATTGTTCTTGTAGCCTGAGGGTGCTCTGTGGCCCTTGCTCTCTTCCCAGCAGGGTGAACAGAAGTGGCAGGTCCACTCAGCGATGCCATGTTCTTTGTCCTCTGAGGCAGTGCTGCCATTTCTCTCCCATACCATTTGCTGCCGCATCTGTAGCTTCGCTCTCCCCGACATGGCTCTGCTCTGCCATCTTTCATTCTAATTTCGTGAAACTACTTTTTAACAGCATCTTCTGTGCCTTAGTTGTTTTGGGAATACTCATGTCTCTGCAGACTCCTTGTCCACTCTGTGGTCCCAAGGCGGATGCTGGTAGCTGCTGCCATCTTCGATCACAGCCCTCCTTTAGGTTCTCATCTACAGTGTGCTCCCTGAGCTGGTTCTGCAGCACCAGTTCCTCCTCACACTCCAGCAGCTTGCAGATGGGGTAGATGTTGGGATTAGACCAACGAAAACGCTGGATCTCAGCCTGGATGGTACCAAGTCGGCTAGCTCCTGCTGTAGTTCTTGGTGCAGGTGGCACCAGTGCCGAGAGCTGCACTTTGCCCATTGAATCAGTGACCATTGATTTGATGCATGAGAACCACAGGGCATGAGCAGGAGAGAGGAATGGGCCAGAATCGGCATCTTTCTGCCAGCAAGCCTGTCTCCTCCTCTGTGTATCCACCAGCTCTTTCTTCAGAGCCAGCACTGTGATTCTCTGGATATCATTGTGATGAGGCCAGTGGCTCCCAGGCTCTGTGGCTTGGGACTTTTCTCTTCTGGTTCTACTTAACATACTACTTTTCCTGAGGGGCTCCTTCATACCTGCTGTCTTAGTCAGGGATTCTATTCATGTGCAAAACATCATGAAAAAGAAGAAAGTTGGGGAGGAAAGGGTTTATTCAGCTTACACTTCCACATTGCTGTTCATCACTAAAGGAAGTCAGGACAGGAACTCAAGCAGGTCAGGAAGCAGGAGCTGATGCAGAGGCCATGGAGGGATGTTACTTACTGGCTTGTTTCTCCTGGCTTGCTCAGCTTGCTTTCTTATAGAACCCAGCACCACCAGCCTAGGGATGGCACCACCCACAATGGGCCCTCCCACCCTTGATCATTAATTGAGAAAATGCCTTACAGCTGGATCTCATGGAGGGATTTCCTCAAGAGAGGCTCCTTTCTCTGTGATAACTCCAGCTTGTGTCAGAGTGATACACAAAACCAGCCAGAATACTTGCTACAGAGCCATCCCTTGCTCTCTTTAGCTAGACTTGGATATGCCTTCTCCATGTTCATAGCATAGTTCAAAGTTCCCAGGAAATGGTAGTTATAGAAGAGGACCCCTGCTCACATCCAGGGCCTTGATTGCCCCGGTTAAAGTGGAGGCAGGTTAATTCTCAGGCTTGAGACAGGATGAATCCCAAGTGTATTGGATCTTGAACCACAAAATCCCCTGTCAGTGGAGGAGGCTGTGAACTGTGTTTGATACTTTGAAAAGCCACGGCATGCAGTGTGCTCTTTCCTCTCTGGCTCTGTACTCGGCTTCTATGTGATCCTGCCCCAGGAAGGAGGAGGGTAGAGAGGATGCCCGAGTAGAGGCCATCCCTGAGTTTGTTTACCTGTCTTTGTTTTCAACCTCTCCTGTCACATAGAAACAGTTTCACAAACTAATTACTTTGTGTCAGTCACAGGGGAGGCAGCCTCCTGCCTCCTCAGATGAATGTGAGTGGTCAGGGGCTTTGAGGTACAGCAATTTGCAGCAGAGTTCCGGAGCATGAAGACAATTACTCCAGTGAGCTCAGGCAGAAGAGGAGGTCAAGGCCGTCATGGGTTACTATTCTTGTTTCAAATGAGAAGAAACAAAGATTTGTCCCTTAAATAAGGGGGAAAAGAGAGAGAGAAAGGCTTTTGATTTTTAAATGTAAGCTAAATTATGTGAAAGAGAAAGTACTAGAGTATTGTATGCTTGTGCTTCAAAGCCAAGTCTCTCTTCAAGGTCATTAATCCCCTAGCTGCTGGAGTCCTTGTTGGAGTGAGGAGAGGGGGGCTGTACCCATGCAGCCTGAGGCCCAGCATTCATTCCCTTATAATGGTGGACATGGGGGAACAGTTCTGTCTTGAAGACACATGGAGTCCGTCCAGACATACCAGGCTGGATAAACACATATACTCTCTAGCTGCCCACACCTTTAGATGTGGGTTGGGGTGGCCCTTACTCTCATGAGGCTGGATCCAGAGTGTCAAGATTTTTCAGTTGATGTCATGCCAACCAAAGTCTGCCCCCCTGGGCATGCTGTGAGATCTCTGAGACACTGAGCCAAATGCCACTCTGCAGGCAGGCTACAAAAGAGCTTGCTACCATGAGGGATGATCCTGAGCCAGGTATCAGAGTGTGGTGTGCAGCTGCTTAGGGGGCCTGAACATTCCATGGCCATCATTGCTGAGGAGGGCCCCCTGGCTCAGGGACCTGTCATAGGAAGGGGGAGGTGCCTGGGAACATGAAGATTGAACTTCTGGACCCAGAGTAGTGTTGATTATTCACCATGGCTCTGTGCTGCGGATCTGCCTTCCCCAGCACTGGAGAATGAGCAGAGCTTCCCCTAGCCTGTGGTCAGTCCAGAATTCTGCTTGCCCTGAGACACCATTTGTGCTTTTTCCTTCCTAAGGGGACAAGGGACATCTTTCCTACTCAACACAAGTCCTGGTAGGCTTCTTGCTATACTATTAGATCCATAGGCTGCCTGAGTTAGGCAGGCCACACTTTCAGTAGAGTCTGTTTTAGCACTATCGATGACAGAATGGCCTAAAGCTGAAAAGTAAATTAAAGGTGTAAAATTAACTTCAGGTTGTCCTCAGCTATCACCAGTAGGTGGAAGGGAAAAGTCAGGAGTTGTGTGTGCACGCCTAAGCACATGTGTGCCTGAGTGTGCACAAGCGTGCCTTAACTGTCCATGTGGGAGTATGTGTATGTGTCCATGTGGGGGTAGATGTCCAGCAGGAGCCCAACCTCCTCCTGCCATTGGGATTGAGTGCCTGTTTTATGCTGTATTGAAGTGAGACTTATTCCAAATGTTGCTTTCAAGTTGTAAGGAACAGTTGACAGCCCCTGGCCATGGTGCTGTTGAGAGCTTTGCGCACTTCATTTCTCCATCTGTCACCATTTGCAGGACCATTTTTCTGTTCCTGTCTATGCATGGCTAGGGCAGGGCAGTGGGAAACAATCCAGACTCCCTACACCAGGAATGTGACAAAGTGGGAGCTTTGTGGACTGAACTGTGCCCCAGGGTTGCATATTGGAGCACCAGCCACCATTATGATGGTATTTGGGGTCTATGCCTAGGAGGAGATGCCTCGAAAGTCATCATCCTGGGGCCCTGATCAGGGATGCATGGATGCTGTCTTCATATGAACAGAAAGGGAAATAGGCACACGGTTGTCCTGTACAGAGGAAGGGCCTGGTGAGGACACAGTGAGAAGGTGACCCTCTGTTATCTAACAGGAGGACATTGCAGAGCTGGCCTGTTCACATCTGGATGTGGGTTTTGCAGCTTCCAGGCCTGGCAGATAGATTTCTATGGCTAATCCACCAACTGCCATGCTCTGAAATGACAGTCTCCACACATTAATACAAAGATAATTATGGGGGAGAAATGGAGGTTGGATTGGGATTGTGTGTCAGACTGGACTCAGGAGCATCGCAGTGCTGGGTCCATGTCACTTTGAAGGAAGTAACAGTCTTATGGGTCTAGTGTACCACGGGTGCCCACAGCTTAACACGGGGCTGTGTGGAGTTCATGTTCTCAAGATGCTGCTGCAGGGGTTGAGTTTCCCTCATAGGCCTCGGCTGTATCTTGCCTCACCAAGTGGGGCATAGCTAACTTTGGTATTACAACCATTCATGGACTTCATGACAAAGGGCTCTGAGACTCCTGGGACTCTCGGAATCCACCAAAGAGACCCCCCCACCCCCCGCATTTGTCCCCTGTCACCCCAGGCCTGACTGCTGCTTCTCCTGCTGGGACCGAGCCACATCACTAACTGTCAAATTGCCTAAAACTAATTGGCTTAATTATCAATTTGCTTAATGGTATGTTTAACTGAAATCTATATTTATCAAATTTACATTTCTCACATGGCAGAGTGATTCCAGCTCTGTCTGAAGCTCTCCATTGATTCGATTGTCTTTTCCGCATCTGCCTATTCTTGGGGATGTCAAGAATTTTTAGTTAGTGTAAGGATGTGCCAGTCTTACTTTAATATTTCCAATGAGAATCAGCCAGATCTGTATTCAACACATAAGCTTACGAGTGGCTTCTGTGCTCATCCATCTCCATCGTTAGCTGTGTAATCAGTCATGTGCAAGACGTGAATGCCTCATTCTGTTAATGACTGTCTTGGTTGTTCCTACCCCAAGTACTTATCCCAGGCAGTGGCTGTCTTGGGTTGGGGTCTCTGCTGGAGTCTGAGGTGGAGATGGAGGTCTTAGAGGTTCCAGGTACTCTGGATCTTTCTCCTTGCTTCTAGCAGCTTCTCATATGGATAACATTGGTTTCTGTGTTTAATAGCACTTCCTTATAACCCAGGGTTCTGTTCCCATAGCAAACCCCCAAGGATATAAAATTATCAATTTCCTAATGCCCTTACCTGGAACGAGGCAGTGTTCATAATCATGCTTGTGTTGGACTCAAGTACCAACCATCTTTAGATGGCCTGCAACGCTAGTATGATGCCAATGTTGGGCACATGGTGTTATCCTCTTATCCTCTTTAACTTGCAGAATATCAATAAGAGGCAAGATTTCTGCCCAGTGTTCAAGCTGGGGTTAGTAGACTCCATGTCAGTTGATTCGTTTCTGTTGGAAAATACCAAAGAAAACCAAGCTAGGGACCTCTGGGGAGAGGGAACCCCTGGGCCCAACAAGAAAGCAGGCTGAGCAAGCTATAGGGAGCAAGTTAGTTAGCAGCACTCCTCCATGGCCACTGCCTCAGTTCCTGCCTCCAGGTTCTGCTTGTGCCTCTTCCTTGACTTCCCTTCAAGATAGGCCCAGGAGTAATACTGCCCACAATGCACTAGACGCTTCTATATCAATCATCAATCAAGGCAAAACCCCACAGACTTGCTTATGGGACAGCCTAATGGGGGCATTTTCTCCATTGTGGTTCCCTCTTCCCAGATGACCCTAGCTTGTGTCAAGTTGAAAAATAAAATTAATCATCACAGTACAAAATTCAGGTTGTCAAATCTTTACATTAAATGTAGTGTTTTCTCATTAAAATACGCTATACAACATATTTTGATCATATCTATGCCATCACTTCCCTCTGACTCCCCCTAATGCCCCTAACCCCATCTCCCTCCCAGTTTCATGTTCTCCTTTTTGTTATTAATACTCCCAGAATCCGGTTAATATTGCACATAGGTGTATGGGTGTAGGGCTATCCACCAGGGCTCATGTGATGTGCCAGAGGCCATCATCATATTTTCAAAGGAGAATGACTCTCTCTCCCTCAGCAGTCCTCAACTGCAAATAGCTCCTTCGCCAAGGGTATGGCCTCATGGGGCCCCTCCCCTATTCATGTTGGGCATTTGATTAGCTTTATCTTGTGCATGTCACCATAGCACTGGTGTGCTGATGAACATGGGCAACAGCCATGCTGTCCTCTCCAGAAGCCAACATTTCACAGCTCTCTTCCACACCCTCTGACTCTCTCCTTCTTTCTGACTTCTTTTCTGAGATGTTCTCTGAGTGTTGCATGATGGACTGTGAAGTGCAGTGTTTTCGTCTGACCTGCGCATGTGCCTTTGTGTGTTTTAAGTCACCTTTGACCTCTTGTAAAGCTAAGTAAGATCCATACATTCTGTCAAAAGCTTCCAGACTAAGACGTTTAGGGAATAGCACAAGAAAAAGTTCAAGGTTCTTGTTCAGTGATGGGGTGGGAGTGTAGGGGGGAGGGAGGTGGGAGTGAGGGGAGAAGGGGGAAGGGGGAAGGGGGAGGAGGAGGAGGTGAGGGAGGGAGGAGAGGAGGAGGAGAGAAGGGGAGGAAATGTGTGAAGTGTTTCCAGCCCCTAGTTGATTGACTCCCTGGTGGCAAGGGACCAGGCTCTTTGTAGCCTGGTGAGAATGACCTGGTATATGAAACTCTTTCTACTTAAGGGCTTTCTCATGTGCTCCCACTAAGGGTTAGTTTGGGTTTAGCTTCTTTTAGACCTTAGATTTGCCCCCAAACATGACCTTTCCAGGTTAGCATCTGCCCTCGTTCCCAGGCTTTAGGAGATCAGGTAAAAAATGCTACAGAATTTAAAAAGCCAGAATACAAATCTAAGATGATAGAAGATGAGCTTGCATGGCCTATGCTTTGTAACCACTGACGTCCTGGCCACGGAACAGCTCCTGAGGCTGTGAGGGTCAGGTTCTGCCTCTTACTACCACCAAGCACCTAGTACTGGTTAATATCTCGAGCTATAATAAACGTTTTCTTTTGAAGTCCATTTGGTTGTACAGCCTGGTGGCAACAGTACCTCCTAGACTAGATGCTATGGATATTTTGTACCAGGACTAGACGACTGGTACAAAGCCAAATGTCCCCCACCCCCCACCCCTGCCCATGTCTGTCCTGAAGATAAGCAGGATTGCAGGGGCTCCTTTCCAGGGGCTTGCATTGATGAGCTCTGTCAAACAGCACACATCCTTAGCAGAGAGGAATGTTCTTGCTGAGAAGGGCCAGCAGGGTGATTGATTGCCCCTGCTTGTAGGAGAGCCTCACCAAGATCAGAACAGAAGGAAACCAGAAGAGAGGAGCCATATTCGCTTTTCCTTCTCTGCTCCTCCCAGCTGCAGGTAGAGGGCCAGAGAAGCCTGCCTTTCTGCAGGATTTTTATCAGCATTCTCTGCGTTGTCCCATCCGTTCTCAGTCCCTCCCTCTGATGCCAGGGCCCTGTGATTTCCACAGACTGCAAAACTCTGTAAGCATGTGTGTCTACATATGTCTAAATTGGATGCTGTCTAGTGTGTATAAATTAACTCCCTCACAGCTCCACACCTGGCCTTATGCAGTCCTTTAAATGTCATGCTGTGTGACAGGCTCACCAGGCAGAGGGCGTGGTCATGCCGGGTCTTCTGTAGGAATGGGTTAGCTGTGCCCAGCTGAAGAGCAGCCAGAAGGCTTCTACCAATGATTAACCAGGATTCTTGAGAGGTGTCAGGGCCTCTGTGGACACCACACTTGGAGAAGTGGAGGAAATATTTTTTTTCATAAGAAAATATTTACCATGGCAGGAGGGAAACTGTCATCACACATGAAGATACAGGAGAAGCCGGGAAAATGTTGGCTGCAAAATAGAGAGAGTAATGCAAGGTTTTATTTCTGGTGATAAGAACGCAATCTAATACTTTAAGAAGAGAAGAAGTTGGGTGTGGTGGCACATGCCTTTAATTTTTAATTCCATTTAGTTTAATTTCCTAGCACTCAGGAAGCAGAGGGAGGCGAGTCTCTGTGAGTTAGAGGCCAGCCTGGTCTACATAGCGAGTTCCAAGACAGCTAGGACTACATAGAGAGAACTTGTCTCAAAACCAAATAAACAAACAACCCCCCAGAATGCATTGTTGTTTGTGTCCAGCAGACACAGATCTAGGGTACGCTTTACCTGAGGGTGCTTGGGCTGGGCCAGGCTTGCAGGGACAGCTTACGGGGTGAGAAATTGGTGTTAAGGAACACCAATCTCAGAATACTCTGCCCTCTTCTTCCTGGGCACTACTGCCTGGGTCCTGTTGAGGTCTGGGGAAGGAAGTATGGGCACTCCCTGCCTCAACTTTCCTATGCAAGCCTCTCATCTATCCTCTACTTGCTGGCCATTGGCAGGAGGGTCCAGCATTGGACTTCAAGATTAAGGGATAACAGGATGCTTAGATATGATATCTGGACACTGGTCACTGTTCCTTCAGGAAAGTTGCATGATGGTGGCAGGTACGATGGGAAGGAGTCATAACAACTTGCAGGCTTTGCCTCCATGGACTACTTTCCCCTCAGACTCCATTACTAAAGCCGAATGCATAGTTACCGGTGATGCGTGGAGCGTCACGTGTGACCTCTGGTAGAAGGCCACAGGGGGCTTTAATTCTGTATGCCACAGCAACAAACTAAGCACAGACTGGAGAGATGCAGTGCCTCAGAATACAAATCTCAAGAACGCGGAGTCTTTTACACCTGTGTGTGAAGGACAGAGTTTTAAGTTTTCAAGGGATGAGAGAAGAGATTGATTTCTCAAGCTCTGCAGGCGACTGGATCTAGGGACTCTAGAGGACAATAAAATCTGTGGCTCCCAGCTGTAAACTAGCATAGTGTTTGCACACGGCCTGGGCACCCTTCCTAGGAACCTTGTCTCCTTTGGGTGGCATGTGGTATGTCATCAGTGTGATGCTGAATACATAGTTATTATAGTATAGTATTTAGAGAATAGACTAGAAAAGATTAAAATGGCCATTTTCAGCAGATTATTTTTTGGGGGTGGAGGGAGTAATTTTGATCCATGATTGCATGTATGGACATGGAATTAGCAAGGGGTAGAAGGTGGAATATATAAACATTCAACTTACCTCATGGATGGCACTAGTTGCCATGGTGGATGGGGTTGGTGGTCATGTAATATTTTAGAGGGCAATCCCTCACTGACATTTCTGAGCACACAGTGAAAGGCTGCCCAGGAGGGGAAAAGAGTGGAAGGGACCATGACTGGCCCTGTGCCCTAGAAAGTCTATGGTGGTAGCAAGAAAGTTAGCTGAGGTCGAGTTAGCATATAGAAGGAAACATACTGGACCCCTGACTAAGGCTGGCCTGTAATGGAGTGAGCATTCACAGAAAATACATGCTGGCTAGGAGTTTGTGGCTTGCCACTCTGGGGTGAGCTGCTGCCACAGGGGGTTTGATAGGCTTTTACTTAACACAGGTCTGGATGCTCTGGAACAAGGAGTCAGTGACCTTTCTTTCAGTTGCTGCAGAGGACCAGGAATCTGGTAAATGTCCCATCTCCAGCTGCAGAGTTGGGTGCAGCACAATATACTTGAGACCCAGCCACACCCCTGTTCAGGATGGTCCCAGAGAGAAACAGCGGTGACCGCAAAGGGCCTTCGCACTCTTGGGAGGCTGACATTCCATGCTGTCCATGTGTCCCTAGCCTGCTCTGTTCTTTCTCACTAACATGAAGTGAGACAGCCGTGGATCAGGACTTGGGCCTTTGTGTGTCAAACAACACCCGAGAGAGAGGTCCAGCTAGGCTGGGATGGACCCTGTAAGTCAGCTGTGTGTAGAGTCCTCTGGAAGCCATGGCTTCAGATGCAGCCACAGAGCCTGGGCACGCTGGACCTGTGCTGGGTGCTCAGATGGTTGATCTGGACTGGCAGCTTGATTGGCTGAGAGATGCTCCCATGACTAGTGATGACGTTTCTGAGTGTGCCAGAGTATTAGATCCCGAGGGCTCCAGCCTAATGAATGAATCAATCCCTGGACAGAGTCACAGTATGACTCTGTCATTATTTGTAGATGGTGACAGTAGGGAGTGTGGTCTTGAGGGAGGATATAGGTCTTTGGGGGCATATCCTGGAGGGATGCTACATTTTGTTCTGGTCCTTTCTTATGTTCTCTTCTCTCTGCTTCTTGTCAGAAGTGAAGACATCTCCATTACTCTATCCTACTGCCACTATGAGATTCTGCTCAAACACAGGATCAGACATCCATAGACTGAGTCCTCCGAGGTCATTGGAGACCATGAACCCAAAGATGTTCTTCCTCCCTTCAGTTGTCTCTGCCTTGTGTTGGACCAGAGTGATGAGAAAGTGATGAAACACATTGAAATATGGACACAGATGTTAGCATCTGGTGACATTTTCTACGAGAGTATCCGAATTCCCCACAAGGGGTTTAGCCTGGTCCTACAGAGGTCACACAAGGTCCTGCAAAGGTTGTCTGCATTCACAGGGACAAGTGTGTGCCTGTGTGTCTATGTCTCCCTGTGCGTGCACTTGAGTGTCCCTGGACAGCACAGGCTCCTTGGAAGCTGCCACTGTGTAAACCTCAGAGCCCAACTTGTTTTGACCATTGCAGCATCTTGAGCACCTACAATGCAGACCCACATGTCCCAAAATCACGCCATTATCTGACTCTGCCTGTCTTGATCTTCCCTGAGTTACAGAAAGAATTTGTTGTTGAATTTTAATGCCAGTCACTATTATTTAATTTATACCAAGTAATTCCGGAAAGGAAAAAGATGCCTGTCCAATGAGGTGTAAATCTGGTACCTGACTGATCTTTGAAGAGGCAATAAATACAAATATCCTTACTTTTGGCCTTTATAAATTATTTGCTTCATTAGGACAAAGAACATTTGACATTTTGGTGCTGTGTGATGTCTGTCCAGTGTCAGGGTGCATGGTGAACAATTAGGTGAGATATGTAACACACACACACATACACACACACACATACTCAGACACACACAGACACACACACATACGCAGACACACACAGACACACACACACAAGCAGACACACACAGACACACACACACATAGACACACACACACACATAGACACACACACACACACACACACACACACACACACACACGCACGTATGCACACACACACCCCACCTGAATTCTGTCCTTACAACACATATGATAAAAGTAGAGATCTTCCCCTTCAAGTTGTCATTGATTTCCACATACACTGTGACACCCATGTCAAAGACAAACAAACATAAATAAATAAAAATAATTAAAAATAAACTCCTTTCCCAGCCTTCTGCTGGGGTCAGGCTTCCTGCAGCCCTTCCTTAGTCTTTGCTTCTTGCTTTCACTAGTGTAGTGCAGTGTAGTGTAGTGCAGTGTGTAATGGTGTAGTGTAGTGGTCTAGTGTAGTGTAGTTGTGTGGTGTGTAGTGTATTGTGTGGTATAGTGGTGTGTAGTAGTTTAGTGTGGTATATTGTAGTATAGTATAGTGTAGTGTGGTGTGGTGTAGTGTGATGTAGTGTAGTTGCGTAGTGTAGTATAATAGTATAGGGTAGTATAATGGTATAGTGTAGTGTAGTGCTATAGTATAGTGCAGTGTAGTGTAGGGGTGTGGTGTGGTGTAGTATACTGCAACAGTGTAATGTATTGTAGTGTGGAGTAGAAGTTGACCTTGGGGTTGGGACTGGAGCTCAAGTTGCTCCTAATCATCTCTGAACTTTATCCTGCCCTGGGCATGACAAGTCACAAAGGTACACTTTAATTCCCCCCAGAGAAGCTCTTTTCTGTTTCCTCCCAGGATGCAGAGCTCCTTCCTGATTGCCCCCACAGTAATCAATCCTGGGCCAACATTGAAGACTGCTGTTTGGTTCATCTGACAGCATTTCCAACAAATTCCCTCCACTTTTCTCAGAAGTTAGGCCAAACAGAAGCACCCTGCACCAGTCCTTCAAGCAACCTGGGCAGGTGAGGCAGGCACACCACTGTCAGCCACTGCTTGTCCTCTGTTTCCTCAGAGTTCAGGAACAGAGGCCCTGTGCAGCTACTCAACGTTGTATCTTCTAGGCTGGACCAAAGACGTTCCCCAGGCTTTTGTGGGGCTTGGCTCACAGCTTACCTGATTGAAAGTGCTTTTATATTTCAAGGCTTAGAAGTAGGTTTGTTTGATTTGTGTGTGTGTGTGTGTGTGTTTCAAGAGATGGGTTCTCGTGGTGGCCATCCTTGGCATTCTGTAGATGTCTCCCAGCAGACATGTTTGAGAGCCAGGCCATCTAATCCATGCAGCAGCCTACATCCTCCCGAAGCAGCACACATCCTTAGAAAGCTACTTATCCTCAGAGAGCTGCACCCATCCTCAATGGACACACCCTTTTCCTGCTCCTATCAGCATCTGACACAAGGTCCAGTGTCGCCTCTTTGGTGTCCTGGCTCCAGGCCTGTAAACATTGTCTCTGGTGCCAGACTGCAAACTAGAGGCAGGGGTTGAGTGTCTCAGAGAGAGCTGTTAGGGCTTGGTTTTCAGAGTGAACTGAGACCTCTGGAGGATGTCAGCATACAGTTGATGCTGGGACTGTCTTCCTAGGACGGAACATATGAAGAACAGGGCTCAGAGCTCATGGCCAGGAGGCTGAGAGGGAGCCTGAGCACGCTTACCCTCAGCTGCAACCCTGCTCTCTGGTGTCTCCGATTCTTCCTGCCTTAGATCTGCTTGAGCTGCCTTCTAGGCTAGCTGGTACTCTGAGTTAGAATTAAGTGCAAGAGAGGCTGGGCGGGGCCAAGTGCAAGAGAGGCTGGGCGGGGCCATGCCACCACTGCCCCTTTTGAGAACCATGATTCTCTCTCTCTCTCTCTCTCTCTCTCTCTCTCTCTCTCTCTGTGTGTGTGTGTGTGTGTGTGTGTGTGTGTGTGTGTTTCTGATGTAAGCCTTAGAAGCAAAACCACCAGAGGCAGCTTCCTCCTGGGAAGGTGGGTCTAACCTTTGCTAAAGAAAGAGCCAGCTGATGGCAGTGGCTGCCTCCCCAGTTCTTTGATGTGTTGATGGCAGGTATGGGGTGTCCTTTCCAGCCGTGTCTGCTTTTGCTCACAGCTGCATGTGTGTGTGCTACCACAGCACAGCCCTTACATTCCATGTGTGTGTGCATTCAACCCTGAAGCCCTTTTCTGTAGTGAGAAATGATCTTAGAAATAAAACAGATGAAAATAAAACCCTTAAACTGTCTCTCCTTTTCTTTTCTTTTTAGCATGCTAATCTACCTGAGAGGCTTAGCGGGACCCCGGGCATAATCAAACCTTTAGCCCAGCGAGAGCTCTGTGCCACAGAGCCAGAACAAAGTGATTTATTTAAGTGAATGACCACAGCTTTTGGGCCTCGATGATGTCTGTTTTTAAGCCCAGTCTGCGATGAATTGAGGTCTACGACGGAAATCGAAAGCTTTTATGCTGGGTTGAGAGGGGCTCGCTCTCACCTTGTTAAGCTCGTCTCTCTAAAAGCCCATAACTTACTTTCAATCTTGTCCAATCGCCTTCCCCTGGAAGCGGAGAGATTTCCATTCTGTCCCTATGACACGTCCAAATAAACACACTGCTTCGGCCATTAAGGCAGTTGATTTTGTTGAACCAGAAAGAAAAAGGCAGAATAAGAATGAGATGCGTAGGTGTCCTGTGTTCTTGAGCTCCTGGTGTATTGATGAGCTTGTCCCCAATCAGTTTCTGAATGTCCTTGGGGACTTTGCCTGAATCTGGATTGACAGTTGGGAGCCTACACCACTGCATCTGCATCCCCTAAATGGCCTGTTCCATGTCTGGGGCCATGAGGGACCTGGACTCACAAGGACATGCCTGCTGACCAAGCATTTACCCTCTGAACTCTTCTCTAGGTCTGATCCCAGCTCGAGACTGGTAGGTGAAAGACCTCCAGAGCTCAGGAGACCCTCACTGAAGTCTCGGGATAACACGACCACCCAATAACTCAGGAGAGACCGAACTTGCTGCAATCACATGAGGTTTATTTGGGATAGGCCGGTACCGGGGTCGATCTCGTGACCAATCAGGCCAGAGGAGTTCGACCCCGAACACAAGGAGTGAGGGGTATTTAAAGGGAAAAATCACAAATGGGGGTGGTGGTGGTGAGAGGGTTACCAAGGAAACATAACATAAAAACAGTGGAAAATTCCAAAGGGACCCAACCCCTGGTTGAGTCAGGTCACAAGGAAGTCGTCCTGCACACTCATTGTCTAGGGGAATGTGGTTTGGTCAATGCTATCTTCTTAATGGCTGACCGCTATCCTGTTCCTTATTCTGGGCCCTAGCTGGAGGGGGTCTCTGTGATCAACAGGTTCCTGGAACTGACCAGTTCACATTCCTGGCTCGTTACAGAGACTTCCTATGCCTTCTTTAAGTAAAGGTTATACATTAATGCATTTCCATTAACACGCTTTTTCCAAATTTCTAAATTTAGTCTTTCAGTGGGCAGAGTACCTTGTCTTAAAAAAACAAAAAAACAAAAACACAAAAAACTTTTTGTATAAAAAGAAAACCCCAGAGTAGGCAAGCTGTGAATCTTGGCAGCTACCTGGAGGAGGAGAAAAGCCAGGCCTTTTGAATTAAAGCAGGGAGGTGGACCACATGTCAACAAGCAGCCACACCCTGGGTTGAGAAAGAAGCTCAAAGGATTAGGGAGGCTTAAAGCCTTGGGGAAAACATCCTTAGGAATGAGATAGAAGAAAAGCAGAAACTATGAATTGCTCATAGTTCAGAAAAGGAAGGGTGACTTACGAGTTTGCTGAGGCTCTGTAAGTTAGCATGCTAGGGGCTAGGAATTCTGGGAAGGAAGGGTACAACATCTCATTAAAGGGATAATTATTCCTTCCTACTCCTTAGAATGGTTTTAAGATGAACCCACCTTCCTGAGGGGTAGTCCCTCGGCCAGATGATTAACCTGTGTAACCGGATTAATTTTGTTACCTTTGGGTAGCTTGACTCGTTAGGTCTCCTCCAGGCCCGAGAATGGCTTTCCCTAAGGCTCCTCCTTAGAAGACATCCTCCTTCCTTTTAGAGCTAAACCTAAAATCATTAGGAACTGATCAGGGATCAGAGTCATCAAACGCCTCTAGCCAGGACTAGGGACAAAGTCGTTCTCAGCTTATGGCTGGGACACAAATTGAATCTTCCTCAGCCTTAAGCCACCTGTCCCATCTCTATCTCTTGTCCTCATCATTTAGATCAGAAGGTAACCCCAAGGTCCATTTAGAGGGTTGGGGTGATGATGGAATCTGGTACCTGGTCTTTGAATTCCTGATGTGTGGGGGCCATGGGAGTATAAAGGTCCCTGCCCCTAAGCTTGGTGCAGGGCTTTGAGAAAGAGAGATAGGCAGGCAGTAGCCAGGGAAATCTTTGAAGGATAGGGGCTGATGCACAACAAGCTGGCTGGGGAGCCAGGGAAGTCTCTGCATCCACGATGGGTCAGAATTGTGGCAGATGCCTTCAGGACTTTAGAAGTTAACTAAAGCTTTATAGTTATCAAGACATGTTTATTCCGGGGCAGCTGAGTTATGGTCAGAGTCACAACTGAGATGCAACGGGGCTCCTGACCTGGTATAGTGAGTGATGGATGAACACACACTTTCTGGCAGTGTCTGACGGTTCGGTACTCAGGAAAACTCTTCCTTGGTGGTAATCTTCAAGTTCTGCTGGTTGCATGGACATGAAGACAGTTACTCAGTCTGAGAAGGCCAGAGGCCCAGAGTCTGTGAAACTGCTCCCGCCCCTCTGCCTCATCCTGCAGGAAATATCTCTGCCCCAAGGAACCTCCCAAGACAGTCCAGGAGAGGTAGGTCTGAGAATGCCCTTGAGCTGGGAGTCCGTGTCCTGCATCCACAGGTACCTCCCAGTGAAACACAGCAAAGTCATTTACTGTCCCACAAGCTTTGATTTCTAGGATGCCCATATTCAAATAAAACTTTTATATATCTCAATAATTATATTGCTAGATCTTAATCTGGGTAATTAAAATTCAATAGGATGCTCCCAAGTATCTAACAAATGCCCACAAACTATTTTAATGGCCACAGCTGTTCTCTGCAGGGAGACACCACACCAGGAGCCGGGAGAGCACTTTTTGAGGGAGCACTCAAATACCTGAAGGAAGAGCTTTTCTGCAGGGAGCACACAGTGCGCCAAGGGCAGTGTTCCTTTTGTGAGATGACAGTGTCCACAGAGAAAACAGTCTGGGTCAGGACCATCTGTCCTGCCACTGATAATGCCTGTGCCAGTGCAGGGCAGAGATAGATGAACACGGGGTTATGGAAAACACTCAGAGCAGAACACAGGAGTCCGAGGAGGTGTGCCAGCTCTGGGTCAAAAGGCTGCCCTGATACCCGCAGTCAGGCCCAGGTGTGGGCTGGGTGGGCAGCCACGGTGTGAGAAGTTCCTCACAAGGACTCAGGAGCACATGGTAAGGAGGTATGGGAATCTCGCCTGGACTAGGACTCAGGCTAGGGGTCAGACAGGATTCAAGGTCAGCCAGAGGTGGCTGTGTGGAATGAGGGTGCATGGAGAGGGGGCAGGGACATCCCTGAGCCACATTTGGACTCTCATGTCTACAGAACACTCAGGCCACACAGTATTCAGCCAAGTGAAGAATTGCTGTGGAGCCCAGCTCTGTGGGGGAAGTAGCCACAGACACACCCAACACAAAACTCTCCTTGAACCAAGCAGGTCCCACTGGGCCTTTTTTGCTTCTGTTCCCTCTGCCCTCAAAACCCACCTGCCCAGTATGACACTGCAGGTGATGAGAGATACGTGTGTGTGTGTGTGTGTGTGTGTGTGTGGCTGGCTCCTGCTGGCAAGTGAAGGGCGGGCACTACCTTGATGGTGTTTAGATGCATGCCTTCACAGAGCATTCCAGCTAACAGTGTTAGTTTCGTGCTCAGGCAAGATGCTCACTTCTGTGTCCATCTCTTTATGTGAACTCCTGGAGCATCCTCAGGGACCTAACGTGTGCTTGAGAAGCATCGACAACTGGGTGTGCAGGGGATGTTAAAGATGCTTTGTTTACTGTATTTTTGTTGTTGCTATTGGATACGGTACAGTGTTACCATTGGTGGCATTTAAGAGTAGTGTAGCACCCAGTCAGGGCCATTGCCAGCACTTGTATACTAGTCTGTATTCTGCTGTAGCAACACAATACCACAGACAGAATAAGTTACAAAGGGTCAAGGCTCATTTTGGCTAAGGCTCTGGCTTCTTTCTAGTAGAATCTGGAGGAGCCTCAGGGCATCGCATGCAGAGTCCTGTGGTTCCCCTCTCTCTTCTCGTAAAACTTCCAGGATGTATGCATGAACCCCACTCTGCTGGCTTTATCCATATCACTGAAAACCCCACCTCAAAACACTACAGTTGGATCAAATTTCTACACCCCCAATAGCTACTTCTGGGGATTGGCTTAGCACATGTACTTCTGGACATTCAACCATGTCCAAGCCAAGAAGTCAGGGCCTTGAACTTTGGTCATCTACAAGGTGTCAGTTATGTGAATAGCTTGGAGTAGGGCATACCTGCACAGGTTCTTGCCACAGAGCCAACAGGCTCTGTGAACCATTTGGGTGAGATTCCTGAACACATGAAGAACTGTAAGAGGGTCAGTGATCAGTCAGCAAGGGGGTGGGGTGGCCCAAGGGACCTGTAGTTGTGACAGGAAGGCACAGTGGGGATCTGGGAAAGAGGGCTGGACAGGAAGAGCGGTGGAGGGGTTCAGTATTGAGCTTGGCGATGGATATTCTTGTACTGCCAGGCTCACGCTGTCTCCAGCAGGGGGAGACAGTGTCACAGCTGGATCCCACGGTCCTTTCCACCCTGGCTACACTAGGAATCTGAGGCTGGGTTTTGCAAAGCCTTGTGCTTGAGGTAGGTGTGAAATGCATTGTGGAGTTCCTCTCTCCAGGGCTGCCTTCAAGTCTTTGGGGACATCTCCAGACCACCTCCTGGGAGCCGTTAGTGTCCTCCTGTCCTCCTGTGCTGGAGACAGACTTTTTTCTCATTAAAATGTCACTTCCCGAGGAACCCAATGCAATATTTTTTGCTTTATTTACATGAAAATCAACAGATGTTAGCAAGTTAATGTCATTTATTATATAAAATGTGATGACAATACAATTAGTATTTTTTAAACTGTAATTGTAAAATTGACCTTATTAAAATTCTACTTCCTCCATAATTAAAAAAACTAATTACTTCTAGTAATTGGACCAGAAATGACATTTTCAGTTCATTAATATTCAGCAAATTGTTTTTGAAGATGTTCTCGCATGACGCCCTGTCAACCTCTAGCATTTCTGTTCATTTCTTATTTAAAAGTCGCCTGGAAATAATAGTTAGCATTTTAACAAGGCGTGTACCCATGGATTGATTTTTGTAAATAAAGTTTTTAATTGCTAATTAATTTGTGGAGCTCTGTCCCTGTACCGCCTTCCAGGCTTAAATGTGGTAGGGCCTCAGGCTGAGCTCAAGCTTGGGTCTGGCGGAGCTTGTCAGCAGCTTCACCAGACTGAGCCGGGTCACGCTCCACCGCTCCTGAATGCCACAGTCTAATTACTTGGTGCGGAGGTGGCTGCAAACCAAAATCACAAGTGTGAACTAGTTTTGTAATTAACTGAGCTCAGCACAGAGGAGTTTTAAAGAATGAAAATCAACTGTTCAGGGCCTGGGCGCTGCCCTGGGGGTCTGAAGATTTGGCTAGGTAGGGTTGGAGTGGAGCTTTCTGTGGGAGAGATAAAATGTCTCCTGCTTTGTGGTCCTGATGTTGCCACAGAACAACTCTTGACACGCACACACTGGTTTCTCCCTTGGGCTGCCTTGCCTTTGGTAAGCAGCTGGTCAGAACAGGATGGGGGTGGGGTGGCTTCAGAGCAGGGGTTCTGTGTACTGGGAACAAATGCATCTCAGGGTATCAGAATGAGGTTCCAAAGGACCTGAGATCTGGAGCCATGAAAAGGAGATGGATTCATGCTAGACCTTGGGCACAGATGTTTCTAGAGTTTCAGCAAGTAACAGGAGTTTAGGAAGTGCCAGTTGTCAGGATATAGCTTCTTAAACTTAGTCATTTCTGTGGTGCCAGACTTCTCCCTGGCTTTGGAACTAATATAGCTCCTGATGGAGAGTCATTTATTTATTTATTTATTTATTTATTTATTTATTTATTTATTTTTTATTGGATATTTTCTTTATTTACATTTCCCAGTTTCCCCCCTTCCAGAAGTCCCCTATCCTATCCTCGCCCCCCTGCTTCTATGAGGGTGTTCCTCCACCCACCCACCCACTCCCACTTCCCTGCCCTTGATCGCCCTACACTGGGGCATCTATCGAGTCTTCTTAGGATCAAGGACCTCTTCTCCCATTGATGCATGACAAGGCCATCCTCTGCTACATATGCAGCTGGAGCCATGTGTACTCCTGTGTCCTGGTGTCTCCTTAGTCTCTGGGAGCTCTGGGGGGTCTGGTTGGTTGATATTGTTCTTCCTGTGGGGTTGCAAACCTCTTCAACTCCTTCAGTTCTTTCTCTAACTCCTCTATTGGGGACCCTGCACTCAGTCTAATGGTTGGCTTCGAGCATCCGCCTCTGTATTTGTAAGGCTCTGGCAGGGCCTCTCAGGAGACAGCCATATCAGGCTCCTTTCAGGAAGCACTTCCTGGCATCCACAATAGTGTCTGGGTTTGATAACTGTATATGGGATGAATCCCCAGGTGGGACAGTCTCTGGATGGCCTTTCCTTCAGTTTCTGCTCTACACTTTATCTCCAGATTTGCTCCTGTGAATATTTTGTTCTCCTTCTAAGAAGGACCGAAACACCTACACTTTGGTCTTCTTTCTTCTTGAGCTTCGTGTGGTCTGTAAATTGTATCTTGGTTATTTGGAGCTTTTGGGCTAATATCCACTTATCAGTGAGTACATACCATGTGAGTTCTTTTGTGATTGGGTTACCTCACTTAGGATGATATTTTCTAGTTCTACCCATTTGCCTAAGAATCATGAATTCATCATTTTTAATAGCTAAGTAGTACTCCACTGTTTAAATGTACCACATTTTCTGTATCCATTCCTCTGTTGAAGGACAATGGCTTATGCTCTAAGATCAAGAATTGACAAATGGGACCTCATAAAATTGCAAAGCTTCTGTAAGGCAAAGGATACTATTAATAGGACAAAACAGCAACCGACAGATTGGGAAAAGATCTTTACCAATCCTACATTTGATAGAGGGATAATATCCAATGTATACAAAGAACTCAAGAAATTAGACTCCAGAGAATAACCCTATTTAAAAAACCTATTAAAAATGGGGTACAGAGCCGGGCGTGGTGGCTCACGCCTTTAATTCCAGCACTTGGAAGGCAGAGGCAGGCGGATTTCTGAGT
>NW_022196893.1:19377399-19380305 GCF_008632895.1 Mastomys coucha | reverse complement strand
GTCATCAGGGAAATGCAAATCAAAACAACCCTGAGATTCCACCTCACACTAGTCAGAATGGCTAAAATAAAAAACTCAGATGACAGCAGATGCTGGTGAGGTTGTGGAGAGAGGAACACTCCACTATTGCTCGTGGGATTGAAAGCTGGTACAACTCCTCAGGAAATCAGTTTGGCTGTGCCTCAGGAAATTGGACATAGTACTATGTGAGGACCCAGCTATACCCAGAAGATGCTCTCCAACATGTAACGAGGACACATACTTCACTATGTTCATAGCAGCCTTATTTATAATAGCCAGGAGCTGGAAACAACCCAGATGTCCTTCAACAGAGAATCTCTTTTGAAGGAGGGCATACAGAGGTGATGAGATGGCATTACCATGGACAGGGACTAGAGATGTCCTGGGCACTGTGGTCTAGCCTGGGACCCATGTAAGTCTGTGTCTCATCCAACCTCATGAGTGGTCTTGGTGGCCACCTCGGACTTGGACACCATGCAGCGATGGTGAATCCCATGAGACAGAAAGTGACAGAACCTCTGTTCTAGGGAGCCATGACTCGAATCCAGGGGCTATGGAGAAAAGACTCAGGGCTCAGCTCCCTTTAAAGGCCAGGAGCGCTCAGCTGTTGCCACTCTTTGCCTGTCTCTGCAGCTTCCTTCTTGGTTAGACAGGAGCCCAGGTTTCCTCCAGTCCACCCCAAAGCAGGGGTCCCTTGGGCTGAGAGACTGGATGAGTTGGTGCAGGCATACCAACTCCAGCTGGCCTGAAAGTTGTCCTAAACCAGCACTTTTGAGCAAGTACAGGAGAAGCAGTTATTCCACTGGCTCTGCCCACAGCAGGTTCTCAGCGGGTAGTGTTGTCCCTCACCCATTGCTCCTCACTCATGCTGCATAGATCGGTCACCATGTACCCGGGATGGGGACACTCATGGCCGGGTTCTTGACTCAGGTGGAGGTGGAGACCCTGAGCAGGCATCCCATGAGAGCAGATGTGGGCTTAGAGGAAGGGAAGCCCAAGGGAACACAGCATGCACATGTACACTCCTATACGTATACATACACATTTCAACGTATACACATATGCACTTGCATACACACATGCATAGGCACATTCACACTCACATTCAAACATATGCATATAAATTCTCATTCATGCACATCTGTATGTACACATTCATACATTCACACACAAATGTGCATACTGTACATCCAAACTGGCATGCATACCCAGATTGACACTCATATATGCACTCGTTTAATATACATGATGCGTTTGTAAATATCTATTGTGATTGGATGCTCACAGGCATGTCAGCAGCTGCAGCAGCTGATTCTGCACTCAGCTGTGGTGCACACCTGAGACACTGAGCACACCAGTGTGAACTTCTACTCCTGTGATGTGCATCCCCAGGTTAGGATAGTTCCTCTGCTTAGCAAAACTCAACGAGCCGGTGTTTTTGATAAGCAGCTCGATGTAGCTTTCCTGAGGGCGCAGCAGGGTCCAAAGATCAGGACTGGGAACCCAGAGACACAACTCTTACACTACTAGGTGACCTAGGAAGTTTCGGTGGGTGAGGCTGGGACCCTTGTGCCCTTCATACTGACTGATTGTGCAGCCTTTGTGGCCAGAAGGTGGGCATTTGCCTTTTAACAGGCAGCAGAAGCAGTAGTTTACTCCAAGCTCTGTGGAAGGAGCATGAGGACAAACGGACATCATGTTCTCTCTGCGAGTTAGGCTCCTGAAGGACAGAAGCCTACATTCCTCCACCCAGACGAAGCCCCTCAGCTTTCTTGAGGCCATTGAGCTGTTGGGAGGGAAGCGTGCCTCCAGGCTCGATG
This sequence comes from Mastomys coucha, assembly GCF_008632895.1. Classification (NCBI taxonomy): domain Eukaryota; kingdom Metazoa; phylum Chordata; class Mammalia; order Rodentia; family Muridae; genus Mastomys; species Mastomys coucha. The sequence continues at coordinate 19,378,464 of NW_022196893.1, read as the reverse complement.
CTCCTCCCCTGCCTTCTTCCTAGCCTTTGGGATTCAACCTCTCTTGGCACCTTTGGGTTGCGCAACCTTTGTGTCACCCGAGCTTTCTGTGCAATCCCAATGAGCCCACTGTTTTGCTTGTTGCCCTTGGAGAGAATCATTCCTTTGGTCTGCTGCCCTCTCTGTCTCGGGTAACGAGGAAGAGACCCGGTGAAAAGTCACACAGCAGCCATGAGGTGAGCAACTCTTTAGTAGAGGATTCTGTCCGCATGGTGTTCTTGTCAAGGACATGGGGCCAAGTGACCATGGCCCTAACCCACCAAACTGTGAACCAAAACTAGATAATTCCTCTTGCTAAGTTGCTGACAGTGATGTCAAAGCAATTAGTGCACGTTTTCAGCTCACAGATACATTTTTATGTATTCTTAAACTCCGTAAAACAGAATGGTGCTGCATTAAAGGTAAACAGCTCTAAAGCTTGCCTATGTTATAGAGCTTATTTTACGTCTGACACATACTGATATGTCCCCTGCCACTGAAGTACATTTTCACTAATATGGAGCATTTCTTTGCACAAATACACAAATGTGTCTTATTTATTTAATCCTGTGACAGATGGACATCTAGTTTTGCACTCAAAGAAGCAGGATTCTTGCTAATCTTCTCTGTATCGTTCCAATTTTAGTATATGTGCTGCTGAAGTGAACACGAAACAGGATTCTTAAAGCTTCCACATAGGCATCCGCCAATGCCCACAGACAGGGGAGTATAGTACTCAAACTTAGACACAGGATTGCCTGGACATAAGTTATGCCCGAATTTACCTCATTTAACAAGGATGAATTGTTTTTCAAAACAATTGCTCCAGAATTCTCCTCCAAAGGCACACATACAATTCCAGTTGCCCCACATTCTTGTCAATGCGTTACATGTTGAAAGTTACATTTTTATCTGTTCTTTTCATAGACAGTGTGTTGGGTAGACACACTTTGACATGGTAAATTAAATTGGCCTAAAAATTTCATTGCAAGATATACCCTTCCTCCCTCCCTCTCTCCTTCCTTCCCTCCTTCCCTCCTTCCCTCC
>NW_022196893.1:19352453-19376897 GCF_008632895.1 Mastomys coucha | reverse complement strand
CTTCTTCCCTCCCTCCCTCCCTCCCTCCTTCCCTCCCTCCCTCCCTCTCTCCCTCCCTCCCTTTTTCCTTCTTTCCTTCCTTTCTATTGCATTCCTCTACTTCTTGGTATGTGTTTAGCAGTTGACTTGTAGGTCAGAAAGTAAACATTTATGGTGTAAGAAATGCCTGTATGAAATACCTGCATCTTCCCAGGGTCGGAGAGGGATTCTGTGTTTTCATTAGAGTGTTTGGGAACTTTAATTCTGCCAGTCTTGCCCTTTGGTAGTGAGTCTGTGCTATGACTCGTTAGCTTTAGCTTTTGCACCTCTAATGAGAATAGCTCTTAGAACTTTCTAAAGGGTTGCCAGCCATTCACACAGCTTCCAGTATGGAGTGCCTGTCAGTTAGACTTTTGTCTGTTTTCTTTGGGTTGTTTGTCTCCTTCTTATTAAGAGTACACACACACTTTATCCTGATAAGATCCACCAGCATCCTTTGTCAGGTTTGTATTCACGAGCCTCCTCTCTGCTTGCCTGTGTGTTTTGTTTGCCTCATCTGCCGATGAGCAGAAATTCTTCATTTCAGCCATTTTCATCTATCAACCTTTCCTGCTGTTGTTTGTGCTGTCTGCACCCTGTTGTAAGAAATCTCCACTTGCCCCATTGTGATGGTATTCTGTGTGTCTTCCTGTGTTACATCTCAAATGAATCTTTATGTGTTATGTGACATAGGGTGAAGGTGAATTTTTTTCCCTTGCAGTTCGGTTTGTCTTTGCCTTCTGTATTTGATACTTCATTATGGACATAAGGGATCCGCTGGTCTCTGCATGGGAGTGATGCCTTTATCATTGGGCTGTGCCTCACTGCCATGAGTTTGGTGTTTTGCTGTGAAGTGTGCTCTGCTCAAAACTAACTTGTGTACTCTACTCCAGTTTTCCTTGGATCAGTGTTGGCACAGGACGCCCCCCCATCCCAAGTATTTGCTTAATCCCTATCTCTCTAAAGTGGGTTTCTTGTAGACAACATGAGTTGGGTCTTGTTTTTCATGGTTGACTTTTTAATCCATCTACTCTGGAAAGTCTGTTTTTTACCTGGAATATTTAGAGAATGGATATATAAAGTGATTGTTGATGTGTTAGATTGCTATTTATTAAATAGCTAACGTTTCCTGTAAGTACCCCCTTTCTTCTTCCTCCTTCCACCACTCTCTTCCCCTTCCTCTCTCTTTTTCTTTCTTCTTTCTCTATGACTCTTCTTTTGGGTTTTCTGTGGTTTGAACTGAGCATGTTATCAGATTCTACTCTCTTTTCTTTCTTAACGCGTTGGTCATATAACATTTTTATAGGGCTTGAAATATTTTTTTGTTTGAAATATTTTTTTTTTGTAATTAATTCAAGTCCACTTTGAAATGACACCTACTATTATACAACAATATGTGATGGCTACCCCTGATTGTCAACTTGCTATACTTGGGAAGAGGGAACCTCACTGAGGAAATACTTTTATCAAATTGGCCTGTGGGGATGTCTGTGAAGCATTTTTATGATTGTTGATTGATATGGGAAGTGCATACTGTGGGCAGTGCAACCCCTGGACAGTTGGTCCTAGGTGGTATAAGAAAGGTAATTAGTTGAATGTGCATCTGGAAGCAAGCTACCAAGCAACATTCTTCCATGTCTTCTACTTCTGTTCCTGCCTGCAGGTCCCTGCCTTGACTTTGTTTTTAGTGATGGACTGAGACTTAGGAATTATTGGAGAAAATAAGTTTTTTCTCTCCCAGATATATTGATCTCAGATATTTTCTCTCCCAGATAGATTTTGGCCAAAGTGTGTATCACAAGAGGAACAACCTAGAGGTAGCACAAAAGTCTTATCTAAGAGCCTCGGTTCCTTCCTCCTGGGAGTATTGATAGCAACTATTTTGCTTGTGTGTAAGCTCAACTAACCAGTTATTGCTAATATTTTGAACCAGTTGCTATCTGTCACCTCATAGAATATGAAAACTAATTTAAGTTGGTTAATAATTAATGAATTTATTGATTAATTTTTGAGGTAGCGTCTTATGTTGCCTAATCTGGCTTGGAACTCTCTCTGTTACCAAACATGACCTTGAGCTTCTGATCCTCCTGGCTCTTCCTCCTCAGTCCTGGGATTACTGTGTGCATCACCACTCCAGGTTTTATGCAGGGCTTAGCATCAAACTCAGGGCTTTGGGAATGCCAGGCAAGCGCTTTATCCAGTGAGCTAGATCCCTAGCCCCGTTTATTCTTTATTAATCCTCTTTATATCAATCCAATTTCTGACCTATGTAATTCCCTTCTCTGTGAAGAAATTCTTTTGTGTAAAATGTTCTACATTTTTGTGTAGAATAGACTATTGGCAACAAATTCCCTCCATCTCTGGGTATATGAAAAAGTATTTCTCTTTCACTTTTGAAAAAATACAATTAATGGAATCTCAATTCAAGGTTGGTAGGTTTGCTCCTTATTTGAGCTTCCTCTCTGGGCTTTTATGGATTCTGAAGACAACCCTGACATCATCTTACTCTCCTTGTTCCATTAGGTTTCAACCCCCTTTAAAATCTATCTCTGTCTTTGATTTTAAGTAATTTGGATATGATATGATGAATGTATATTTTTGGGCATTTATCCCATCTGGTGCTATTTTGGATTCCTGGATCTATTTCTTGCTATCTGTCATTAATTTTAGAACATGCTCAGTGATATTACTTCAGGTTCTTCTGAAGCTGAAGACTTATGAATTAAGGAAATGGCTACAGATTTGTGTACAGGCCATGTCTGTAGTCTGTTAGAGACTATCTCTGTCTTGATTGATGATGAGTATGGGAGACCCAGCCCATTGTTGGTGGCACCATTCCCTAGGTAGGCAGGCCTGGATTGTATAAGAAAACTAGCTAAGCATGAGCTTGGGTGTGAGTCAGTAAGCAATGTTTCTCCGTAGTCTCTGCTTCAGTTCCTGCTTGAGTTCTTGCCCAAACTTCCTCCAATGATGGATTGTGACCTGGAGATATAAGCCAAATATACCCCTTCCTCTCCTAAGTTGCTTTTGGTTAGTATATTATTTTTTCACAGCACCAGCAAGCAAACAAGAGTCACAGGCACTGCTGGGAAGAGGATGTACCAGCCTTCTTCATGGTGACCACCTCCCACCCCTGCTGGAGCTATGGGAGCTTTTCTTCTGGCCCCTTTGTAGGAATCTTAGTGGGATCACAGAGGTCAAACTCACAAAAGTACAGATTCTTCACACTATAACAGGACCTCCCTGGGATTTTAATCCTGGATATGTCTGAATGGAACCCCAAAAAGTGATAAAATTACAACTGTAGTTAAGGTTTCTGTGGTGGGAACTTTTCTAGAGCTGTGGTGATCAGGGCTCCCTGTACCACTGTCTGTCTCTCTGGTTCAGGAAGCAGTTGGCCCCATGGCAACAGGAGTTTTTCATTGCTAATTCACTTCTCTGATTTCTCTCTTCTTCTACAACAGGAGTAGTGACATCTAAGTTCATCACACACAGATTGGAAACTAGAAGTATCTCATTGCTTCTGCACATGTTTGTCCAGGTAATTGAGCATCATGTAGTTCCAATATTTTCTCCCTTTTAATTGCTTTGATGACTTTGTCAAAAAAATCAATCAATACTGTAATTATTTATCTGTTTCTAGATTCCTGTTCTATTGACATATCTGCCCATCTTCATACTCATGTCTTATTTTACTGTTACTGTAAACTCAAAATCTAGCATGTATAAGTGTCTCAGTTATTTTCTATTGCTGTGAAGAGGCACCATAACCAGGGCAACTTAAAAGAGAAAGTGTTTACTGCTACTCACAGTCCTAGAGGGTTAGAGTCTATGATGATCACGGTGGGGAACATGGCAACAGGTAGGTAGGTATAGTGCTAGAGTAGGGGCTGAAAGTTTACATCTCATCAGCAAGCTGGAAGCAAAGAGACAGCTAGTTGGGAATGGTGCTTTTTGTTTGTTTGTTTTTTGAGATAGAGTCTCACTGTGTAGCTCTGGCTATCCTGGGACCATTTATGTAGAGCAGGCTGGCCTCAACCTCACAGAGATCTGCCTGTGGCTGTCTCCCAAGTGCTGGGATTAAAGGCATTGTGGCCTTTAGTCTGGCTTGGTGTGGGCTTTTGAAACCACAAAGCCTGCTCTCAGTCCACACTTCCTCCAACAAGGACACACACTTCCTAATCCTTCACAAGCCATTCCACCAATTGGCACCAACTATTCAAATATATGAGCCTATGGCTACCATTCTGATTCAAACCACCACAACAAGCTCCAGCATTGCTATACAAAATCATTTGTTTGGCCATAATAGGGTCTCTACATTTTTTTTTTTTGAGACAGGGTTTCTCTGTGTAGCCCTGGCTGTCTTGGAACTTGCTCTGTAGACCAGGCTGGTCTTGAACTCAGAAATCCACCTGCCTCTGCCTCCCAAGTGCTGGGATTAAAGGCATGTGCCACTACTGCCCAGCTGGGTCTCTCTGTTTTTTATATAGATACTTCAGAGTTAGGTTTTAGACTTTTATTTTTAAAATCGTCCAGACACATTATATGTAGCTCTGTTAAATCTTGAAGTCAATTTAGCCAAAGTTGACATCTTAAAATATTTAGCTTATTCAATTAAAAAAATGTAGTTATATTTTCCCACTTAGAGCTTTAGCTTTTCTTATTTTTACATTTTAATGTGTTTGGCTTCTTTTGTTGAGACTTGGCAGCATGTAACAAGGTAAGAGTCCTTGATGAGAACCCAGTAGAGGTTATTGGTGAAAATACAGCCCAGTTTCAGTAGAGACCCCAGCGTTTTAGAGATGCAGGCAGAGATGTTTTATCAGGACAGCAACACCAGAGCTGGCCTGAGCCCATAACATGTGCTATGTGTCCTTTTGGTGGTGTAGCCAGTGAAACGGAGCTGCCCAAGTCCTTTGGAGCCCAGAGGATTGTGAGTCCCAGATGTCTGACATGGAGCTTTATGAACACTGTTGGTGTTTGCCTTGGCTTTGACTTGATTGTGACAGTGCTCCAGAGGATTGTGAGTCCCAGATGTCTGACACGGAGCTTTATAAACACTGTTGGTGTTTGCCTTGGCTTTGACTTGATTGTCACTGTGCTCTGATTTTTCCTTCTTGGAGTAAGAGAATATGTAACTTATTTTTGATTGTACAGGAGCTCCCAGTTGAGAGGTGTTAGATGTTTTATAGATATTTTGAATATCTGACAAAGACTTTTAAGATATTTTAGAGAGACTTTGAAGTTTGAAAGAGATTTTAGATGTTTTATAGAGACTAAACCTTTTAGGTTGAAACTTTTAAAGACTTTTGAAGTTGTAGTAATTTATATTTAGATAGTGATATTAATATGAGAACTTGAGGGTAAAGAAATACAAGGAAAGGTTATAGGTTAATAGTAATGCATTAGTTTGTCAATTTCACAAGGGGTCAGTTGTCCTGGCTAGTTTTTTTTTCTTCATTTTTTTGTTTTTGTCAATAAGACATAAGCTCAGAGTTATTTGGGAAGAGAGGACCTCAATTGAGTAAATGTCCCTACCAGATTGGCTTTTGAACAAACGTGTTTTGATAACTGGTTGATGTAAGGGCACCCAGATCACCATAGATGGTGTTACTCCTGGCTTAATTTTTACAATAAAGCATGCTGAGAAAGCCATGGGGATCATGCCATTAAGCCACTCACTCCTCCATGGCTCCTGCTTCAGACGATGTCTAAGGACCCCTGCATTGACTTCATCATTGATGGACTGTTGTCTGGAAGTGTAAGGTGAGAGAAAACCTTCCCTCCCCAAGGCTCTTTTGGTTATGGTGTTTTATCATGGTGACAGAAACTCTAAGACACTCATCCTCTGGGAAGAGGGTCTTCTTCTATAGGTTGTCTGCAGTAACTCTCATCTAATCTCACCATGAGTGATCTGGAGCTAAAATAATGGCTCTCCTGTCCTGCTTACCTCTTTTGTTTTCCTCTTTCTTCCTTCATTCCTTTGTTTCTTTGTTCCTTTCAGTACACAAGTGCATTTCATATGTCTTAAAGGGATGCTATCTTTGAGAGTGAACCTAGTGTTCACACTATCAGGAGGAGGCTCTGGAGCAGGGATGGTAACAGCTGAGTCATAGTCATTTACTAAGTTAGGAGATTAATTCAGAAAGCTATATCCAACATATTTAATTTTTAATTAATTAGCTGTTAATCAATTAATCAATGTTACATATACACATAATAAATCATGTACATGTTTGCCTGCATAAGTGTCTGTGTTCTACATGCATTCCTGGTGCCCATAAATGTCAGAAGATGGCACGGGATCCCTAGGAACTGAAGCTTCAGCTGTTCGTGCCACCAAGTGGGGACCAAAAGCCATAGCTCCCTCCTTAAAGGGAGTGATCCATGTGTGAACAAGTTCCTGAAAAAAAGCTGTAAGCAGAGACTTATTGACAGAGTTTCAGTACCGTTCAGAGTTCAGAGTGGGAACGCTGCACTTCCAGAAGTTGTTTTCCTTATCTTAGGCTAGTTTTAGTCACTGGAACAACCATTCCTTGACCAACATCCTGTGGCAATAGATAAAAACCTTTGGGATCTATTGCCTTAGATGCATTGGCTTTTACCAACCCCAAAGCTAAGAATGTCTTCAGAGGACATTTAAGGCCTATAAAACGTCCCCCCCCCCCAACCTCGCTGTAACACCTCTCTGATGTATCCACTAATGTATTTTAAATTCACCTTGATGGATGGCTTTCCTTGTTCTGTAAAACTCTAAAACATCACACAAGTGCTTCCATGTTGGGACATAGAGTTTAGGGTCACCTAAGTCTGTGCTCCCAGGTCTTGGTCACTCAAAGCAGCTCCAGAAAAAGTTCTTATTTTCTTTAAGATAAGAACTGTGGGTTTTTTTTTTTTTGTGTGTGTGTGACAGGGTTTCTCTGTATAGCCCTGGCTGTCCTGGAACTCACTCTGTAGACCAGGCTGGCCTCAAACTCAGAAATCCGCCTGCCTCTGCCTCCCAAGTGCTGGGATTAAAGGCGTGCGCCACCACTGCCCGACGAGCTGTGGTTTTTATGTTAAGAGATAGTTTATTATGGAGCCAAATTTGAGTGACAGTATCCCAGGAGATACATCAGGTGGGTAACCCCAGGTTCCATATTCCAATGTGGAGGCAGCTGCATGACATTTTACAGTAGCAGGACAGTGAAAATTACAAATCAAAGCAATTTTAAAATACACTAGTGTGTACACTAGAGAGGTGGTTACAGAAGGACTAGGGAGTCTCTCCTATAGGTCTCGTAAGTTATCTTATGACATCCCTAGGGTCTGTGTAAGCTACTGTGGTCTGCTTACTTAATACATTTTTAAAAAGGGTTTTTAATCTATTAATCTCAGGATGTTATCGCTGATACAGAGGCAGGCAAAGAGTGGTTATTTTGTTGGCTAACACCAGCTTAACATTAGGCTCTGAACCCGTAACCTTCCAACCTCTCCACATCATTGCAGTTATAATTTTAATCAATCAATCATCAATCAATCAATCAATCAACCAATCAACCAATCAGTCTTTGCAGACACAACTTCTTTCCAGGAATTCTCACTTATACTGGGAACCCAACCCAGATCCTCTGTAAGATCAATGAGTGCTCTTAACTACGGAGCCATCTCTCTCCAGCCCTGCATCCAGCATCTTTAAATCTTGAGGAAGGAAGCAAAGGCATAGGTCACCTGACAAAGTCACTCATCGCACTAGCTAAGGATGTGCACATGTATCAGCTCACTCAGCAGCAGCATCCCTAGGACGAGTGTGCAAGAGTGTGTCTGTGTGTGCATATGTGTGTGTGCATGTGATTTTCTGAGGCTGTGTCCACCTCCCTCCCCGCCCCATGCTCAGGAGATGGATGAGGCTGGTTGTCCCATGCTCTGGGGTAGCAGGCCTTCTGAGACCACTTTTTTCACCTGCCAGGTCCCTGCTTCTTGGCTGGCCTGGGGCAGTAAGTCAAGAGCACAGGTTGTCCTTTGCAGAGCCTCACGAAGCTCAGAGCAGTGGACTCCTACTCTTGGCGTCATCAGTTTCATGCATATCAGACACACCCTGTAGATTACATCACATCACAAGCTTGTGCCTCTGAATTGCCCACTCTGCTGTGTCTTACTGGGCTAATTACATGCATCTTCGTGCACTTCTTGTTGCTCAGGTTTTCTCTTTATAAGTTGCACATAGTGAGTTTCAGAACTCAGCCACAGAAGGTGAATAAAAATGCCCAATAAATCTGGAAGATACCTTCAACCAGAACACCATATGCAAATGACAGCACAATTGCATTGTCACCCTGGAACGTTGGCAGCGGAGGAACTATTTAAACTAAGGTCTATATAACTGCTGTGGTGTTTTCTGGAGGCAAAAAGGCAGTAAGCTGGGATGTGTGGGCCAAGCTGTGTTATCCAAAGCAAACCACTGGCGTTACAATGTGCACTTTAGTTCACGCTTCCTTCTGCTAAATTGTGTAAGTGAAATCCAGGGACCTGCCCAGTCCAGGGATGGGCTCTTGAGAATCATTTTCTGAGTCATTTATTTTATCCTATAGCCCTCAGCATTTGGGCTGGTCCAGCCAGAGCCAGTTGCTCAGCCTGGTTCAGGAACACTGGTGCCTACCATCTAGCCTGGATCTGCTAGATAAGAAGGTGGTAGCTTCCAGAAGTGCTGTCACATCACAGGCATCTGGACATTGAAAGAAAGACAAGACTGATGGTGTGGGCCACTAGGGGATGCTAAAGTGGCCGTTAAAACTGACTCTTAAAAAAAAAAAAGACAGTTTTAGAAACGGCACACAGCATCCTCTTACAGTCGAAGGGAACTGAGTTTCTGCGCAATGTGCACAGCTGCAGAGATGTCTTGGTCTCCTTACCTGACTCTGTAACAAAATGCCATAGACTAGCAGTATGTTAATATCAAGTTTGTTCCCCCCCAGTTCTGGAGACTGAAAGCTCTGGTAGACTTGGTACAATAGAAAGATCTAGGTCTTGGTTGACCAACAGCATCTTTCCTTGGTAGGAGGGGTAGGCAGCTCTGGGAATGCTGGCCCCATCACTGTCCATCTCGCAGTAGAAGAACAGGGCCTGGAAAGAGAGACAACAAGACTATCACGAAAGAAGCCAGCTTTCAGGAAGACAGGAACTACCTCTCCACCAGGACTACCTGCGAGAGACAGAGTATCTGTGAGAGAAGCCATGTAGCTGCATACATAGGAGGAATGTGCTATATACACAACCTTCAAAAGCTAGCCACTCTGGCCATGAGAGCTTGCTGTCTTTCTAGCTCTCTGGCCTACTGTTTCATGACCTCCTTTCTCTTTTTTAATAAGCCTGCTCAATTACTACCACTCCTCCCAACATCATTCCTGGTCCAGTTTTTTGGATCAGGACACAAGTACCTGGACATCTTAGGGTTTGCCTTCTGGATTCTAACCTCTCAAACAACCAGGATCCAGCTTTCAGACTCCACCAACTCCCATGCCTCAACATCCTAAGACCACTTCCACAGGTCTTAGGTTTCAACATAAATTTAGCTGGGGGTGGGACGAGAACATTCATCCTAGGGCAGCTCTCATGTTCAGGGAGGAGGGACCGGGAGTGTAGGAAGTGCAGAGAGAGTCACTTACCACTTGTCTGTTGACAAAGACATCGCTCCTATGAGAGAGTCATCATCCGTCCGTTCCCTAAATGGCTCTAAAATGAAGTTAGAAGTAATTGTAGAGGCAAATGATGTGTGAAATGTCAGAATGGCTAAATAATAATAAAACGCTGGCAATTAAACCCTCTGCTGCCCTCTGTTCCCACCTGGCGCGGTCACACCAACACTTCGTCCCAATCTCTGTTGATGTCTTGTGATCCGAGTAGCTCATCTGTGAAGGTCCCTCAGAAAAACATCACTCTGTCTGGCAGCCAAGTGAAGTGTTTCTTTGTTAGTGTGCTCAAAATCACTCCATGATTGAATGTCTGAGCCAGGAGGACCTGGAACCATCTTGGAGCAGTGTGTGGTAGTTTTCAGTAACAGAAGCCCATGGCCAAATACTTCACAGTAGGTTGTGATGCCATAGAATTGATAGTGGTGACTCTGCACATTCCTTTGTGGCAGGTCTTTCCCATCCTACACTGAGAGCATGTCTTTGTCTTCCATTTTAAGTAATTTGACATTTGCCATGGGATATAGAACTAACCAATTGTGGCTGCCTCAGCATGGAGCTCTGTATGTCTTAACTGTTAGGTTTTAGAATGCAAGGGGAGGGGTCTTCTAGGAAGGCCTGGGTGGGGCAGGATGGATGTCTGGTCCTGTGGTTCCTCAAGATCAATGGCACAGCCATTCTCAGGGATGTTGGCCCATTTCATGACTTGCTAACTCTAGATGCTGAGCAGATCGGTAAGACACATCTAACTTAGCTTCAGTGGAGATGCATTCATACTGCTAACTCTTTGGAGGAGCAAACCACATCTTAAACTTCTCCCACTCTTCTATTACATTGTGAAGAGCTTCCATGTTATCTGTTTGGTGGTGCAGAGGGCATTAGCATCTAGGCAGTATCCAAGGAATGTGTGGCAAAGAGGCACCCTGGTGGCTTTGGTGAGAGATGATTTTGGTGACTTTATAATCTTATTGGGTCACAGTGATACAAGTGATCAGGTTTTGACTGGAATATCATTATGGGATGTCTTAGGGTTTCCATTACTGCGAAGAGATACCATGACCAAGGCAACTCATATAAAGGACATTTAATTGGTGCTGGCTAACAAGTTCTGAGGTTCAGTCTCTTATTCTCATGGTGGGAAATATGGCAGCATCCAGACAGGCATTATACTGGAGGAGCTGAGAATTCTACATCTTGTTCTGAAGACAAACAGGAGAAGACTGTCATCCTCAGGCAGTTAGGAAGAAGGTCTCTAAGCCCATCCCCACAGTGACACACTTCCTCCAACAAGGCCACACCTACTCCAACAAGGACACACCTCCAAATGGTACCACTTCCTGGGCCAAGCATATTCAAACCACCACATTGGATATTTATGAGAAAATTGGGCGAAAACCAAATTGAACTCCATGTGCATACAGTCCACTCTAACAGCCAGATCTGGATTATCTTCCACTTATCTGTTGACCCTCGCTTCCATTTCCTCAGATGACTTTGAAGAAAATAAGAGACATCCGATCATTGGCTGTCCCTGGAAGTAGAGCATGGGACCCCAGTTTCTTTTATCATGTAATGAAAAGTTGTCCTCTACCACATGTTCCCACCAAGATGTACTGAGGGGCCTCAAGGTCAAAGCAAGGGAATCAATATGTTGTAGATAAAACATTAAAAATGGCGAGCCAAAGTAAACCCATCTTCTTTCTCAGTGGATTATCTTAGATATGTGTTACAGTCACAACAGTGAAGTTAACACACCCTTTCACAGAAGAGAAAACTTGAGTTCATGGTCATAAGGATAAAGAGGAGATCTGAGATTAGAACTTGGATTTCAGTCTAGGTAGATCAAGGATATGTGGTCAATGATGGCATCATGGATAAGCTGGTATTCTCTAAGCCCTTGCCATGGTCTGCTTTATCTAGCATATGGGCTTGCTAAGGGAGATGTTGAACACCAGAGCCTCTGCTGGCAGTGGTTTGTACCCAAGACTCCAAAGCCCAGGGGAAAGAATAGCTTAAGGAGCCATTCTCAGGATGCTGTATTCTTAGAACTGCTACCATGAGGCACTGAGAAACAATGTTGAAATTCTCACTGTAGAGAAGTTGGAGTGGGGGGTATACTTAGGGAGTATAAGTGATCTCTTTGCTGAGAAAAGCATGAAGCCTTAGAGTGTTTCACTCATGTCTCATGGATGCTCTATGTCTGGATAGGCTAGTGTATAACTTAGGACATTTGTCTGAGCTGCCGCACAAAGAGTGAGGGTGTTCTTGGGTCAGTCATAGAAATTTAGGGTATCAGTCTTAGTTAGGATTTCTATATTGTTGTGATGAAACACCATGACCAAAAGGCAAGTTGGGAAGGAAAGGGCTTATTCAGCTTATACTTCCACATTGCTGTTCATCACCAAAGGATGCCAGGTTAGGAACTTAAACAGGGCATTAGAGACAACATCTTTGGGATTCCAGAGCATACCAAAGACCATATGAGGCATTCAGCCTTGAGGACTGAACAGCTATTAGATTCTTAGACTTTCCAGCTCTGGGACAGTTAGACCAGTGGAATAGTCAGACCATAGACTGTGAACTTCTCTAATGAATTTTTTTTTAGATAGATAGATAAATGGATTATAGATGATTGATTAGATAGATGATAAACAGATAGATAGATGGTCTCTAATGCCAATGAAGGAATGAACTTGTTAGCAAGAATGAGGGCAAGCAGACAAAGAGCATGAACTTCCTTTTTCCATGTCCCTTATGTAGACTGCCACCAGAAGATGTAGCCCAGATTTTGGGTGGGTCTTCCCAAAGAAAATAATCCCTCACAAGTATACCCAACAGCTTGGGCTTTGTAACGAGATATAATTTGTATTCCAGATATAGTCAACTTGATAACCAAGGTCAGCCATCACAATTACTATCACCACTGTCATGACTGTTATTGTCTCTACTGCCACACCACCATCACTTCCATCATTACCATCGCTGCCAATGAAACCAAGACAACCATAATCATCACCATCAGCACCATCTCCACTCTCTATTGTCACCACCATTCATTTTCTCCATCACCACATCGTCTCCATCACCACCACCATCATCACTAGCACCACCATCATCATTATAGTCATTGTCACTGCCATCTTTACCACCATAACCACAGCACCACCGTTATCACTTCCATAATGACCATCATTATTGTCACTGTTAGAGTTGTTTCTCTTGTCATCAAATTTATGAGCAGCTGCTATACTGTCTGAGCATATGTGTACTTGCCATCCATCTGGTGTGAGCCATATGATTCTGACTATTGTCCACGGATTCCACAGGTTGTAAGCACATGCTTAGTGATTTCTAAATTAAATTGAATTTTGCCAAATGCAGACCATTTGGAAAGGAATACAGCAACCTGTTGAATTGGCAGGGATGGTGGAGTCAACATGTGAACACTGGCTCCCAGTTCTACCAGGTCTCAATGGTTGAACTCTCATTTCTGAGAAAACCTTGGAACAGTTAACACTTCAAGTATCAGGGACATAGGAACAATCTAGGGCAACTTGATGTGTTATGGTGGTGGCCCATACGGAGATGGGATAAGGTATTGGGTATAGCTTGGAGATCCCACGGCACTTGGACAACGAATGATGTTTAGGGAGAAGAGAATATAAATGAATGCTGTTGGGAGCTTAACATCTCCAAGCGCTGGTGGTTTGCATGGCATCTGAGAAGTGCACACTGCTAGAGGAAACTGGAGCTCTGCAGTGTGATATCACATTTCTCTATACTCAGTTTTCTCATCTGGAAGATGGGACTCCAGAGAGCATTGGATCAGTAGGTTCACCGTGGGCATGGGATGGGTTAGACATAAGACATATTGATCTGGATGCAGTCAAAATGGCCCAGGAGCATCACAGTGAGGAACAACCCCTGTGTCTAGGGCTGGTGATCAAAATCTTGCTTCTTACTCAGGCAAATATAGTTCTTACAATCTGTATCTCTGGGCACTAAGCCCTTATGTGTTAGCTCAGCATTCCTGCCTAAGTTGGTCTAGGATATCCTTGTTTCTGCAATGAAAAGCAGCAAGGATGAAGAAGTTCTCTTAGTAGATAAATGATCTACCAAAGTGGCCTGGTTTATCAAGGCCACTTGTCCTCAGGCACTTGGTCTTATTTACAAGTGATAGAGCTAAAACAAAATGGACCCTTGGGCCCAAAGGGACCAGAGATATGGGCGCTGGGGCAAAGGAAAGCTCTGCCATCTGCCTAGATTATATTAGGTAGATGTTTAAATTTGTGTTGTTCTACTTATAAAAGAGATGAAAAATGTAAAAATTTCATTTGTGAAGTAATATCAAATGTCCCACTTCAAACCGGTTGTGCCTAAGTATCCTGGCTCCACGGCTTTGCTGAAGTGCTCTGTTTCTGAGGCCTAAGGGAGGTGGGGCAGGGAGGCTGTAGAGTGCTGGAGTACACATAAAGGTTACATCTGGGTGGTGGCCAGAGGGCTCTGCAGGCTCTACTGGTGGCCCAGTTAGTGGGCAGGGTTCTCATCAGCCAAGTCATACAACATGAGGTGTTCTAGGTCTCTGATCCAGGGCTAGCACTTAACATTTTGCCTGGGTCACAACTTGATCTTAAGATTTAAAAAAAAAAAAAACAACCAAACTTGACAGGAGTGAAACTTGTTATCTAAAATGAGTAGGTGGCTTTGACCCCCAAGGGGCCAAACCAAACCTCACTGAAGTCTGATTATAACTCAGCTTTTAAAAAATTGGCAGGACAGATTTTATAAGATTATGTAGATAAATAGGTTGCTTTGTCAACTCTGTCTGCCCGTCCATCTGTCTATCCTTCCATCCACCCACCCACCCACCTATCCATCCATCATCATCATTATTCACCTAAACCATCTATTATATATTAATCATATATCTATTTTTTCACTTTATTATTATTATTCTTTTCTTTATTTGCATGTCATATGATATCCCTTTCCCAGTTTCCCCTCTGAAAAAAATAAAAAAATAAAATAAAAAAACAAAAACAAAAACATGAACAACAAAAAAAACCCCTGTTCCCTCCCACCTCCCCCTGCTCACCACCCCACCCTCTCCTGCTTCCTGGCCCTGGCATTCCCCTACACTGGGGCATAAAACCTTCACAGGGCCAAGGACCTTTCCTCCCATTGATGACTGACTTGGCCATCCTCTGCTATACACATGCTGCTGGAGCCATTAGTCCTACCATGTGTACTCTGGTTGGTGGTTGAGTCCCTGGGAACTCTAAGGGTACTAGTTAGTTCATATTGTTGTTCATCCTAAGGGGCTGCAAACACTTTAGCTCCATGGGCCCTTTCTCTAGCTCCTTCATTGGGTACCCTGTATTCAGTCCAATGGATAGCTGTGAGCCTTTACTTTTGTATTAGTCGGGTACTGTCAGAACCTCTCAGGAGACAGCTATATCAGGCTCCTATCAGCCAGCACTTGCCGGCATGCACAATAGGACAAAACCTAAGGATAATAGGTATAGAAGAGAGTGAAGACTTCCAACTTAAAGGTCTGCTAAATATCTTCAACAAAATTATAGAAGAAAATTTCCCTAACCTAAAGAAAGAGATGTCCATGAACATATAAGAAGCCTATAGAACTCCAAATAGATTGGACCAAAAAAGAAATTCCTCCCACCACATAATAGTTAAAACACCAAATGCACAAAACAAAGAAAGAATATTAAAAGCAGTGAGGGAAAAAGGTCAAGTAACATATAAAGGCAGACCAATCAGAATTACACCAGACTTCTCACCAGAGACTATGAAAGCCAGAAGATCCTGGGTTGATGTCATCCAGACCCTAAGACAACAAAAATGCCAGCCCAGGCTACTATACCCAGCAAAACTCTCAATTACCATAGGTGAAGAAAACAAGATATTCCATGACAAAACCAAATTTATATCTATATATTTTTAAATAATTTTAATTGATATAGTTTAGCTTATCCTAAGAGGGCTTCTCATATTCTTTTTTTCTTCCTCTTTCCCCATTTCTTTTCTTCTTTTAGATACAGTAAAGTAAAAAAAAAAATCCTACAAGCAATTGCAGTGTCTAAGGCTTGGGCTGCAATGTGGTAGCCCATGTGTTCTCATCCTAGAAGCATTTCACACACAAGGCCATGAGGTCATGAGGCCCATGGTTTCTGAAGTTTGACTTATCAGGGTGGGTTCACTGTGAAATTGAGAGGGGTGGAAGTTCAGGCTCTAAGAGGATGAAGAAGAGAAAGAAGGTGGCAGCAGGGTCGGGAGGCATAGAGTTGAAACCTTGCAGGTTGGGATTAGAATGAGAACAGAAGGCCAGCATGCCTAGAATATAAAGGAAACTCTGGGAAATGGAAGGTGAGCTTCCACTGGGCACCTTCCCAAGCCTCCATTTTAGCTTGTAACCCTTCATTACTGCTCTTTCTGTCTACTGTTTATAGCCATGTTGGGGAGTCCCAGAGGCTGTGAAAATGGCAGAATAGGGTATCTGCCTCACTCAGGGAGGGAGCTGCCCCTTCCTCTCAGCCTCTGTCCTTATCTGATGTGGACTTGCCATCTGTTGGTCCATCCCTGCTCACTTTCCCACTTCTCCTCACTTGCATGAAGGTAGACTGGACACAGGCGTGACTTGTTGAAACAGCTAGGTCCAGGGAAGGGAATGGCTTGACGAAGGACACCAGGAAATCTCTTGTAAATTAATCACGACAGATGCAAGTGGGTGGAGAAATGAAGAGCTAATCAAAACCCAGACCAGAGAAGTGGAAAATGAAGATTGAGGAGCTGAGCTCCTGCAGACCTCCTGGTAGGTTCTGATGTTTGCAGCTCCTCAATTTGCTTTCCTCTGGTTTAGGCATGTGTCTTAGGACAGTCTTATCCCTACAGCACAGCCCCACCATTTCACACACAGTCTCCTCCCAGTCAGGGGGTGGGGAGGCAAAGCTGGTTAGCTCCCATCTTCTAACTGAGACACACCAGGGAGGATGGGTTTTGTGCAACCAGATGTGTCTGTGGAGCCTGGTGGCAATACTGAAGAGAGGGGCATCTTGGGACGTCTGAAGGGAGTGGAGGGGAGGGTTTTGTGTGAGTGTGTTTTTAGAATTTGTGTCTGGCGTGTGGTTAAAATGAATCTTTCAATTCGTCAGTTAGAGTAATGAAAAAGGAGACAAGTCATTACAATTTTCTGTCCTTTGAGCAGGCCTGTGTTGGTGAATCTGTCTGGGTTTTCACGAGGTGTCATCAGGATTTACATTTTCCAATTTCAATGTACATGAAAAAATAATATATGCGATGTTTCCGGCTGCACGATGTCCCCGGTAAGCTACATAAAAGCCCACATCAGTCATGCGTCTGCTCACGTGAACACCACAGGCAGACAATACAACACAAATTTTGTGATAGGACATGAGGCTATGAGTGTTGGCCTGGGACTTAGTTTGTAGCAACATCAAATGGTCCTCAAGCAGTCGATCTTAGCCAGCTGCAATTCTGCTTCCCTCTCCAACAGGGCAGTGCTGGAGAAAGTGTTTTTTGCTCATAACTGAGGCAACAGTTGCTACTGGTATCTATTGGGTAGAGGCTAGGGTTACTGCTATATGGCCTATAGTGCACAGGATGCCACCTACAACCAAAAAAATCCAGTCTCCAAGTTTTGATGGTGCTAGGGTTGATAAATGTTGTAATGAATAATTATAATTACATTCATTAGAAGAAAACCTTTTTATCCACGGTGCTAGTGGAAGAGGGAGTGATAATGTTGATGCTGATGGTTACAGCGATAGTGATGATGATGGTGGTAGTGGCTAAGATCACTATGATGGTGGCGGTGATGGTATTGATTACAGTAATGGTGGTAATAGTAATAATGTTAATAACGATGATGGTCATAGCAGTGTGGATGATGACTGGGATAATGTTGATAATGGTGATGATGGTCATGATGATGATGGTGAAGGTCATGATGCTAATCATGGAAAATGACAATCGTGGAGATCACGATGGGACTGTGGTGATGGTGATGATGCGTGATGATGATAGTGATTTTTAATATTGATGATACTTGATGGGGGTAACTGTGGTGATGGTGATTGTAATGTGTGTGGCGATGATGGTTATCCTGGTGGCGACGTTAGTGGTGTGATGGCTATTCTCAGTTCTCAACTTGATTACATCTAGATGTAACTAACCCCTGAGCAGGTGGTTACACCTGTGAGGAATTTTATCTTAATTAAATCATTTAAAGTCGGAAGATCTACTTTTTTTTTAATCAAGATCTTTGAAGTGGGAAGATAAACTTTAAATCCAGATCTTCTGAAGTGGGAAGGTCCACCTTTAAATCTGGGCCATACCTTCGGGTGGCAGCCTAGCTAAAGGACATGAAAGAAGGAAGTGTCTTCTCTTTGCCTGCTTGCTTTCACTCTCATGGGCAAGTCCCTTCCTTCACTGGAATCAGAGCCTACTTCTTCCAGAGAATACAGAAGATACTGAGGATGGTGTATGACTATGGTGACTGTGATGATGCTGTGATTATGGCAATGATCGTGATGCTGATGATTGTGTTGATGAGGATGCATATTCCAAGGTAAAATAATCTTAAATCATCTGTGGTTTGGATGTCAAAAGCCTGATACATCCACATGGAGCATACTGTGTGTCCCCAGACACACTGCCCACTGGGCATATTTGTGCTTCTTTTGTTCCTGAAATAAGCTCAACGCAGACATGTACTACCTGACTGAGTCCAGATTTCTCCTATGGTGTTCACTGTGGGCTAGGCTTTTCTGTTTACTATCCTCTTGGCTAAAGGGCTCCCTAGGGTCTAGATCTAGCAACTATGTGTGGTACACCTTGACTTTTCCCTTACAGATTTTGAGGAGCAGTCTTCTCTGCTCTCTGGCATGCATCCTTGTGCTCGTGGGACTGGCTGCCGAGATGTTGAGAACTGCTGGCAGTCTCAAATGCTAAGTGTATCTTCCAGGTTCTTGAGATCTTGGAAGCCATGACAGTCTTTGCCAAGAACTTCATTGGGATCTCCTGCAGGCTGAGCCACCGGTATGCAGGCCCCGAGAGGCATGCTTGCCTTTGGCCTGGCACGTGGACTCAGAAGCTCCGTGGTCTCGCCCATCTCTGTGTGGCTATCAGGAACACCCTGTGTTCTCGACTCCTTGAAGTCTCTGTCTCTGAAATGATTTCTTTGCTTTCTCTAGGACTGGGTTCTGGGCAGAAGGCCTCAAGCCAGGTTTTCACAGATGAGTCCAGTTGTGAAAATCTGCACCTTCGGCTCTTGCTCTAGTTAACGTTTGACTCAGGGATCACTTCTGTGCCACCCTTCAACTGACTGTTACCCCGAATACGCTTTCTCACTTATCACATATCTTCTTATGGTGACTGTAAGTTGGAAGCTCTTACTCTTGTTACTCGGGTGGAAAACTGACGCTCACTGTTTGGAACACGTGCATGAATGCGCACTTCGTGTCTGTGATGGTTAATTTTGTGTCAACTTAAGTGGACTGCAGGATGCACAATTACACAGTGATTCTGGGTACCTATGAGGGTGTTTCCAGGCTAAATTAGCATTTGAATTGGTGAATTCAGTAAGGTAGATGACCTCCATATGAGGATACATCATCCAATCTGACAAGGCCTGAGTCAATCAAAAGAGGAGGGAGTTTACCTATTCCTTTCATCCCTGTTTGACAAGGTCAACTCATCTTCGTTTTTCCCCTTAAGCCAGGACCTACATCATCCTGTCTCATGGTCCTCTGGGCTTCAGACTAACCACATCACAGCATTCAGACTCCAAACTAGGATTTGCCAATCTCCCAAATTTCGTGAACTAACTCCTAATCTATCTATCTATCTATCTATCTATCTATCTATCTATCTATCTATCTACCTATCTGTCTTCCATAATTTTTTTATCATTTATTCTCTCCCTCTCTCCCCATCAGCCATCT
The DNA here is from genome assembly GCF_008632895.1 of Mastomys coucha. NCBI lineage: Eukaryota > Metazoa > Chordata > Mammalia > Rodentia > Muridae > Mastomys > Mastomys coucha. The sequence goes on along the minus strand of NW_022196893.1, from coordinate 19,357,228 downwards.
CTCTACTTCTCCATTTCTATCTCTTCTTCTGGACTTTGGTCAGGAGAACCTGCCTCTCACAGCATGTCTGAGAGTCTGGCACTGTCTGGTATAACTGTGGGATTTTCCACCCACACCCCAATTCCTAAATAATGACTCAGAGGCTTAATTAATTAATTCATATATTATTTTTTTAAAAGACTTATTTTATTTATTTTATGGGTATGAGTACACTGTAGCTGTACAGATGGCTGTGAGCTATCATGTATGTGGCTGCTGGGAATTGAACTCAGGACCTCTGCTGGCATGCTCCAGCCCCGCTCGCTCCGACCCAATTCACAGTAGCTGTCTTCAGATGCACCAGAAGAGGGCGTCAGATCGCACTACGGGTGGTTGTGAGCCACCATGTGGTTGCTGGGATCCGAACTCAGGACCTTCGGAAGAGCAGTCAGTGCTCTTACCCACTGAGCCACCTCGCCAGCCCCAATTCATATATTATTAAATGCCTAGATCATAAGCTTTGGCTTGTTCACCAACTAGCTTGTAACTTGTATTAACCCATTTATATTACTCTGTTTGCCACAAGGCTAGTTATTTCTCCTCAGTTCTATACACCTGACCACCCTGAGTCTGGATGGGGAATCTTCCCACACTTGACTCTTTCCCAGAGTCCTCCTCTCTCTGGATGTCCCACCATCTAATTCTGCCTCAGCTCATTGGCCATTAGATTTTTATTGACACAGTACAAAAGAGATTATACCTACAGTTTTGTCTCCCTCTTAGGCCTTTGTATTTTGATATTTCCTGTTGCTCACAGCCTTGTATTCTTTTTGTCACAGCCAAGTGTGGCTGTAGCTGTCACATCTTTCACAGGAAACTGGATATTCAACCAGCTCAGTGCTTCCTAACTGTACTGCACACCTTTATAGAAACTCTTGAATGACAGTCAGAGGTCGGTGTTACTAACTCCCATGAAATCAGAGAGCAATAGCACCGTGTGCAGGCCAGGGAGAAGATTAGGATTTGGAGCACTGGACTGTGTTTCCAGGCCTTTAATATTGTTTGACTAGCAAAAAGCCAGCAGTTTCCTTAATCCTTAGCTCTTTGCACCCTGGAGTTTATCTCATTACAGACTTGAGCTGGGTGCACTGAAACCGAGTTAGTGGCAGCGCTGTATTTGCCTGCTTATGGAGACTACACAGGCAGGTTTGTGAGAACAGTCATCCATGGTCCGAATCTTCACATGATGATGAATGAAGCTGCCAATTTTTTTAAAAAGTAGAACAAACTATATACATGTATGAAGTTGTCAGAAAACCAAATGTAATCCAAAACAGAAGTAGAATGAAGATGCTGTAGGGTTTCCCTAGCTAGTACAAGCCACTAATAGTCTCATCCACGTATGCAGGCCCGCTCACTGGGCCACACTGGTTCCAGTCTCATCCAGCTTGGAGATCTGTGGCCCTAATGCTTCTTGGATCCAGGGGTTAAGGTGTTCTTAATCATGACCTGACAGGCCCGACATGGCACTCTTTACCGTCTGTCCCCTTCTAGGTTATCAGTGAGGAACTTGGAGAGAGGCTGCTCCTAGCTGGGCTGGCCAAGATGTGCTGAGAAAGCAGCCTGAGACCTTTGCCCTGACTGTACTTTCCTGGAAAGCTTGAGACAATGTGTCCAAACAAATCGCAAAAAAGTGAGGATGCTCTGCTGTAGAGCTGGGCTCTCTGGCACACCCGATGCCCGAGGACAAGGCTTCTCATTTAGTAAATCACTAATCCAGTATCCCGAACCCCAAAGACTTCCCCCACTCCTTTGCCACTGAGGCTGTAGCAACGAGTCCACCAGACTTTTTGCCTAAAAGTCACCCCTGATGTTCCCAAGCTACCTTTGTAGGAGGATAAAGATATTAAATATGTTTCCCCCTCTTTCATTTTTTCAAAGCAAATCATTTTGTATTAAGTTCATTATTTCACTTGTCACCATTTTTCAGCTAGAAAACCAGCTCCGAGCTAAGACAAATTTCAACCCAACACTGGAATAGAATCCAATTTAGATGTTCCACTAATTCAGCAAAGCTAATTAACTCCGTTCTGCTCTTTGCGTCAGTTTACTGGGACGCGGTGTTTCTGTTTGGTGGGCGGATAAGGAGATAAATGGGTCACTGTATTTATGACTGCTCATTACTGTCTTTAATATCCACACTGGAGAGGGTGCGTTCTGATTACAATTAAAATGCTTTTATACCATTTTAGCAGTAATTGAGCGAACCCAGCAATTTGTACTTTGATTCTCTCGGTTAAGTAATTGACGATCACCAGCCATCATTGGATAATGACACATTCAATCACGGGGCTTCTGCCGGTATGTTCAAAAATATCTCTGGAGCATTCTGCTTTCCACGGTGCTTGGGAACAGTCTCTTAGGACAAGTGGTCACTTCATTACTAATGGTGGGTGGGTTAGAGAGAGATCCTTGGTTTGCTCAAAGCTCCTGGGATCTGAAGATTTGAAACTGTCTCACATAGACTGTGGCTATTCTGTGTGATAATGGAATCCACTTTGAGACCAAGCTGTGAACAGTCAGTCCCTGAAGAAGCCCAGACAGCCCATAGCTTGTTCATCCCTTACCTACATAGCTAGTGTCTAAGTTACCATCCCTGTGTAACCAGCAGTCCCTACACAGGTGATGGAAGATGTATTGTTATTCCCCATGACCTTGTGGATGGCTATGAGGTTCTGCTGGTGCAGGCTGATGACTGAGGAGGCCTCTTCATTATGTCTGATAGTGACTGGTTGGTGGCTGGACACCTCAGGTCTCCAGCAGGCCGGTTCAGACTCTTTCAGTATCAGGCTACGAAGGGCATTAAGACGGTACAAGTCCTGAAGTGCAGACTCAGTGTCTGCTTGAGCTATACCACCTAATGTACCGCTGAAGTTCCACAGCCAGCTAGACCCCACTGGACAGAGAAAAGCATCCTCTGCCCTTAGATATGAGTTTTTATTTATCTAAAAAGTCTATAAGGGTCAGAGGCAACCCTGTCCATAAGACCTCTGGGAAACTGCTCGCCTCTCTTCACATTATTTTACTCACTTGTCAATCAAGACAGGCGACATTCCTGATTGCCTGTCACAGCATTCTGCTGGCGGTGGGACCCGCTAATGCCTGTTGCTCATTAACTTGTCTGAAAAGCTTATAGTGCTGACAATCCAGGTATGATAATGATGATGATGATGATGATGATGATGATGATAATAATAATAATAATAATAATAATACCACCTTATGGGACATTTAGTCTCAATGTTTTCTGGAGAGATGGCACATGGCCTCAGTTAAAATTCCAGTTATGTAGGAAAGTACAGTGAAAGGACATACAGTAGCTAGGATTTCTACTGTGGTCAGAAATATTTTTTTTTTTTTGTGTGTGTGTGTATGTGTGCAGGTACACATGCATGTGTGTAAGTGGACATGTAGAGGCCACATAGGCTAGGCTGAATGGCCAGCCAGCTCTGGGGATCATTCTGTCTCTACTTCCCCAGTGCTGGGGTTACATGTGTGTGCCAACATGTTTTTTATTTTTTAAAACTGCTTATTGTGTTCTGAATATACACACATACATACACACACACACACACACATATGTACACACACATCTATACATATACATACACATACACATATGCTGGGCTGTGTACCAGGCACTATCTGCAGGGATCTGCATGGCTTTGGCTTGGTTGGAGTGGCCAATGAATTGTGGCTTTCTGATAGGGAGCCTGAGCAAGGTGGGCTGTTGAGCCTCTACTGTAGCCGCCACTACCCTGGAGTCGGTGGCAGGTAGCGGGATGCAACGGGCCTACGACAACCACTCTCAGATGGCCTTTGATGAAATAATTCATGTACTTTATTCCTTGTGGGTAGGGTCTTAGGTACATTTTGGGATGGGTTGGGGTCCAAAGCGGATGCTTTCTCTTGGCTTGACATGAGATTTTGGGGGTGTCTCATCTGCATGTGGAGGGGCTTTGGGTGTTGTCCTTACATGACTGATGGTCACAGTCCTCTCCATGGGGTGGGGTCATGTGTTTTTTTGATAGGAATCTGGTTCGGAGTAGATTAAACACCTACTGTTCTTAGATATGAGAATTACCAGGGATTCTGAATCTGTTCAACCTTATCAAGTTTTCTGTCTGGTGGTATGGTCCACTGCCCTACACACATACACATACACATACACATGCACATGCACATGCACACGCACACGCGCGCACACACATACACATACACACACATACACATACACACACATACAATTACACAAATACATATACATACACACACACACACACACACACACACACACACACACACACACACACACACACTTTTCAACTTGACACAGAAAGAAAACTAGAATAGTATAGGTCCTGGGATAGAATTTAGGCCTTCATGCTTGCTAGATCAACTCTTTACGAACAAAGTCATCTTCCCATTCCCCAGAGATGTTGTTTTTGACAGTGGGATGGACTTCAGTCAGGTTTTCTTCAATGGCAGTCCCCTGCAGTGGCACTGTGCCACTGACATTGTGGTGAATGAGCTTCATCTTCAACAGGCTCAGCACACGGTCCAGTAGGCCACATCTCTTGCTGGGAGCTCTGCCTTTTTGGTGTTATAGGAAGGCTGCTCACAGGTTCTTAAGAGGAGCTGGATGCAGTCCATTAACATATGGGAGACTGTGAATGGATTTTATGTAACCCAGTGGGCCCCAGAAACTAGTGTCTGCTTTGGTATTTGTTCTTTTT
>NW_022196893.1:19311173-19352443 GCF_008632895.1 Mastomys coucha | reverse complement strand
TTTTTTTTTAAAAAAAACACTTTTAAAAATTTTGTTTATTTATTATATGTAAGTAATAAATAAGTATATTTATTTATTATCTGTAGCTGTCTTCAGACACCCCAGAAGAGGGCATCTAATTTCATTATGGATGGCTGTGAGCCACCATGTGGTTGCTGGGATTTGAACTCAGGACCTTCAGAAGAGCAGTCAGTGCTCTTAGCCACTGAGGCATTATCTCTCCAGCCCTTGGCTTTTTGTTCTTAATGAATTGGGTCTTATCTTGTTTTCTGTTGCTGTGATAAAACATCCCTGAAAGAAAGACTCTGAGGAGAAAGGGCTTATGTGTGTCACTGCTCTAGGTCACAGCCCATCACTGTAAGGAAGTCAGGGAAGCAGGACCTTGAAGCGTCTTGACACTGCATCCACAGTCAAGAGCAGAGAGAATGAATGTGTGCATGCATGCTTGAAGCGTCTGGTCACCCTGGATCCACAGTCAAGAGCAGAGAGAGAACGAATGTGTGCATGCATGCCAGCACTGAGTCTACACTCTTCACTTTTATGGGTGCAGGATCCAGGGAGAGTGCCTTCTGTTTTTAGGTTAGATCTTCTCACCTCAATTAATGTAATCAGGATAACCCCCATAAACCTACCTAGGAGTAACCCTCTCTGTGCCCCCATGTGTTTGTCAGCGGTATCTCATCTTCTCAGACCCCAGAATCTGGACTGAGGCTCAGTATCACCTGCAGATCCAAGTTCAGACCTCCTACCTCTCCCTGTGCTCCACTTTCAGGCCTCCTAGCTCTGGGAGCCATGATAGATGTTGAATGAGGTGCAAACCCGACTGTAGACACATTGCCTGATAAGTTCAGAGAGTCTTAACTGTGAAGACTGTCTAGGATAGCATTATGAAGAATCGTGTATGCTCTCCATCTCTGGCTTCTGTGTCAGGCTAGGTACCATCCCAGTGCTTGTACGTAAGCGTGCCTGCAGCAGCTCAGGCAGAAGAAAGACAAAGGTTGTTGTCTTAGCTAGGATTTTTATGTTGTAATGAAACATCTTTACCAGAAGCATCCTGGGGAGAAAAGGGTTTATCTGGTTCTTGTAACGTCACAGTTCATCACCAAAGGAAGTCAGGGCAGGGACTCAAGGCAGGAACCTGGAGGCGGGAACTGATGCAGAAGTCATGGAAGAGTGCTGCTTTCCCGGCTTGCTGCTTATGCCTGCTCTTTTATGCCATCCAGGCAGGACCATCTGCCAGTGGTAGCACCACCCACAGTGACCTAGGCTCTCCCAAATCAATCATTAATCGAGGCTACACTCCACAGTCTTGCCTATAGGCCAATCTTTTTTTTTTTTAACTGAAAAGAAAAATAGTATTTTATTTATTTTTACTTTCTTTTTTCTTTACTATTATTGTTATCTAATTTTTTTTTTTACAGTCTAGTTGTTATCTCCTCCTGGTAAGCCCTTGGACTATTCCTCATCCCATTCCTTCTACCCCTATCTCCAGGAGGATGTCCCCAACCTCCCATCCCCCTACTAGACTTCCCCACTCCCTGGGGTCTCAAGTCTCTCGAGGGTTAGGTGCGTCTTCTCTCACTGAGGCTAGACCAGGCAGTCCTCTGCTGTATATGTGTCAGAGGCCTCATATCAACTGGAGTTTGCTGCCTGGCTAGTGGCTCAGTGTCTGAGAGATCTCAAGGGTTCAGATTCGTTGAGGCTGCTGGTCTTCCTATGGGGTCGCCCACCTTCTCAGCTTCTTCCAGCCTTTCTCTAATTCAACCACAGGGGTCCCCAACTTCAAACCATTGGTTGGATGAAAGTATCTGCTTCTGACTTGTTCAGCTGCTTGTTGGATCTCTTGGAGGGCAGCCATGCTAGGCTGTTGTCTGTAAGCACGCCATAGCATCAGTAATAGTGTCAGGCCTTGGAGCCTCCCCTTGAGATGGATCCCATTTGGATCAATCACTGCACCTCCTTTCCCTCAGTCTCTTCTCCATTTTTGTCCCTGCAGTTCTTTTAGACATAGGCCAGTCTTATCTCAGTTCCCTCTTAGATTTCCAGGCATGCCTAAGATTGTATCAGGTAGGCAACAAACAAACAAACACATAAATGAATATATGAATGAATAAATAAATACATAAATAAATATATAAAAATAAAGATCAGCTAACACAGTTACCAAGGCCAAGTCACACACTTGTGGGTGAGAGGATTCCTTTCATGTCCTCATAGTCTGGGATGGGGAGCACTGTCCTCACAGCTGGGTAGGGGGAGCATCGCCCTTTCTCTGTCAAACCTCAAGTCTTCTCACTAACGTGCTTCCCCAGGATGGGCTCTGAGCCCTAGAGCCAGTGGAGGGAAACACCAAGAGAGCTTGGCTTCAAGTCCATCTGCTCCCAAGAATGGACAACTGAGTTGTGCTTGAGTCCTGGGGGAGGAGCTCTGGGCTGAATGCCACGCTGTCACTTAGACTGCAGGCTCTGCAGGCAAGGATCTACTTTAGCCTTTTCTGGAGACTGAGATCTTCCTGTGGTGCAATTACAATTTTTACCCTGAGGGAACACACCTATGTGTCAATCATAAATAAAAACACACCATTGCTCAGATAGCAATTTATATATTAAATCATATAGGTTGAAATGGAAAGAATGTTCTTTTAATAACACGATTAAGTAGGACAGCTTGTGTCAACTGAAGCACGCCAACAGGAAGCGTCAGAGTGGGAAACGCTGGGCGCATGCCAACAGGAAGCGTCAGAGTGAGAAACACCGGGCGCCCTTTTCTACTTAAAATCTGGATGAAGTGTGGATTTTCAGGAAAAAAAATGCAAATTGTCAAACGACCCCAATCAAAGTGGAGCAATAATTACAGAAGCAATTGAAATCGTTGCTGGAAACCATTAGTTCCAGAGAGTCCTCAGGTCCCTGTGGTTTTATCCACAATTGCCTCAAACTTTCAGTCTCCTGAGAATTTTTGTCATCTGATATTTTGATTAAAAAACCCCCATTAAACTATAACCTACATTCAGGTTTCCATAGTTGATTGTCTTGTGCGACAGTCTGACAAATATGTCAGAGCCTACAGAATAAAGATCACATCTGTGAGACTTCCAACAGGCATGCGTGTGTGAGTAAGTGATCGGGGTTGGGGGCAGCGGTTCATGTTGGCCTTAGGGGTGTGTCCTGGTGGAAAAAGCCAGACTGGGAACATGGTGGAGAGGCTGGTTAAGTCTTCCACTTCGCTTTTCATGTACAACTTCTTGTGGCTCGAGAGCAGTGGGGGTGGCGCTGCAGAGGGGCTCTGCTGTGAGTGACAGGGTCCACACTGGGCTGTGAAGAAGACAGAAAGTGGGGAAAACCTGCCCAAGCCTCCCATCTGCGACCTAGCCCAGAGAGGCAGTCTTCAGAAATAGACCTGCAGGAAGCCAGAAGCCTTGCCCAGTGACAGTCAGGAAGGTAAGCAAACGACTTCTATGACAATTCCAGCAAAGCCAAGACATATTGCAAATTACTTCCTCAGTGGCTGACCCGATCCCCTCTAAAGGCCCACAAAGAGGGTCATGTGTGTTGTGCTTAAGCCTGTGAAGGTCTGAGAGTCACTCAGACACGCATGCTCCTTATGATCTTCTGCATATGCTCCCCCTCAGCTCTGAGTAAGCATCTCCGTTTCCTTCCTGTAGGCCTTGCTGAGTACCCCAGGACTGGAGGCTGCTGGGCATGCCTCAAGGGCACAACTGATTATTCTGAACTTATCTGCACCCAGGACCATCCTCTATGAGGGACTGGAGTTGGGGTACCAAATGTAGGAGCTGTTCTGTGAAGACAACACTACAGGGGCATTGCTGTCTCCAGGAGTCAGGAGAGATGAAACCCAGCTTGCCCAGGCTGGCTGCTGTGACCCTGAAATGGACATTGGCAGGATTGCAAGGCACCTTTTCAGAGATGGGAGTCTTTCTGGGGTGAAAAGACAGAGGGTACCACACCTACTCCCCATAAACTCTGACCCCAGAGAGGGTGATGCAGCCGTGGGCTTGGATGCATCTTAGATGTGTCTGTAGAGGTTTACCAATAACCCCATGCACAGCCTTGCCACAGCATGGGACGTCCTTGACCCTGTAGTCTTGCTTGTTAGCAGGGGAAACTCCATCCCCAGTCTCAGGTCATCTCCTTACCTCATTTCTGTAACACCATTTTATAACTTAATCAACAAGGAATCGGAAATAAATGTAGAGTGATCTTAGATGGATAAGCCCATGGATGCTTCCAGTTGTAGCCATTTCTTCTAGGGCTGTGAAGATAGGAGCCTACCCTATGGAGTTTGGTGGTGGTCCAAAGCAGAGTGGTCTGAAATATTCTGGAAGTTCTAAGGGATGATCCTGAAGATGACATTCCACTGGCTTCTCAGTATTGTCAGTTGTAGAACAGCTAGCAGGGGACTGCCCGAGGCCCTGGCTCCCACCCTAGTTCCTGTTGGGTATGGCAGCCACTCACCACACACTCCTCCCATCCATCACTGCTTCCTTCACAGAGCAGCCCCGCCTGAGATCTTACGTCTTCTTCCTATGTTTTTAAAAATAAATTATTTATTTTATGTATACAAATACACTACAACTATCTTCAGACACACCAGAAGAGGGCATCGGATCCCATTACGGATGGTTGTGAGCCACCATGTGGTTCCTAGGAGTTGATCTCAGGACCTCTGGAAGAGCAGTCAGTGCTCTTAACTGCTGAGCCATCTCTCCAGTCCCTTCCTCCTATGTTTGCATGAGCATCTGCTGTGTGCAGGTGGATGCTGGTCTTAGAGATGCTGCTGTAGTTACGGAATCAATTCTGACCCTGAACATGCCCCAGCCCAAGCCATGCAGAGAGGGAAGATAAGAAATGCTAATGTAAGTGGTACCTGAGCACCATGAGCTGGGACCTTACCCTTCCCTGATATGGTCAAGCCTGGTAGGGAAGGAGGGTGGTGTTACCAGCTCTGGGCTGCTCAGGACCCACCAATCTCTAGGTCCAGAGTTCTCAGATATAGCACAGCTATTCTCTTTACCCTGCCTCACATCATTGGCAAATGTTGTAGTCTGTAGTACCTACATGTACAGAGGAGACTCTAGTTAAGGCTCCAATCCCAGGCGAACTCAATGATTTCTTCCCATCTCCCTCCTCCTGGGGTCCATTCCGCTCCTTTCTGCCTGCTGAGACATCACACCCACATATGCTCGTTAGATGGAGGGTAAGAACCAAAGACCTAAGCCTTGGCTGTTCCTTTAGAGGGAGGTTGGAGAGAGACAAGACACTGCCTGCCTCTCTGCATCTGGGTGTGGGGAGTCATGTACTCCATTAGACACTCTCTAGCACTTGTGGCTTGATGGCTATGTTTACCTTCCCAGTAGGGGAAGACCACTGGAGCCTGCCACTTATCTTTCTTTAGTTACCCCCCTAAATTTGCTCACTATTTAGATGAGGAAGCTGAACTGTGAGTCCCCGAAAGGTGCCCCAGTGAGTGGCAGTGGACAGAGCAGGGACACAGCTGGTTCCCAGTTTTCAGATTCTGTTTAACATCCCACCACCCCATGAATGGTCTGTGATCACTATGTATCCTCTGAAGGCTCTGCACATGGGCGAGGCTTCATTAAAAACGCTCACAAAGTGTTCTTGGTCTAGACAGGGCACATACAGAAGCAGGGCCAGAATCTCATCTTATTATGTTCTAGGTCAGTAGAAGTGAGGGGTGGGGTTGGGGGGGAGGGGTGAGATCCATAAGGTCAGTGGATAGTCCAGTCCAAGCTGGGACCACATACAGAAAGATCTTGGAATAGGGGTGCTGGGCAGAGAGATGAGTGGGTAGAGGGCCAGGTTGTGGGGGGCATTGAGAGCACCAATTAGAGGGCTTGTGACAGTTAAGGTGGGCAAGACCTTGGGCTTGCCAGTGGGTGGGAATGGCCCTGGTGCCTGTGTGGTGTTGGGGTAAGGGAAGTAAGATCAAGGGGTGCTTAGAAGTGTTCTATACTTGGGGAAGCTACTAGGCATGGAGACTCAGGATTAACTTAAACATGTGAGATGGGACCAGCATAGACCAGTGAGGCCCAGCAGTTACCAGAGGTCATCTGCTTAACATCACCAGTGTCACACACATTCATTCCCTTACTCATGGGCACCCCTTGGCTAAGCATAGCCTTTTCTCTTTCTCAAAGCTGAGAGCCTATCTGGCTCCAACTCCAGACATCATGTGTACCCTCATGAAATCCCTCAGTCCTTACCCATATTTCAGGACTTCAGATGCCTGCAGAGGGTGCACTCTGTATTGAGGTTTTGTGTGTGAGACCCATCTGTTCATGGCCCCCAGAACCCACAGGATACCCAGGAATGCACAGGTATGTCCTTGGAATGACTGGCAGTCACCTGGGGATGGCACAACAGCTTCTAAGCAGTGTGGTTCTTTAGAGGGTCGCTTTTGGCCACAGGTTCTCAGTCTGGAAGTTGTACGGGGAGGAGCTCAGACAGTGGCCTATTGGTGCCAAGAATCTCCTGAGGACTTTTCTAGAAAACTGATAGCTCGCAGCCATTTGGAGGCTTTGAGCCAAGCATAATCTTTACCTCATAACTTTCTTGTGCCTAAATGAGTGTTATACCCATTCAGAAAAAGACCCAGTAAATAAGTTTGTTGACTTTCTGAGTCCAATATAAATCCCTTAAGCCCTTAAATCGAAATCAAATATTCTCGAATGGCCTAAATATAGCTTAAATGGGGCTGCGATGCTGTGAATTATGGGTTACAAAGCTGTGACTGGTTCATTGCTTTGATGAAGCTGTAAATGTCAAAACTAACTCAGGGCTGGAGTGAGGGCTGCCTGACCAGGCACCTGAGTGAGAATTGATATTTCGCTTAATTTTCCATGTACAGACAAGAAAGAAAGTATTTTTCTTTGAATTTATTTTATAAGCAGACTGTAGAATTGATTTTTCCAGTAAGGTCTTTGATACTTAGGTTGTCAGAGGACAGTGGAAAAGGCAGATGATTGGTCATGTCGAATTGAGTGGACAGCATGTTGGTCAATTGTTGCTGCATGTGGCTATGTGATGAGCAATGGAGGCCTCTCAGTTAAGCGTACAGGGCATGGGGCTCTGCCCAGCGAGGTGCACAGGGGCATGCGAATCTCCCCAGTGAGGTACCCATGTGGCTCTGCTCAGGACTCTAGGTTAGCAATGTTGATGGTGCTGTGTTTGTGGTTCTCATTTGAGCTAGACTTAATTGCCTGTCTAAGGCCCAGGGAGGTCCAGCTAACACTGCTGATCTAGGCAGGTGACCATGGCCCCTGTCTCACATCTTCCTTAAAGTTGGCCCATACCTGTTCGTGGAGACATTTGGTTATAACATGTGGTTAGCATGGTTTGGTAGAGCTCTCTCTGGATTCCTAAATCTAAAAGTGACAACGATAATGAGGAAACACTTAATAAAATATTAGAGAAGTGGGGGGGGGGAGCAGATTACCAAAACCTGAGAGTTAATTAAAGGAGCACAGAGAAAGAAATTAATCAGGAATATGGAAATGACTTTAATGCAAATGAAGTAAGTCCTACTTTAAATGACAGATGGTGATCAACTGATTCACCAAGTCAGCCCTGTATTACAAAGGACACATGAAATGCAGGGGTAGGAAAGAGAGTATGCAGATGTAGTCATATTCGTGGGCCATTTCTTTGGCTGCTAAGTGTTCTTCTATGATCTCTGTCAGTCTTTCTTCCTTTACTTCCCTCCATGATGAACTGTCTGCTGATATAAACCCTTTTCTTCCCAAGTTGCTTTGGTTATAAGTTTTTGTCACAGGAAAAGAAAAGCAAATGAGAATACAATGATAAATTATCCAATTTATGGGCCTGAGGAGATATCTCAGTGGTTAAGAGTGTACCCCCCTTGTATAGGATTCAGGTACGATTCCCAGAACACGTATCAGGCGGGCAGCTCACAACTGCCTTTAACTTCAGCTCTGGAGAATCTGACACACTCTGTGGGCACTTAACCCTAACCCTGGAATCATAATTAATTTAAAAATATTACAGGGTTGGAGAGATGGCCCTGGGGATAAGAGCACTGGATGTTCTTCTAGAGGACCCAAGTTCAATTCCCAGCACCCACATGGCAGCTCACAACCATATGTAACTCTAGTTCTAGGAATAGGACACCCTCACATGAACACACACTAAAAAAAAACAAAAAACAAACCAACACCAAAGAAAAACCCAACAACAACAACAACAACAACAACAAAACAACCAAAACCACCAGTGCACACAAAATAAAAACAAATCATTTAAAAATTACCCAGTTTGTAAGAAATTTGAGTTGACCGAAAGCTAAGCAACCAACAATATGACAACTGAATGCATAAAGCCAAAACTTCCAGGAAAATGGGAATAATAGAAATCAGAACAAATATAAATGGAGTGTTTAAGAGCATAGCCTTTGGAATTACACATTTTTGGAAGAAAATAAATAAAAATGAACACAGAAAGAATACGAACAGCAAGCAATAATATATGATTTATGTTACCCAGAAGGAAAAACACATTGTAATACCTATTGAATATGCAAAGTAAATAGATTACTTCTGGCCTCCAAGAGAGCCTCAGAAAACACAGCATTTGAAAAGGAGTGACATTCCAAGCCATAAAGTATTTCAAATCTAGTAGTGCGACATGCAAAAATAGAAGTTGGAAAACCTGCTAGCTATGTAGGTTAACACAGTAGAACATAGAGAAGAAAAGATGAGGCACCGGGATGATTATGTTGATATCAACTCGACAGGATGCGGACTCACTCTGGGCACACTTATGAGGGATTATCTGGGTTATGTTAGTCTTTGGGTATATCTGTGAGGGATTTTCTAGACAACTGAAATGGGAATACCCACCTTACAGTCAGTGCCATCCTAAGGGCTGGGGTCTTAGGCTATATGAAAAAAAAAAAAAAGAAAGAAAGCTGAGCATCCTTGCCCACTGCTTCCTGACTGCGTATGCAATGTGACCATCTGCTTCCAGCTCCTGTTGCCGCAGGTTCCCGCCATGACAGACTGTAACTCTTGAGCTGTGAGCCAATATAAATCCTGAGTTGTATTTGTCATATATTTAATCACAGCACCAGGAAACAGAATGCAGATACTTAATGCAATTTTGAGGTTTTTCTTACTATCAACCAAACATGGTTGCAAACAGCCATGCTCTGGTCCTGAGTCCTCTTTTGTCCTTCCCTGGGCACCTTCTGGGCATGATGGAGGACAGGCAGCTGTTACCTGCAGTGTGGCTTTAGCTTCTTCTAGGCCTATGGTGGATTTAAATGTTCCTTTGTAGGCTCCAGGAATACTGACCTCTCACGGTGAGGGCCATGGGACCACAGAGCCATGGAGCAGAGCGTGGTGATAGTGAGGGCACTGAGACAGATTTGCTTGTCCCTGACTAAGTCATGAGACATTTTTGAAGATTTCTTTTCTTCTTTGAAGGAAGAGCCCAGGATACTCAAGTGTGGACCATTCTTTCCTGATCCCATGGCTTTTTTTTCTATTCCAGCATAATATGGGTTAGACCTGTATGTGTTTCCTGTGAGACCACATGAAATCTTGTCTTGCCCTAGAGGTCTGACTAGGGTGGAGGGCCCCTACCATGCTTCATCAGGATACACAGTGTATTGTATAATCAAGAAGAGCAGTCCATCACGATATAGTCACAGCTCTGCAAGAAGAACCCTTTGTGTCAACGAGTCCCAGACTTCTGTATATGTAAGAGCTGTTGGCTTCTCAGAGAGTTCTGGTTCTGAGATTTGTGACCCCATCTGGGGTAAACACCAGGGAGCTGCAGAATTGTGACAGTTTTGGTGATTCTGATCCTGGTGACATGGGAACTGCTGGCCAGCACAGTCCAGCCAGTGGAAGATCTGGTCCCCCTGTAAGGCATGCTGGGACTACATGATGCCACCTTTCTTGCTGACCTTGGAGGAGTGTGTCGTCATCTGTATTGCTAACAGAATCCTTCCATGGTGTCTGCCATTAGACAGGTAGATGCTTGGAAACTCAAGACTGATAGGTTGAAAGGAGGAGTAAGACAAACTTTTTAATATATGCCAAGTGCTAAAAACCCGATGTGCACTTGTACACACTGCACATACTGTGCATATCCAGTGCTGTACATGGTAGATGCCAATGAAGAATTTGTTCATTAGTCCAGGAAATGGGGTAGTTCTTACAGGACCTCTGTTTAGTGGGAGGCGTGTGTCAGCCCTACAAAAAAATCTTGTAGAATTTTTTTTTCTCGTGGAGCACACATTTATTTTTCAGCTAACTGCTGACCAAGGTGAGGAACCCACTTGTTGCTCTGTTCTGGCTCTAACAGGCTTGCTAATCCCTGGAGTCCTGGAACCCTTCCAGTAGCAGATCTAAGTGGAGCAGCATGTCCTGTTTTGTTCACACCAGGGAAGGATCAGGAGCTGAGCACACCTGCATCCCCCGCACCTGTGTGTGTAGCCACTGGGGCAGCATGCTGAGTGCAGAGAGATCATTGCTTGGCACGGAGTTCCTACAGCTGCTTCTGGGTTCTTCAGTTGTCCCTTTCCTGCCACTCTCTTCACTGCTTCCTCTGTCCTCATATGCTCTCTGCCCTTTTATCTTACCTATATGCAGTATTCAGTTTTCACACTCTGTGAGGTATACATTTGATTTTCCTTAACATCTGTCTGTCTTCCCCAGGGATGTGGTTTATAGCAAGACAGGGATTTGCGGTGGTTTTGTAACCCGGTATGGACCCTCAGCAAATCCTTGTGGGATAAGCTGCTGGATTGATATATAGGTGGCTGTCATGAACTCCCAGGTTATGGGTTAGGTCCATCTTAGACCTGTGTGTACCTGCTCCACAATACCCAACCTTGCTCACCTGGCTGCTTGCTCCTTGTCCTGCTCTGAGATGCCAGGACTTTTCTCATCCTGGCATCTCGCAAAATGACCCTTCACAGTCCTCAGCCAAGACAGGGAAATGCCAAGCACAGCGTTTATTGTCTTGGAGGGTCAGCTGTGTACCTACTGCACATGGGGCACCAGGGTGAGGGCTTCAGATGCTCTCTGCATCCAGAACAAGTCCCTGCTGCTCCCAGCGGTGACATCTTCACAGAGGGCTGCTCTTCTAGGGAGATGAACAGCCCCCAACCCTGAATCTTTATTCCTAGTAAAGGAGGCCAGTGTCTGGTTTTCAGTCTATTATAAATGTCTTCCAGGCCCAAGCCTAGCCCCTAGGTAGGTCCCAGAATATGTAGTGAGATGGCTACATCCTTGTCTGACTGAAGGATGGAGACTGGGGCAGCTGCTTTGAGAAGCTACTAAGAGAGGTAGGGAGCAGGTCAGAAAGGAGAGAGGTGGTGGGAAGGGGTGGGTAATGAGGGGATGAGAGCAGAGTGGGAGAGGAGTGTACAGACTTCTGAGAGACACTGGTTAGGGTGGTAGCTACTGAGATCAAAGGTGCAGATATTACCAGAAGTTATTTGCCTCTGCAACTGTAGGGTGAAGAAGTAGGTGTGATAGCTTCTTCAGGTAAGTCCTCTTCCACGCTGTGTAAACCAAGAGCCTAACTGGAGGCTTGGTGTTTATGTATTATTTGACTTGATGTTGTTTGATGAGTGGCTGAGTGAATGAATGAATGAATGGGGATGGTAGGTCATATTCTGTGGTTCTTACTTCATATAAGATCTGAGCAGAAATGCCAATACCTGGAGAGACACTTTCCAATTTGTGCAGATGTCGCTTCCCAGAGGACTCCACGCTGAGGGGTGGAGTACGTTCTTTGCCTTTTCTACCATATTCTCTACTAGATCACTGAAGAGCACTGGGAATGCTGGGTGTGACCCCATAGATTCATCCATTCCACACTGCCTATAATTATTCTTACTCCAGTTAGAGGACTCTGCGTGGCATCTGCATAATGAGGCTCCGGGTGATTGCCTCATATCAGTAGGTGCCTGACAAATTCTGTTGACTGACACATGTGAAGAGTAGAGTTATCAGGCTGGAATGGCATCATCTGAGGAAAGGTGACTGGAGGATCAGTCACTTGGCTGTGTCTTCTCTTTGTGTATAGACTTTATACAGAGCTCCTGGGGCAAAAGATGGTCCAGAGACACGACCACTTCCAGCTTGGAGTTCTACTCATTGGAGAAAGTAATCCCATGGGCAGATTGTGGAACCTCTCCTCCCTCTCTCACTCACAGATGACAGTGAGTAGCCCGTGAACTTCAGTGGTAAGAGTGGACATCACTGACTAATACAGTTTTAAGCTGGGATTTCTTCTGATCATCTATTTTTTTTTTCTTGCGTACATCCTCTGAATGACATGTAGATAAATTCTTGAAATTATGAGTGTTCCCTCGAGAAGGGTTTCATCATCTAACCTATTTAACTAATTTATTAGTTACAATTATAACTCAAAATGGCACCAACTTCAGTATAATCAAAAACTATGTTTCAATTATTCATTGAGCCTTTAATTAAGAAGCCCCACTAAATTAATAAACGCTTCAGGATGGATGTCATGAAAAAGCCTCTCAGAAAGTCTTGACCAACTTTTTTTCCATTAGTCTCCAAATCACTTCAAGGCTCTGCTTCACCATAGGAGGCTCTGAATGTGGTGATATATATAAAGGGATGAAACCATGAAATCCAGCCATGCATTCCAGCCATGTCTCCTGCCTGGAGGTGAATAGATTCTTGATTGTTCCTCCTGCCAGGACTATAGACACGCAGTGAGGAGAGTGAAGTATACAGAGCTGAACAGTGTGCCACATTTTAAATGCGTGATGCACTGAGCCCACTTTGTCCTTGGTTGGGAAACCCTTAGCTAATAGCCATATAGCTTGTGGAGAGAGTTGAATTGGCGGGAGATACTGTCCATGGTGCTGAAATATCAATCGGTCTGGGCCTCATAGGGGTAGTACACTTTTCCTGGGAGGCAGGTCACCTCCTAAGGTAGTTTCTCCAGTGGTCAGACTTAAACTAGGCCAGGAAAAGTAAGGCCTTGGCTCCAGGAGAACGCTATTTGCCAGTTTTCCTAGTTCAGGTCAGGTAGCTACTCCACTTCCCTCCTGGAACACTCATCCTTTCTTTTCTTCCCTTCCCTTCTGCTTATGGTGGACAGCCTCATTCTCAATAGTTGGCTTCTCCCTTCCCAAAGCTGCTACTTCTGCAAGCTCCAAGTTACCCAGTAGGGTGTTAACTGGCCAGCTTCTGTGGGAGGCACTAGCATGACACAGACTTCAAAGGGGCAAACCTACAAGGGTAAATAGACTTGGCAGCCTTCTAAGCCTAATTCTTAGGCTTAGAAGAGTCTGGAGGCAGCCCACAACCCTGAGGGTGATTCTGCCCCAAGTCAGGCCAGCAAGGGAGGGGCTTCTTCTCTCAGCCAAGGTCTCAGACTCAGAGACCAGAGGTATAGGCTGTCTGCAGCCCTTACAATTCCATATTTGAAGGGACACAGGACCCCAAGATGGAAGCCTGGGAAGGATGTGCTCAGCCAAGCTCAATCCTAGGACAGACTCTGGCTGAATGCTGTTTCTGAGACTTTATCAGGAGATCTTGAAAAATTGAAGAACAAAGAATTTATGTACGATTAATTCCTTGCACTTTAGTGCTTGTCAGAATATTACTGAGCTAGTAGCTGCCAGTTAATAATGCATCTGTGTGTAATGCCGCTCGCTTTATTATCTTGAGCATTAGGGATTCCAGTACTGAAGCCAGAGCACTGTGCTCAATTATTTATTAATATAACAGAAAAGAAACTAGATGATACTGGCAGCATTTACCACCCAAAAGCAGCGGGAAGCAGAGTGCAGCACCCTAGGTTTCCAGATAGGAAGAGAGCCGTCCTTGTGGTGTTTTTCTATGGGCATTTGAATTATGTGTCAAAGGGCCTTAAGAACAAGCCTGGGGTTTTATCTGTACATATTGATCTTTTCTTGTCTTTGGGCCTCTGTGCAGATCTCCACACTTCTCTTTACATATCAATATGGGGATTGTGTTAACAGACTTACTTGACCAGAGAGCACAAAGAGATAATCCTTCTTTTGCTTTCTTTTCTCCACTTCCTCCTCCTCTTCCCCTCCTCCCACCACTTACGCACACCAACATGTACAACTGTTACTGATGGTACCCTGATCTTGGGGGAAGAGTCTCCGAACCTCAAGCTGGAGAGTCTGACCCACTCTTGAATGTTTGTATGGTGCTTGCTTTGCTTGGCATCTGCTTCTGAGGGCTGTGTGCCCACTCAGGGCAGCCCTGTTACCACTGTGTGGCTACAGTGATAAGAAGCAACTGCTAGCAGTGCGAGTTTTTACAGAGAGAAGTGTCTTCCTGTGGGGGTTGTGATTTTCTCGCACTCTTGTCTCTCCTAGATTTCATGTTATCCTCTGGAGAGCACACATGGGAACATGCACTCAAAAACTGTTATTTCTACTTGAATGTTCTTCAAATATTTGAAGGGCTCTTTTCACATGTCCTCCTAATCTTTTCTTTTCTGAGCAGAACAAACGCAGCCCCATCGATAGAACTCTGGAAATCTGTAGAGTCCACATCTACTAATGGCTACTCTAGCCTTCAGCGAATGCTATTGAGCATCTTATATAAGCTGTGAACAGGGGAGACTGTGGTAAGTAATTGGGAACCCTACCCCTGCTTGCCCCCGATTCTTGGACACATAGTCTCCTTGGTGCTCTCTGAGCTGTCACTGATTTGGAGGACTGGATGCCTTTGGAGCCCAATCCCATGTCAGAAGCATGGTAGGCTGTGTTAAATTCCTCACTCAAAGTTTTAACTTTTATTATATGGCCTTAATTTACCCGTCTTTTCCACTTCTACCCAGGTTCCTCGAAGCAGCAACATCTTTTATTTGCAAGTCTCAAATTCTGTTCTCTTACAGCTAACAGAGGTACACCCTCAGAGCTCTTCCTGGTCCTTTACGTTTACAATCAGTGAATGGATGATGAGAAATAAAATGACTTGGTGTCCTCGAGTCCTGCACACTATATGATAAGAAGTGCGGTCAAGGCACAAGCCGTCTGTTCCTCTCTCCCTCACGTAATAGCTTCGTGTTTGTTACAATAATCTTTGTCCCTTTCTCATTTTTTTTTTTTATCCAATAGTACAGATCTAATGACATTGTATCCACCAATTCCCGAGGCTTTGTGTTCAAGGTGGATGTTTCAGTGCAGCCTGTGGAAATTCATTAGCTTTTTCTTTTATTCATCAAATAGGTTAGCCTTTTATTATAAAAAAAATTTCAGAGTAGAGCAGTTTCATAAATGTCAGTGTATACAGTGTACATTTTTTTTAAAAGACAAAATCCCAACATTTCACTAACATTTCTTCATGTATCTGCTTGAAGATTTTCTTCAAATATCTTAGAGCATATTGTAGATGTTAAATCATTTCAACTATGAATACATCAGAGTGCCTCTTCACCAAAGGGGTACACAGGGAAAATATATCTATTATAAAATTTTATGCATATCTACCACTTATCATCTATCTGCCATGTGTCTGTCATCTATCAATCATCTCTATCTATCTATCTATCTATCTATCTATCTATCTATCTATCTATCTATCATTTATCTGTCTATCTTCATTATCATCATCATGAACATTATTATCATAATCACCACTGTCTTTATCATCATCACCACCACCACCACTATCACCATCATCATCATCATCATCTTAGTTATGTTTCTCTTTCTCTGATAAATTCCATGACCAAAAACAGTCTGGAGAGGAATGGGTTAATTTTATCTTGCAGGCTACAGTCCTATATAGAGGAAAGTCAGGGTAGGAACTCAAGTGGAAACTTGGATGCAGGGACTGAAGCAGAAATCATGGAGGAATTCTGGCTATTGGTTTTCTCCCAGGCTCATCTTTAGTTGTGTTTCTTATACGTTCCATGTTCACCTGGCTATGAGTGGTACTACCCACAGTGCGATGGGCCCTCAAACACCAGTTAGAAATCAAGAAAATATCCAGTAGAGATATGCTCATAGGGCAATATGTTGGAGGAAATTCCTCAGTTGAGACTCCCTTCTTCCCAGGTGTGTCAAGTTGATAGTCAAGATTAGTCATGCCAAGAATCGATCTTTCTTCATGACATTTATATCTCTTTCTGTCAATTAATTAATCAACCTTTCTATGATCTGTAGTTATTTCTATCATCTGTTTGCCGATTTACCCATCTTTGTTTCTATTATGAACAATCAATCATCTAGTTTTCCCCTCTGGAACTATAAAATAAAACAAACTCTTTCTTTTCTAAGTTTCTTTTGTCAGGGAATTTTGTCACAGACATGAGAAAAGTAGCCAATGTAGAAAATACAGTGCTGAGAAGTGGGGTCATTGCTCTAATTACCCTGAGTACGTGCTACTTAGGCCATTGGAACTGATTTTTAGGAGGGATGTGGCAGAGTTTGAAATTTGGAGTGGAAAATCCTGAGAATGTTTTAAGCAGAGCTTAATGAGACTCGGTAGGAGTTTTAAAGCTAGAAATTCTGAGATAAACATGAACAGGCTTTCATTTTTCACTCTAATTGGATATTTTCTTGTTTATATCTTCATCACTTACTTTTGGAACTGGGCCAGTGGCCATTTTTACTACATTCTAGCCAAGAAGCTGGTCGCAATCTGTCTGTGTCCTGAGAACTTGCATGAGGCTGAATTAAAAACTCTAGATAGGAAAGATTTAGGTTTGGCATGGGTTTTACTCACTGATCCCGTCCATCCCATCCAGAGAGTGTTTCATGAAGATATGAAAGACATTTGGTTTCATAAGAAAATCTATGTGTATAAGTTTAAGGTTGTAGGCAAGGTAGGTTTAAAAGTAGCTGTAACTATTGCAGTGATTATGCTGTACTGGGACAATAGGAAGAGTGCCTTTGAGGCAAAACCCCATCCACAGAAGGGTTCATCTTATGAAAATGCAAATTATTTGTAAGGAGACACTCTAAACAGAGAATCCTATTGAACAGATCCCCTGGCATAAAACAAACGTATGAGGGATTGCTTCCCAAGGGCTTCAGAGGTCACTCAAACCGTGGTCTAAGGAGGTTGAATTATTTCTGAGACTCGGTAGGAGTTTTGAAGCTAGAAATTCTAAGATAAACACAAACAGGCTTTCATTCTTTGCTCTGATTGGATATTTTCTTGTTTATATCCTCATCACTTACTTTTGTTCACATGGTGCTGGTTGTTCAGGCATGAAAAAAATATAGGAATAAGTGGATTGTGGAGGCTTTCACGGAGGTTAAAAAAAACCACAGAGAACAGGCAATGCGTGGAGGATTTGGATTCCCTGAAGGGGAGCTCTGCAAGGTCATGCATGAAGCTGTTACGTTGAATCCTAGATTGAAATAGAGACCCCCAGGATCCTGGAGATGACAGATCTTAAGACATTCACTGAGGAAAGACACAGGCACAGAGTGAAGGCAGCTGAAGAGATATTATGCATGCTGCAGGAGGCAGAGTTAGAGAGGTGGTTTCTACTCAAGCCCTTTGGATCCCAAATGATTCCATCCAAGTTTGAGGTGCCAGATACAGAGATTTAGGGTTTGCTTTTGCCCTGCTGGCTTTCATTTTTGCTCTGGCTGGATATTTCCTTGTTTACGCCTTCACCACTTCCTTTTGGAATAGGAATGTTGACACTGTCTGTTGCTCTTTAAAAGTATGTAACCTGTTTAATGATGTTCTAATAGGAGTCACCATCCTCTGCTACATATACAGCTGGAGCCTTGGGTCCCTCCATGTGTATTCCGTGGTTGGTGGTTTAGTTCCTGGGAGCTCTGGTTGGTTAATATTGTTGTTTTTCCTATGGGGTTGCAAACCCCTTCAGCTCCTTCAGTCCATTCTCTAACTCCTTCATTGGGGACCCCGTGATCAGTTCACTGGTTGATTGTGAGCATCTGCTTCTGTATATGTCAGGCTCTGGCAGAGCCATCAATGGGAAGAGAGGCCCTCGGTCTTGTGAAGGCTTGATGCCCCAGCATAGGGGAATGTGAGGGCAGGGAGGTGGGAGTGGGAGAGTGGGTGGGGGCACACACTCATAGAAGCAGGAGGATGAGGGATGGGTTAGGGGATTTCTGGGGAGGGGAAATTGGGAAAGGGGATAACATTTGAAATGTAAATAAATAAAATATCCAATAAAAAATAGTAGGAGTCACAGTTAAGAGAGTAACTCAAGTCTCTGAAGAAACTATGGACCTGGACAGTGTTGGGATTTTAAAGGAAGGTGGGAACTTTTGAAGTTAGAGTGAACACAATTTTGTATTAGGAAGTGACTGTGAACTGATGAGGGCCAAAGGCAGAGTGTCGTGGTCGGAATGTGAAATGTCACCTAGGGCCTCAGAAGATAAACACATGGTACCCAGTTGGTGGCACTGTTTAAGAAGCGTGTGGGCCCTTTGGGAGGGAAGATCTTTCTGCAGGAGGTGGGCCTTGAGATTGTAAGGGGAAGCCTCACTTCCTACCCATTCTGTGCTTTGCTTCTTCAGATGCAGCATGGCCAGTTAGCCTCCTACTCCTGCCACAATGACGTCCTCACCATGATGGACCCTATAGCCTTGAACCACAAACAAAAAGCCTCCTTGCTTCCTTAAGTTGCATTTGTCAGTGATTTTTGTCACAGCAACAAGAAAAGCCACTAATTCTCATGGTGGTGATGTCAGTGACACCAAGCTTGGCCCCTGACAGCAAACTTCAGGAACAGAAACCCTCCAAAGACCTGAGGGCAGATATTGGTCCTGAGAAGAAAGAAGCTTCAAGAGGAGAGTATGGTAGAGGTGGTTGGTGCATGGCTCTCTGCCAAGAAGCTGTTCACAGATCACATGGACACACCGGGCCGAGTGTGGACATGCAATGCTTTTTGAATCAATAAAATAGACAATAGATAAACAACTCAAAAATTGGCATGCATACTTGCACTGGGAATCTTCTTCTAAGAAATGTCCTTCCCACCAGGAGGGGCATTTGCTCTGGGTCAGAGGCTGTTCTTGTAAAAGGGGAGTGGGAGGAGGTGAGTCAGGAAGGCTTGTAATCACTGTGACTCCAGGATAAGTAAAGGAATAAAACAATATTGTAGGCTGCAAAGCACAAAATTCATCACATGTCCCTAGACCCACGGAACACTGGGACAAATAAAGATTAGAACACTCCAAAGAAAAATCTCAGTCACACAGGTGGACATTTTATGGAGAAAGATTTCTTATGATAAATCTTATGAAACAAAGCTTTATAATAATAGAAAAAACCCAAGTAGTTTGTAAGAGAAGACCACATCAGTCAGAGGTCCCTCACCCCTACGGAATGCAAAATCAGCACCTCATAGAAAATTGCTAGATGTGGAAAGCCAGCCCACACCAGCCCCAAGGACTGAGGCTCACGGAGATGGCTCTGGTATCAGAATCCAAGCCTCCACCTCCATCTTGGCCCAGCTTCTAGGATCAGCTGGATTCCCTGGTGTCCAGTGAGCTGAGCTGGTGTCCTCAGGGTCAGAACATGGGAAGAGAAGCCTTTTCCCTGTTGTGAGACTCTCTTTGGGGGTGGGGGGTAATATGTCTATTTACACAAATATGTCTTTGGGGAACAAATGCCCATTCACCCTGGAGAGAGTATTGATGACAGGGCAAAGAATAATTGCACTAAGTTTAGTTTAATGAACCAGTGAGTTTATTAAGGTTCCATGCAGATGATTCCTTACATAGGTGATGTCTTACCTATGGGAATGTGAGAGACTCAAAAGCAGTAGCAGCATCTCTCCAATCAAGGGAGATGACTTCCCAATCATGGATGATGACTCTTCCCTGGAGTTCCCTGCACAACTTGCATACAGCTTGGCCGGTAGGAGAGTCTTTTAATCTTGGGGAAGAGCGTGTGGTGTATCTGTGGATCTTCCTGGGACTTCTTATACACATGAAGTTTTATCTGTTTCATTTACTTGTTCAGTCTTGTGAGCCTCTCTCCAGGAGGGAATGTTGCAATTTGGAGGTACCAGCCATGCAACACTCCTATACTGATGTCTGTCCCAGAGCTGGCTAAAGGTCTGCTTCTAGTCATGTGATGTGCTTCTTGAAGCCTGCTAGAGAAGGTATCACGTTTTCTTCTGCTCCTGGAGGAGCCTCCAATGTTCCAGAAAGACAGCCTTGATGGACAGTTCACCCAAGCCAGACCTAGATAATCATAGTGATCCCTGTTCCTTTCAAAGTGTGAATGACCTTCTGATGGTAAAGGCATGAGGTCTCCTCTCTTGGGTGAGAAATTAAATTTTCCAACATCTCAGCTCTCAAGAAAAAAAAAAACAAAACAAAACGAAGAGAGAGCTCAGTATTGAGTTAAAGGAGATGGAAATGGACTAAGCAAGATCAAAGAAATGAGGATTTCAGGGAAATTAGACTAAAAACTGCAAGTATCCCAGGGGAAGAGAGGCATAGAGAGGATTTATAAATAAGTTAAATAATGATTTCTTTTAATAGACTAATAAAATAGATGAATGTCTAGCAAATCTAATTCAAAGAAAAGTAAGAGTGAGACTGTACATGTTTTATGGATTTCAGAAGGGCTGTAACTATGTAAAGTGTTCTCCAGTAGAGGCTGCATAGGATTAATGAAAAGACAGGTTAACATGGGATTCACTCTGCAATCATCCAATACTCTAACTTGAAATCTAGACAACATAGTTGATGGTGAGGGGAAATACAAATTACTTATATTGACTCAGAAGGAAATGTTCACAAAGCACTGGCCAGACAGCTAGACACAGATAAGTTTACGGAAATCAATAATTTTGCTTACAGTAGAAAAAATACACAGAAAGAGAAAGGAAAGAAAATACTTTGTGCAAAGTACTACTTCCCTATGGAGGCACAACCCTGGCTGGTAGGTCATCCCATCATTCCATCAGAGGATGTGGAGAGCATGGGAGTCATGTGCTGTACTCACCCTGCAGACACCAGAGCCAGAGACCTCTCTGCCACCCAACCCTCAGGGGCCGGTTTGTGAGTGGTCTGAAAGTTGGCAGGAAGTGACAAATTCCTAAGAACAGTCAGGGAAACTGGAAGCGAATAATTGCAATATCACTTGGTGCCAAATGGCAGCTTCTTTCTACCCTGTTTGAATAAAATCCATATGGTTCTGGCCCAGGGCTAGAAAAGTACAACACAGAGATGTAGAGAGCTCAGAACCAGAAGCTAATGTGGGCGGTCTGACCCAGGAGGGCTGGAACCCAGTCAAGGGAAGAATGGTAGTCCTCCCTCTTCCCTACTTTCCATCATCCCTCATTTCTTACCACCTTTCCTCCTGTCCTTCCTCCAGTCTACCCCTCCCTCCCCTTTCCCTCTCTTCCTCCCCTTTCCGTCCTATCCCCGTCTCCCTCCCTCTCTTCCTCCCTCCCTCCTACCTTTCTTTTCTTAATTTCTCCCTCCCTCCCTTCCATCCTTCCTCTGTCCCCATCCTCCCTCCCTACTCTATCCTCCCATTCCTCCCCTTTCCCTTCCCTCCTATTTTTCCTTTCTCCCTCCCTCCCTTCCTCCTTTTCTCCCTCCCCTTCTTATCCTTCTTCCATCCCTCCCTCATTTCTTCCCACCTTTCCTCCCATCTTTCCTGCAGTCTACCCTTCTCTTCATTCTTTCCTTCCTTCTTCCCTCCCTCTTTCCCTCTATCTCTTCCTCCTTCCCTCTTTTCCACCCTCCCTCCTCTCTTTTTGTACTTCCAAATTCCTTCTCTTTCTTTTGGGGGCAGCCTTGGCTTTCCTCAAACTTCTGATCCTCCTGTCTCTGCTCCCAAGTCCTGAGATGAGAGGTGGGACCTACCATCCCCATACAGTACAACACATGAAGAGGCTGCCAGCTCTGCAGTGCCTGGTGCAGATGGAAGTAGAGTCTCACACCTGACAGAATCACAAATCCAGATGGAGGGTCAACCTCTGAGATGGCGGTCATCGTAATGACAGGTACACAGGGGAGCCAGTCTTGGAGGCTTGTATGCAATCTACAAATGAGGAAATAATTCTTAGTAAGGAATTTGGAAGCCATAAAGAGAAGTCATTTGTATCCAAATAGAAATTAAAATATTTTGATGATCACCATGAAAGTGATATATGGGTGATTACTCTTACTGCAAATGACAGACTGTGATTATTATTTACAATATCCAAGAAACACATCATATTATTAAAAGTTGGCAAAGGAGGAAACTAACCATCTAACAAATGTTTGAAAAAGATAGTTCAGCACCTAACTGCTTAGAGATTTTCAAATAAAATAAACCATATGTGCCATTCCTCCAGACTAAGATAAATAAGAGGAACAAGAAAACTTGTTGGAAGGGGACCGTCTCGTCCACTCTACTCACCCAAATCCAAGTTGTCAGAGCATTCTGGAAGGATCTGGACAAGGTCACACTACCCTGTGATGCTCTTGGACTTTAACAACATGTTTGCATTTGTGTGTGCCTTGGACAGTCAGGGCTTGCAAAATGGGCTCCATCATATACAAAGACAATGCTGATAGAAAGTGACTTGATGTGTTTGAGTATTTGAATCTCCTCCTCCTGCTTCTTCTTCCTCTTCTTCCTCCTCTTCTTCTTCATCTTCCTCTCCTCCTCCTCCTCCTCCTCCTCCTTCTCCTCCTTCTCCTCTTCCTCCTTCTTCAATGATGAACATATTCAACTAGGAGAGCCAGGTGGACCATGGTCACCATGGTCACCATGGATGGGGAAGATGCAGTCAAGATGTAGTCTGACTCCCATGAGGGCATCAAGACATTAGACAGACACATGCCTAGTATCTTCAGTTGGAGCTTCTGGCATCTACTTCCATATTTTCTCTATGTTCAGCCACAGGAGGCAGCTCATCTCTGCTGTCCAATTCTTAGCCGAGGATGTTGATCCCAGGTCCTTCCTGGCCCAGACTGTAGGGGCTTTTCCATCTTAGTCACTCTGATGCAGCTGCCCATTTGCTCTATCAGGAGCCACTGCTGTGCCCTTTCTTTCTCCTCTTTTGAGCTTTACATATTTTCCCTTTTCAGAATTGTTCTCCTGTGTCTTCTTTTCTGCCCCACAAGAATCCAGAAACAAAAGGAAGGTCATCCTTAAGTAGGTTGGTGTCAGCTTGCATTCCCATAATGCTGGGTGGAGGTGGAGATCATGGTACCCTTGATAGGGGCGCTCTCTAGCCTCTTTCTGGATACAAATTAGTGTGTGTGTGTGTGTGTGTGTGTGTGTGTGTGTGTGTGTGTGCGTGCGTGCACACCTGTGTGAACATGTGTGCATGTTTGTACCAATATGTGGCTCACCTCACTGTATGAATCAGCAGGCTTTGCTACTCAGGCATGGGCAGGAATCTTGGCTGCATTATCAAGCATTCCTTTTCTCTTTGTACCACACTATCATGGCCCTGAGTCTGGCCTTTGAGAACTGTGTGTCCAGACTGATTTTCTTTTCTGTTGGCCTCAAGTCCTAGAGGATTGGACTTGAGTATCTTACACATCTTCGTTTCTCTTACTGCCCACGGCATTAGCTGGCTACAATGGACCCCACCCACATCCTCCCTAGACACTGAGCAACCAAGTATTTGCTATGTGTGTGTGTGTGTGTGTGTGTGTGTGTGTGTGTGTGTGTGTGTGTAGGACAATAAGTTTCCTGTGCCATATGGATTTAAAAAATCCAGATTTCAAGGTGCTTTGGCCTTTAAATCAAAGCTTTGTATCCCACTGACAGCAGCCATGTTGATTCTTCCCTGTGTCTTGTCCAAGGATGTCTAGGCCTCTGTCTGTCTGCCTATGACCCCTCTGAGGATGCTCGGAGTATTTGCCACTGCCTCCTTTTCTGTAGAGTGTTCTGAGTCTTGTCAGTCTTGGCCTACCATGAGGGGCCATATTACCTGTAGGGACACTCATTCCTGTTTCCACGGTCCCTTCTGTCTTTTCAGCGAGACAGACTCACACTCTATCCCAGCCTGCCTCATACTTGTTGAGAAACTTCTTCCCACCTCCGAAGTGCTGAGCTTATAGCTATGTCCTACCACACTGAATTCATATGGTACTTGTGACTCAGCCCAGAGCCTCTTGCGGGCTAGGCAAGCATTCTAGCAACTGAGATGCAGCCCCATATGTATTACCACAGTGTCTCCTGCCAAACCTGCTTCTCCATACTTGGATACTGGACACAAGGTACCTTACTGGGTCATGAGAAGGGGCTGGTAGTTACAGTAGCATGCATAAACACTAAACCAAGATGGAGACTCTTCATCTCTGAGATGGATGCTCTAGGATGGAACCTGGGGCTAGAGGGCATCTGTTGAGGCACAGCAAGTACTCTGTGGTGTGGATTCTGTAAAGACACGTTGATTTTTTTGTTTCCTAGAACCACTGAAGGAGGAAAAACTAAGTCCGCTGGAGAAATGGGCCACGCACCCTTGCTACCCTGAACTTAATGGCCCCAGGCATGCCTCAGGAAGACACCCCTGTAACTAACGGGGAGTTAGTTCATTGCTTTTTACTTTTTGTTGTTTTTGTTAAAATCACCTGGTTTCTGACTATTAGAAGGAAGGTTCTCACATGTTGTACTTCTGAGTGTCACCCTGGACAATATTCCCTGAGTTTTACTGTGTAGTGGTCTATTGTCCATCCCTCAGTCTCCAGGGGAACCATCTGTCAAGTACTGAGTGTGTCTTACACATTAGCTGTGGGATGAGGCTCATCTGCTTTACGTGTGGAATTGCTGAGACTGATGGGAATCTGCTGTTAGACACAAAAAGATCTAAAAAAGACAATGAAATACCAAGCAGAGACACTGGCCGTGGCATTGTTTGGTAGATTTGCATATTTATGAATTTCTGTAATTTGAAGAGATATCTTTCTTGGCTTCTCTCTGGGAACGTATTGTCATGTGTCAAAATCAAAGCAATCAAAACCAACCCTGGCAGGCAGCAGCGGCTGCGTTCATCACCCCGTGTTACAGCACCCAGATAACTTGCTTATTCATAGACGCCTCTGAAGATAGAATTGAAGTAATTCATCTATATTGATGTGCGAATTGTGTTTATTTTAAAAGCCACCGCAGAGCAAACTTAAAACACGATGGCAAATTGTGTCAGAGGGCATTTTCTCCTCTCTCCAAACCCATGTCTTTGTCTTTTAAACAGCTTTCTTACAGCTTTGTGTTTTCACACTATTTCAAGACTGCTCTCTTGCCAGAAGCCTCTGCCTGCCCACTGGTCTCCCATCCCTCCGGCTTCCTCTCTTGACTCTCATAAAGCACAGGTAGGCACTTACATTACACCTCTTACTTTGAAGTCGACAGAAATAGAAATGTACTTTTGGGGGCTCAAGATTTCATGGTGAAGAGATTAAGCCCTATAGGTATTCTCTTCCTCCGGGGCTCCTTCCACCCTCTGTCCTAGCATTTGTACACAAACCCAGACACAAGTAGAGTAGGTTTCTTCCTCTACTCTCAACAATCTGAAAGTGAAAAATCAATGCTCATCACAAGTAAGGATGGAGTAGAAACCAAGGCAGCCCATCTTTGCAGGGAACCCCTGGGCTCTCTTGACCAGCCTCACCACAATCAATTGCGAAGCGAACTCCATGCCAGCAGCCAAGCTGCTTTTCCTAGATCCTGTCAAGAACTTAGTTTTTAATTGCTCTAGGGGACACTGATTTTGTGGGGAAATCAAGGAAGGATGCAACTCCTGTCCCTGGCTGGCTGGAGGAACGGATGCCTGCTCTTAGATTGTTTTGTTTTTAATCCAAGTTGGTTAAAGTTGATGTTCACACAGCAGCCTGGAGGTGGGTGTTCTGAGGAGCTTTTCCACATTGCTACTGTTCAACAGAGAAGCAGCCTTCATTCACACAGCATGTGGGTTCTAGCTGATAGGGCCCAGGCCTACAGGGCTCTCAACTCCAGCATTTCATGTTCCTAGTGCAGTGGGAACAGCAAAGCACAGGAAGGGAGCGCATAACTGTTTCCACACTGGGGTCAGGGCGGGATTGCCTAGAGAGGGAAGCCTGGTGTCCTACACTGCTTCCTACAGCTGCGACAAGCATCACGACCAAAAGTTACCTGGGGAGGAAAGGGTTTATTGCATCTTACAGCTGATAGCCCACCATGAAAGGGAAGTCAGGGCAGGAACTCAAGGCGGGAGCACAGAGGCAGGAACTGAAGCAGAACTGCAGAGCAACACTGTTTACCGGCTCGCTCCCCATGGCTTTGCTCAGTTTGCTTTGCTCAGGACCACCTACTCAAGTGGGGCCCTGCCCACAGTGGTCTGGTCCCTCCCACATCAGTCAATTAAGAAAATCCTCCACAGACACGTCCTTGGGCCAGTCTGGTGGATGCTTTTTCTCAGCGGAGGCTCCCTCTTCTCAGATGACTCTGGCTTGGGTTGAGTCGGCAAACCTTAACCAGCACAGCAAGTGGCAGCGTTGAATGTGGTGGCATGTTCCTGGTGAGCCTGAGGACAGAACTATCACACTGCTTGAAGAAGGAAGTGACCAGACTGAAGGGGTGGGGCCAGGAGGGAACCCAGGCAATGGTGGATGGTCAGGCTGTGCTGGATGCAGGTGAGTTGGAGTTCAAAAATCAGAGAGTGATCGTCATAAAAATAGTGCAGGAGCATGGTGGAGGGATGCGTCTATCCTGATGTAAGGAACCTGTTTTACATATAAACACATGGTGGCCAAACATACCTTCTATAATAGTTCCAAATACACAAAGGGAAAAAGAAAAATAGAAAACCATCACAATGATCACACAGGGTTTTCATTTCTGGGAAGAGTCGCCATGACCAAGGCAACTCGTATAAAGGCAAACATTGAATTGGAGCTAGCTTACAGTTTCAGAGGTTTAGTCCATTATCATCATGGCGGGAAGCTTGGCAGCAGCCAGGCGGACATGGTGCTGGAGGCGCTGAGAGTTCTACATCTTGATCGGAAGGCAGCAGAAAGGGACTGTCTTCCCCAGGCAGCCAGGAGGAGACTGGAATTCCACATTGCAGGGAGCTTGAGCATAGGGGGCTTTAAAGCCTGCCTACATAGTGATGCATTTTCTCTAACAAGGCCACAGCTCCTAAGAGTGCCACTCCCTATGGCCAAGCATTGAAACCCATGAATCTATGGGGACCAAACCTATTCAAACCATCACAGTCTCTGTAGAAGAGAGTCACTGTCAGCTTGTCCCCTACCAGGTGCTCAGCGATGGTTTCCATTTCTGTACAATCTCTTCTGCTCTCCCTAAACTGGTGGCTTCACCTCTAAGAGCTGGCTCAATCTAGAAAGGAGATATGGCAACAGAAGCTCAACAGGACCAACCAAGTGGGAAAACTGTGTGCTGGCTACTTCTGTGTCAACTTGACACAAGCTAGAGTCATTTCAGAAGAGGGAACATCAAGTGAGAAAGATTTCCCTACCAGATTGGCCTGTGGACAAACCTGAAGGGACCTGTCATATGATGAGAGGGCAACCAGCCCAGATCACTGAGGGCTGTGCCACCCCTTGGACATGTGGTCCTGAGCTGTATAGGAAAGCGGGTTGAGAAAGCCATGAGGAGCAAGCCACTAAGCAGCCTCCCTCCATGGCCTCAGCTTACGTTCCTGCCTCTAGGTTCCTTCCTTGAACTTATGCCCCATCTTCCCTCAGTAATGGAAGTTACTGAGCCCTGACAACTGTAAGCTGACACAAACCCTTTCTTCTTCAAGTTGCTTTTGGTCAGTGTTTCATCACGGAAATGGAAACCCTAACAACTAGGCCAGGCTGACTCTTGGAGGCTCAGCAGCAGGTTGTAGGAGAGTAGCTAACCTCAGAGGCATCCTTCTCAAGCCCAAGATGGGAGACTAACCAGGTAGGCACAGCACAGCAGTTCATATAGCACAGGGGCAGAGTACCACCCTTCATCATCTCTGCCTTTCCCCTTTCTCTCCTTTTATTTCTATTTGAATTGTCCACCCAATGCTGAGAATTGGAGGAGACGCAGGGACATTTGGACCGTGGTAAAGAGCTCATGACATCTGAGTGGCATCCCCTCATTCCTACTAACAAGGTAGGTCAGGGTCCTATGTAGGTATCTGGCGTATACGCCATGTGGCCTGTCACTGAAGCAGAAGCTCCTGGAAAGGTTCCAGGAGCTCTGCTGTCTTTCAGTTCCACTGAAAACCTCACTGATCTCCAAGCACAAACGTATGACACAGAAAGATATCACTTATTGGTTGCCTCTGGGGCCTTAAGGTACCAGTAAGAAAAATAGTGATCAAGGGCCAGCTGTTGGGCTTCTTTGGCTTCGGAGGGAGTTGAGAGTGACTTACTAGGTATCTCAAGTTGTAGGAGATACGGAGGTAGGTTGAGGAGCCCTGAAGCCCCACCTGCTGACCCTCCAAGGCCATAGGCTTCTGTCCCATAGCTTCTGATGCAGGCTGCATGGTCATGTGGTCTAGTTCCTGAGCTCTCAAGAGTCTTGTACTGTGAAGAGAGACTGTGGTAGCCACAGGGTACGTGCACCTGGGTTAGAATCCCTCCAACTCTGACGCCCATCACGGTCCTGTATCCACAGTGGCTCTGTCTGAGTTTGGCACTAACTCAGGAAAAGGAGCATCACTACAGATAGACTTCAGGGCCTTTTCCTGCAGCCTGGGGACCTTGTAAACCGCAGGACACATGGCTATGCTTCCAAAGAGCCTTTAACCTGCTGGGTGTTTATTTTAGAAAAGAATCAGTGGGAGCCATATTAGTTATTTTCTTGTTGCTGACAAAAACAAACCAAAACAAACCAAACGAAACAAACACCCAACAAAAGCAAATTAAGACCGGAAGGGTTTGTCTCAGAGCACAGTTTGAGGGTATGGTCCACTATGGTGAGAGAGTCACGGTAGTGGGGCCTTTGGGAATCTGGCCACATTGTACCTGTGGTAAAGGAGCAGATGTAGTGAATGCTGATGCTCAACTGGCTTTCCCCTTCTTAGGAAGTTGGAGACTCCAGCCTATGGGATGGTACCGCCAACACTCAAAGTGGGTCTTCCCACCTCAGTTAAACTATTCTAGAAACTCCCTCAGAGGTTTGTCTCTTAGGTGAGCCTAGATCCTGCTAAGCTGGCAGTCAGTGTTAACCACCGTGGGAGACCAGGCCAACTGGGAAATGTTTGCTGAGGAGTTTTGCCTGGTACATCGAGATTCCTCCCGGACATGGGACCATTCAAGGTTTCCACTCAAAACAGTGCTGAGAGATGGTCAGAAGTGGTGGCAAGAAGGACTGTGGAAGGTGTGAAGGTGGGTGGGGTGTGTTATCCATCAACAGCAAACATAGCAAGTTCTGCTGCGTTGAGAGCAAGGAGATGCTGCAAGTCCTATGGCGCTCTCTTACAGGGACCTCTGGAAATCAGAAGAGATTTTCTTAGAGCAAAGGAAACTAGGAACCAACCCGAGGGATGCAGGGCTGGCTGGAATGACCTTGCAGGGCACCGTGATCCTGACATAGGTACGGCCTGGTTGAAGACACCCTGAGTAATCCTTGTAGCCATGATGCTGATGATCTACTGGGGAAGGGGTGAGATGAGGTGCTATCAAATGCCATCTGCGCCGCCTGTAATTTTAGCCATAAATCCTGCTTGTATTTATCAGAGATTTGTTTTCCAAGATGGCTAATTTTAGTCTCCGATTAAAGTACACACTAATTTCCTTGTTTCTTCCTTGCTGAGAAGTCTGACAGAACAACCCCTCGTCGAAAGGGGCTGGCAGGTTCCCAAGGCCCTGCAGCCTCATTTGCTTAAAGAGAGGTTATTTTTTTTTCTTCCTCCCTCTTGTTCCTTGCACTCTGTTTTGGCAATGTGGGTAGAATTCAGAGGAGTTGAAATAAAAACAGCATTGTCCTTGTGGAGACAGAGAAGAGAGCCAGGTGGAGTGGCACTGGCCAGGGCTATACTTCCATCAGAGCAGAGGTCCTCTGGCCTGAGGGTTCTGGGGAGGGGTCCCCATCTGGGAGCAAGAAGAAACTTAAGAGCCGATGTGGGAGCTGTGTTCTCCAAGCCTGACTCATGGACACCACAAAGCAAGAGAGAATGTTTGGCATGTTCCTCGGTGTTTCCGACTGATGAGTTGGGCTGGCTGGCGGTCTGACTCTAATTGTGATGGATAATATGTGTCAGGCTCTGATGAGGGAGGAGGTGATGGGTGTTTTGGAAGGGCATGTAGCCATGGCATCTGCATATACCAGTAAATTGTAGTTAGGGCAACTGAAACGTGCACCTCTATACTGTTCCAACAAATCACGAGTCTTCTTGGGAACTGGGTAAAAAATATTCAGGTTGGGAGCAAACAGAGGGATATGACCTGGGGGCTAGATAGGTGGCTTACCAGTTAGGAGCCCTAGCAGAGACTGGGGATTGGTTCCTACCACCCACATAGTATGGCTTGTAACTAACTGCCTGTAACTCCAGCTTCAGGTGATATGATGCTTTTTTCTGATATCCAAGGATACTCAGCTACACATGCATGTACACACACACACACACACACACACACTCATGTGCCTAACATAGACATGTACACACTCACACAACACAGGCCCATAACACATACAACAGAGGCACATACACATACATTAACACAGGCACGTAACACACACAACAGAGGCATGTACACACACACACTAAACCTTAAAAAAAGGATGACTACAATTAAGGGTGGTGGTATAGGTCTTTTAAATGTCAGCACAAGCATTGGCTTCTCATTTTTCAGGGGCACAGTTCACCTGTGTGGGGGAAGGTAACAGGGATGCCCAAACTCTGTGTAGGGAGTGCTCAGGGTTATCTGTGTTAGGCTTCTTAGAGATTCTAGACAACACAAATGTGATCATGGGATGTGATTATGGGTCCGGGGTCAACACAGTCCTGGATACTGGACCTGTCATCATTGCAGGAAAGCTGCTGTGGACCCCGTGGCCATTATGTAGTGAGGCCATCAAGTCTAGAGCACATGCTGTTACATTAGGAGACTGTAGATCCTGGGCCTCTGCTGTCCACCACTGTGGTTCTAAGATAGTATCTCTGTCCCCATCCTTACCCTGTCCCCAAGCCAGGTAATGGAGTAGATCCTCAGCAACTTATTATTGCACACAATAAGAAGTCCTTGCCCCAGAGAACAGTGGATCAGGCATGTATGCTCTAGGGCATTTAGGCCAGCACCCTAATCAGAGCTCTCTTGAAGAACTGAAAGGCAGTCCCAGAGGGGTCACATCTGCTGAACAGCACAGGAGGAAGGTTCTGCTCTGCCTTCCTCTTTCTCCCTCCCTCTGCTTGCCATGTCTGTGCGCCTATCAGAATTGATTGGACGCACGAGACTGGCCAATCCCACAAGGGCAGAGAGGCATAATTTATCACAGGTGTCACTCTCTGCATATGGGGGCTTCTGGTAATATAAAGGAGGAGTGAGAGCTGCCCCCCCCCCGCCTATTGTAGATTGAAGGGTTTGATACCATCAGCACCATGGTGGTCAGACTTTCTTCCTGCCCTTGTTTCTGTCAGAGGAGGCAAAGACAGGAGTCAGAGCATCATTGACAGTCTCAGTCAAGAGCGTTGGTTCCTGAAGTTTAGGGAACCATATACAAAAGAGTAGATGTCCCTGGGGCTACATCATAGAAGGTCCCCATGTTGCCTATCTGGGGAACCCCTCAGAAGGACTGCAGCACCATTACCGAGACCTTGGTGCCTCATTTCCACTCACCCCTCTCATACTCATAGTTGTGCCTGCCACTGTCAACTTTAAGTAAGCCTGAGCTGACTGCAAACCTGGGCCTTCGGTGGGCTCTGCATCATCCCTTCAAGAAGCAAATGCATTATACCATTTTGTGCCATCTTCACTTTAAAGAAACAATCTGTGGATGTGTGACCAGGGGGTGGGATGAGAGGCTTTGGTTGGCATGTCAGGACTGCCTGGATGCCTCTGTTAGAGTGCTCAGGGCCCAGGCTGTTACTACAGGTATGAGCTCCTTGTCTGTCCACCTGCTCACCAGGGCAGCATGCATATCTGCTATAGTAGTCTTCAGAATGAGGAGCCTGAGACATATATAGAACCGATACATACACAGCATAGACATATACATATATAGACCCCTCACACACAATACATGTAGAACCCTGATACAAATAACATGGACACAAAATGCATATAGCACCTTCATACATATACACATACAATACACATACAGAACCCTAGTCCTTCTGAGGGGTTCCCCAGATAGGCAACATGGGGACCTTCTATGATGTAGCCCCAGGGACATCTACTCTGATAAACACAGCATGGACATACCACACATATAAAACTCGTGGGCACATGTGTATATGTGCATGTACACACTCACGCACGTGCACACACACATGCACACACATACCACATATAAAACCCCACCACATACAACATGGATGTACAACATAGAGGCAAGGATTAGTCCCATAAAACACAGCTATAACATTGATTTACAACACTATCTCAGGATAAACACACAGAGCACAGGTATAGTATAACACAGAACATCACAGATACATTGTGATGGCTAGGGCTAATTGTGAACTTGACAAAATCTAGACTCGTTGAGAGATGGGCTTCTGGGCATGCTTGTTGCAGACTGTTGTGATTGTATTAACTGAGGTGGGAAGAGTCATTCGCTATTGGCAGTACCTTTCTCCTGCTGAGATCCCTGACTGCACAGCTGGAGTAAGGGGGATGATTAGCAGCAGGAAGGAACTTGCCACTCTCTGCTTCTTGGCTGCGCATGCGACTTCAGAAACTGCTTCACAAGTTCCTGCTGCCTGGACTCCCTTACTGTAATGGATGTTACCCTTGAACTGGGAGCCAAAATAAACGCTTTCTTCCTTAAGTGTCAGGGTATTTTATCACAGCAACAGTACAAGACCCTAAGACATACAATGCTGCATTGTCTTTGTATCAGACACAAACAGAGAAACATCTCGAATCACTGGCACCTTGGCAGAGAGACTGCGAGGGACACAGAGGACAAGGTCTATGCTGGGTGAAGCATTTTTCAAGTTGCAGAGCGTGGTAGGCATAGGTCTCCCAGTCACCACTGTGGCAGGGGAAACAGGGTTTTGTTGCCATGGTGACACCTGTGTTTTTCTCTTGGCAAGGGTGGGACACCTGTGCCTGTTCACACATGTCCAAAAGCAGAGTTTTATTCAAGTGGCTCAGTAGTCTATGTCATGATGGTCATCATTTAATAACACATGTTAAGTGTCCGCCCAGAGCAATCTATGTAGACTTGGCATGGCTCACAACTGGAGGTAGAGACAGTAATTCATTTAGCAGGTTCCCTACTGGTGGATGCTGAAGGTCCTTCATGGATGGAGATGCTGTAGCAAGGCCTGCCTTCACAAAGTTTTGTGCACATGTGCTAAAGTAAGCTGCTAGCAGTGGGCTTGTGTGTCAAAGGCATCTTCACTTTAAGGGAATGTTGGCTTTAGGGTGGCAGTATGATTAGAGCTTGTCTCTGTAGAGTACCCAGCCTGGGGCCCCCATGGGTCTCCCATTGTCAGAAAGCTTCCCATGTGCCAACAGAGCCTCTGCCTTTGGCTCCCTTGAGAGAGTCTTACTTCATATTCTTTCCTTTCCTGTGGCATGTCTTTGTCCTTGTGTTCCCATTAGAACTTGCAGGACACCCCCCAGGTTAATGACCCTGATCCCTTTGCATGTGAAGCTATGCTCAATCTGGCATTCTCTTCTCATTTTTATGGCATGCGGTCTTGTGTGAGCACAAATATCGCCACTGCTTTGGGCATTTTTTTTTCCTTCAGAGTGTGCATGGTTTCAAACCACCTGGAATTGTGATTTTTTTTATTTTTTACATAAAACAACACTTGGGTCTGACTCCTGTCATAGTATCCTACGAGAGATTCTGAATGACTGGCTAGTCTTCTGGTCCTGTGAGCCATCTCATGGACTACTAAATCCAATACATTTTAGTCCTTTTTTGGCTTGTTGGAATCCCTCTCTATTTACTGTCATCTATCCTTTAGGCACGTAGATGTGCATCAGTCATGGCTTCCAGTCACCTTAAGCCTAGATAGGACCAGCCCTTCCCAGCTTCACTTTCCATGGTCATACATTTTTCTAGACAAATTTCAGAATTATATGGTAGAATTTTAGCACCTCACCTACACTCAGCCGAGTTCACCAGGGTGGGAGGAACTCTTGAAGCTTGGGGTTTAGGGATGCCTCCTAGGATCAGGGACACTGGCCTGCTGGTCTCACTGCTGCAGTTCAGCAGGTGAGACCCAGTAGGTACCAGGGCTCCAAAGAGCTGTGCTATCTGCTGTTCCTGAGGGTGCAAGCCAGACTTTTTAAGCAATCTTACTTTAGTCATCTCCATCAGCATGGAAGACATTTTTAGGGGTCTAACATGGTACTTGAGTGCCTTCCCTTTTTGCAACTGGAGGGGAGCTCCCCTTACTAATCAGCCTTCCTGGTGTCCTAACACATAAGCTGCTGTAGCCCCGGCTTACTGCTGTCTGTTCGATGTCCCTCAGGACTCTCTCCCTTCTTGCCAGAGATTTCATTCTTCCTGAGGCACTCCTTGATTATGCCACATAAACTCAAACAGAAATGTACTCACACACATGGACATGTATACATGCATGAACACAGACATGCAGACAGACAAGAGTGGAAGAGGTGGACATAGCATCTCTGATCACAGTGGCCACACATGAGACTGGTTTTGCCCAGAATCTCAGGTGGCGAGAGGCAGGATGCCTCTGAAAAGGAGTCTTTGGCCAAGCCTGGGCAAGCCTGCACCTCATTGGTTCTGTTGAGGGAGGTTAGGACTGCTTCTAACACTCGCTTGGAAGTCATCTGCAATGACCTGATGAAGAACAAAATCAGTTGACTCTGTTTCCTTATTGAGATGTACACAAAAACCATGTTTCTCAATCAATCATAAGCTTTTAGTCTTCCATTTTTTTCTGGAAGATGATTTCTGCCTGACATCTGAGAGCTACCAGAGGCCATGGGAGCACACACACACACAGGATGCACAGATCTGCTAGGAGTATCTATTGAATACCTCCTGAATAATTGGCTCCTGCCAGGAAGTTAGCGGAAGCCTAGAGTACATGCCAAGCCCTCCCTCCTCAAAGCCGCTTGGGTCGTTCACTCTCTCTCACCTCAGTTATGCTCATTACAATTTCTTTCATAACTTTCTAATCATCTTCCTTCATGCGCCTTTTTCCTTTTTTCCCTCGAAAAGCAATTGGATTGCTTGGGAACAACAGAAAAGAATTTTAAAAGTACATTTGCATGCATAAATGAATCTAGTGGCCCAGTCTACTCCAGATACACAAGAGTGACTGAGCACCCACTGTAGAGGTGAGCACAGAAGAGAGTTAGAAGCACAAAGGATCAGGGGATGCCCCATGCCACAGCCGGTCCAGATTAATTGCATCCCCACTCTTTCCTGGGCCTCCCCTTTACCAGCCAAGCTCTCTCTTTGCACCTGCAGCTGCTGACTGGCACTTGGGTAAAGAGAGCAGTGAACCCTTAGGCAGGTCCCCATCTTAGATCAGAACTCCAGGATGCTTAATTAGAAATGTGATGAAAGACTTTTTTGCGAAAGGGCAAAGGCCACAAAAATCATCAAGAATCATAGACAAGCAGAGATGAAGCAAGAGACTCAGGCAAAGGGAAGGGAGGTTGTGAAGAATGGTGTGGAGGTTCTCAGAAGTCAAAAACAACAGGGATCAATGTCCTCTGTGACTCCCCAACCACATCAAGGAGGATCAAAGAACCATTTGAGACCTCCACAGAAAGTAATATCTTCTCCCAGGGCTATTAGGTCCTTGTTATCAGTCCAGTACAATAACAGGAATGTATCATCCAACCTTCTACTATTTCATCCACACACCTGTTCTTCTGTCTGTTAATCTGTCCATCTACCACCATCTGTGCACATAAATCCATCTTTTCAATATCACATTTACTGACTTCTCAACACATTACCCACTTACCCATCCATCTATTCATTTATCCAACAACCCACTCACCCACTTACCCAGCCTACCTACCCACCCACCCGTCCATCCACCCATCCATCCATCATCCATCCATCCATCCAACCATCCACCCACCCATCTATCTACCCATCCATCATCCACCCATCCATCATCCACTCATCCATCCACCCATCCATCCACACACCTGTTCTTCTGTCCATTAATCTGCCCATCCACCACCATTTGTGCACATAAACCCATCTTTTCAATATCATATTTACTGACTTCTCAACACATTATCCACTTACCCATCCATCTATTCATTTATCCAACAACCCACTCACCCACTTACCCAGCCTACCTACCCACCCACCCATCCATCCATCCATCCATCCATCCATCCATCCATCCATCATCCATCCATCCATCCAACCATCCACCCACCCATCTATCTACCCATCCATCCACCCATCCATCATCCACTCATCCATCCACCTTTCTATCCATCCATCCATCCATCCATCCATCCATCCACCATCCATCCATCCACCTATCCATCCATCCATCCACCTTTCTATCCATTCACTTATCCACTTAGCTATTCACACAGCCCACCCATATAGTTCCATCTTCAGCTTGGCAGAGTGCACTGGAAAGGCTGCCAGGGTATGGATTCAGCATATACCACTGTGAACCTATGTGCTCCCCATATCTGTCTCTTTCTTGTCTCTGTCTGTCTGTCTTGGTGTATGCATGTGTGCATGAGTGCACATGCACGTGCATGTGGACATAAGTCACCGTGATAATCTGCCTGCCTCTCTCCTGGAGCTGCTGAGGAAGTCACACTGGATGGTAGCTTTCATCCTGATGTGAGAATGCTTAGATTGTGCATATTCACATTCTGGAGTCTAGAGTCAGGTCTAGGTCTTCATGAATGGTCAGTCCTGAGGACGTGGATACAGTGTTTGGGTTTGGGTTTGTTATAATTGGTACATGACTCTCAAATTTTATACCAGATCCCATTGAAGATGATAATTTCCACATCCAGGAAGTGCCAGGGAACCGGAGTAGTTGTTAACAGGACGAAGTTGTGAACCTAGTGCTCTGCTGTCCACAGGCAGATGGGAGACAGACAGCATAGTACCAAGCATGGGGGCTGGTGAATAAGCATAGCTAAATGAAGGTTTCTTCGCCAAAGTGCTTTCTGTCTATGTCTTTGGGCACAGTGATAATAGGAGCCCCAGAGGCACCAGGGACAAGCTGAGGGGATGGTGAGGCTCCTGCAGCAAATCTCTGAGGTATTTCTGAGTGGGTATCTGTTCTAGGTTCAGCATCTCACCTAGCATTAGCACTGGATGTGGCCCTGGGTGCATCTATGCATTCACTTATCTGGAGTCATGGTGCTTCCTGCATACTCTGCTCTGTGCTGTTCCTGTCAAATGCCCACATTTGAGCATGGGATGGGGACATCTGTTCTTATGCTCTGCCGCCCTGATCTTGCCTTTCTTTCTTTTCTCTCTCTCTGAGTTTGGTGACTTTTAATTGTACTCTAATGTTCCTTTGAACAATGTGTAAAGTGCAGGGCTCCAGGTGAGCTTTGTGTGACCTCCGCTAATTGCTTGGTGGTGAGGCCATCTCAGCTCTCTTTGCATACCTGGTCTTTGCAGGTGTAAGAGCAGGCCGTCCAGTGAGTTCTAGGTTTGACCAGCTTGTGCCAGGGCTGCTGGCATGTGGCATCTCTGTGAGTGGGAACCTGACAGGGAATCTTTTTATTCTGTCCTGCCTAGAGCCTTGTTGGAGAAGTGGGCCTACCCTGTGAGCATCATGATTCTCTGGCTTTCTCACTAACCCCTTGCCCTGTGCAATGCCCTCACTCAATGTGGACAGCTGCATTCTGATTTCTCCCACTGTCAGGGTCCTGCCCCTGCCCAAACGCTGCAGCTGAAACCATATGGCTTCAGGGCAGAGGTGACCCTGACTTCTGTTTCCTCCTGCTGGGCTGACTGTCCCCAGTCTGGTCACTGCAGAGGTACCACTATCATACTCTCTTGTGTGCACTGCAGTGACACACGGAGTTTTCCTGTTTTGTTCCCGGTTCACTGTTCTGAACCAGAAGGCCCACTTCATCCCCCTGCCTCGCACCAGTGTAGCTATTTAATATTTTCTTTTGTTATATTTTAAATGTGTGTGTGTGAATGAGACTCTCCCAGGATCAAGAAGCGAGGCTTCACCCAGGTCAGCAGGTCTAGAAACTGACAGAGCTGCTATTTGTGTGGTATTTTTGCAGGTTTCCCTGGGAAATGAGTTCAAGCCACACCCGGAGCATGGATGGGAGAAGGCTGTCTGTCATGGATCCCGAGGATCTCTGGAGTCAGACTTGTGGCCCCGCCAGCCTGAGCTCTCACCAGCAGGTGCTCTATGCGCCCCCTGCAGGCCATGGCTTGGGTGGAAAGGAGGTGTCATTTCAAGCCCACAGGCGTG
This sequence comes from Mastomys coucha, assembly GCF_008632895.1. Lineage (NCBI taxonomy): Eukaryota > Metazoa > Chordata > Mammalia > Rodentia > Muridae > Mastomys > Mastomys coucha. The sequence goes on along the minus strand of NW_022196893.1, from coordinate 19,313,939 downwards.
TGCCTCAGGCCTTCATTCTCATTGTGAACCTGCTGGCGTAGCAAGGACCCTTTCTTTTCTGAGCTATTTTTAGATGTAATATGTTACCACACTCCACTTGTCTGCTAAATGAACTCATTTTTAATCAAAAATTGCTATCATTAATTATCAGCCGTGCAATCAATATTCATTTTAATTCAGTGGATAAAATCCACTCTTGTATTCTACAACCCCTCCCCGCACGCATTCACTCACTTTACAAAGAAATATTTTCCATCGGGGGTTCTCTTTATCATTAAGAGGTAGCCTGTCCTATTACAATCTGTTAGGAATGCTCAGAATCCATTTAATTTCACCTTTAAACGGCCACAGCAGTGAGGTCATCGGTGGTGTGTGTGTGTGTGTGTGTGTGTGTGTGTGTCCATCTAGGAGGAGTGTAACCTGGAAGGTGCTTATGCATTGAATGCCTTGGGGGCCCGGAAGGCTGGGTCAGGCATCTCTGTCAGGATAGACGCTGCTGCTGTCATTTGCACTTCTTCTCACCCTCACTTCCTATTCTCTCTCCCCAGAGCCAATGCAGATGCAGATGGAGGAGAGGAAAAGATAAAACTAGCTGGTGTCCAGCCCTTGACAAGGTGACAGCCAACAATGGCCACTGGGCAGGGAAGGATAGGGCATCCTTGCTGGAGGCACTTCATGCTACTTACACTTTCTCTACTCCCATTCAAATCCACTGCCTTGTCCGTGGGGGTTGAGGGGGTACATGTGGGAACATCACACCGCCTCTCTGTACTGCCTGGGTGACTGTGTTGTTTGGGCTACTGAAAAGGAGGAGACCAGGCCTCTGTCCACCAGAAGCAGAGATGCGGAGGCAGGATGACTCAGGCCGCAGCATTTCCCCATGCGTGTGTCATGATGCAGCTGAGGTCTCCAAAGGCCCCTTACAGCTCATCAGTTCACAGACCCATCACACTCCTCCTTCCTGCATTCATTAGAAAGCACCATTGCTGTAAAGTTAGAAAGCATGTTCGCAAATGTTGGAGAGCAGGTGACCAGAGAGTGTACTGTGCAAATGCACGGGGGTTACCTGTCCTTGTTGGAACAGCAAAGCAAGATTCCTCTTTCCAAACCAGCTGAAAGATGTGGCTGCCCCTTGCCAGCTCCTGGTGGAAGGTAGTGTCAGAGACAGTGTTTACCTAACAGTCTGCAGGCAGACTCTTATTACATATAAACTGGCTGCTTATGTCACCTGATGTGGAAAGTCGGGCATGATTTTAGGGTCCCACACCAGGCAATGGGAGATATGGAGAGCACCAGAGGAGTTCCTTTTGTATTGTGGGGGGAGCTAAGACATGAGAACAGCCAGGAAACTTGTCACAGTGCACCGTGCCAGGATGGAAAGGGAGAGCAAGAAGAAAGTGCATTTTCTCTATGTTTTGAGCAGTGGTCTCTGTCCCTAGTTGGGTGGTAGGTAGAGTCAGGGCCAGAGGCAGAGCCCTTGCAAGAGTCCTTATAGTGAGTGGCCAGGGAGGTTCCTTAGAGGGCAGCAGAGACACAGCCCCAGCTAGGTAAGAGAGGAGCATGTCTATCCTTGGGGAAGCTGGTGCACATTGTTCTACACCTGCAGCCCCACACAGGCACCCTACTGTTAGACACCCGCTCCTGAAACACTTGATGTGGAACAATAGCCATATTGGCGTCGACCTGGAAGCTCTCGCACACTGTGTGTATGGCAGGTGTTTGCTCTCTATTGCAAAAGTCCCTACTGATGTTTCTAGGCCTTTCCCCTGGTGGTGCCTGTGCCCCTAGGATGCTTTAGGTTTAGCTCTTGTGAATGTTGTTCTGAGCCATGGAACAGGGACATGCAATGGTCATGTGAATACACAGAGAGCAAGTGCCCATGTGGGGAAGGCATGTTTTGATCTTTCTAACCTCCCTAGGAACTGTTTTCAAAGAGACTGACCCTGCTGGTGAGCATGCAAGAGTCCAGTGGCTGTTGGGTCGCCACCGCTGTGGCTTCTGTCTAGTGTGTGATGATCATATGGTGGCTCTGTGAGTAGGTGCTGGTGTCTCAGGGTTGCTTTACTCTGGAGATGTCCCAACCCAAGAATATTTCTGTGTGTGTGTTTCTGTGCGTGTGTGTATGTGTATGCTATGTGTGTGCCTCTATGTGTATATCTGTGTTTCTCTGTGTGTTTTGTGTGTTTCTGTCTATGTGTATGTCTATATTTCTTTGTATGTCTGTGTGTGTATGCACACATGTGCATGTTTCTGTGTGTATGTATCTCTCTGTGTGTGTGTGCATGTGTATGTGTGTGTGTTATGTGTGTTTCTGTCTATGTGCATGTCTGTGTTTCTGTATGTTTTGTGTGTCTGTGTATGCCTATGTTTCTCTGCATGTCTTTGTGTGTGTGCATGCACACATGTGCATGTTTCTGTATGTATGTGTCTGTGTGACTCTGTGTGTGTGCATGTGTCTGTGTGTGTCTCTGTGTCTCTATGTGTGTGTGTCTGTGTTTTTCTCTCTGTGTGTGCAAGTTTCTGTCTCTCTGTCTCTGTCTGTCTGTCTGTTTGTCTGTCTGTCTGTCTGTCTCTCTCTCTCTCTCTCTTTCTCTCTCTCTCTCTCTGTGTGTTGGGCAGAAGATGTCATTTTGTGAAGGGCTTATTCAGAATAGCATTTGTGCTGTTCCTCTTTTAATCCTTTGGGATTCTTTCATTTGTCCCCAGGCCTCTGCTTATGCAGTCCCTTATTTTTTTTTTAACCATTTTTCTTTTCTTTTTTTTTTT
>NW_022196893.1:19292762-19310363 GCF_008632895.1 Mastomys coucha | reverse complement strand
GTGGGTTGTTCTTCCTGTATTCCAAACTTCTGGGCTAATAACCACTTATCATAGAGTGCATACCATGTATGTTCTTTTGTGTTTGGGTTACCTCACTCAGGATGATATTCTCCAGATCCACCCATTTCCCTAAGAATTTCATAAATTTATTGTTTTTAATAGGTGAGTAGTACTCCATTGTGTAGATGTTTCACAATTTCTGTATCCACTCCTCTGTTGAGGGACCTCTGGGTTGTTTCCAGTTTCTATATGCAGTCCCTTATTGTGAGTCCCTTATTCATGATGCTTCCTGCTCCTGGTGGGAGGGCTCTGCTGAGTACCTAGCCCATGTCTGGGTGTTGGCTTTGCATGCTCAGAGTGGCTCGGGGACAGTTTACAGATCTCGTCATAACTGAAGAGCTTGCAGAATGTTCTGCTGGGTTCTCCTCCACAGCTTTTGTCCTGTTTTTGCATTGAGATCTTGGTTTGTCTGGAGAGAAGTTTTGAGGGTGACTTGGAGAAGTAGAAAGAATTCAGTTTCTTCTCCTCGAATCGATCAAACTCAATTTAGTGTAGAGACCGCACATCTTTATTCACCACGGGGTCACCTTTGTCATAAGTTAAGGAGTGTTTAGGACTTCCATTTTATTAATTGAAGCTTTTTTTTTCTATGCTTGCAGCAATAGCAAGCTGCCTTAATTACCAGCTCTCTGTAATATGTTACCTTCAATTCCTAGTTAGCTAAGAGCTTTTTAACAAGAACAGAGGCTGAGCCTTATGGAGTGAGCCTTGCGTCTTCTGTGGAGACTGTGGACTGGATTTTCTCCTTTGCTGTCAACGGAGCAGAGTGCGTTAATTAATTCTTTTAAAGTTAAATTACCCTTGCATCGCTGGAATTAAACCTGCTTGATCATGATGCATCTTACAAACTGCAGAATTCAATTTTCTAATATCCTGCTTAGGATTTTAACTGGAATTCATAAGAAAAATGGGTCTATGGCATCTCTGGTTTGAAAGTGGACTGGACACTTTCTTTGTAGCCCTTCCCTCTTTCCTGGAAAGGATGTGGGACCTTCCTGCCATGCACATTTGAAGGAACGAGGCTTTGCTCACAGAGCTATCTGCCTGGCAGAGTTGTGTGGGAAGTTCTGCCTTGGGTAACATTTCCTGCCCGACCTCAGATTCTTCATTTCTTCCTCTCTCAGCCTAGTGGTCGGTGCTCAGAAATTGTTTTCCTCTTTGGTTTGCTTCATCGAAATCGTTGTACTGACTGCCCGTGTTCATCCCTCCTTCTCCTCAGATCTGCCTGGTGTTTGCTGCGTCGTTAGCAGAGATGCCAGCGTTCAGCTCTGCTTTGATGAGTGACCGCTTTCCTCTTTGTCTTACCCATGCTGGTGAGCTGGCAGAAGCAGACTTTACACACAGAGCCTGCTCAGGCTTGGAGGATGCTCTCTGGTGGCTGGCTGCTTTCTCTTCCTCCTTCTCATTGGCTTCTGCATTCTTTGACCTGTCATCCATTCTTTGGAATTAAGAATCTTTTAGGGCCTGAGTTCCTTTCTAAACATTTACGTGTTACATTTCATTATCCTCCATTTGAAATATTCTCTGATTCTCTTTGACCTATGGGCTATTTGGTTGTGTTTACTTAATTCCCAAGACCATATCTTTAACTCACTGACTGCTAGGTTAAGTCTCCTATAGATAAAATGACACTTAGAATAATTTTACTCCTGGGTGTGCAGAGACATCTTTATGGTGCACGTGGTCTGTTTGGCAAATATTTAAAGTGTCTATTATGTCTCAGAAAGGGAGAAGATAATGTCAGGCATAGACCATGCACCCTCTCAGAGGAGTGAATTACCAAAGACATTTGTTCTTCATTAACTGGGTCTATAGGCTTTCATTTTGGGAGGAAGAGGTTGGCAGATGGCAGCTTCACAGATGGAGATGCGGAGGAAATCCACTCTATGAGTATAGTGCAAAAGTAGCCATTGGAAACTCAAACAGCGCATGCTGCTGTGTTTAAACAAAACTTACAAAGCAGGTGGAGGGTCCGCCCAACCTCTGGGTCTTAGCTTGTCCACCCTGAGGCTACTTCATCAGTTGCTCAGAGGCTTGTTAAAGGGGCTCACCAGACTTTGCTGACTCGGTAAGCCTCCTTTGAAGTCCTGTACATTTTTTTTTTTCTGATGGTTTTGGCTGATCGTTATTAGAGCAGGCACCTGCATCTGGAACTGAGTTATGTAGCAGGCAAACATTTCCATCACCACAAAATGCCCTTTGTTTCTTGTTAGTGTTTCTTGTTTTCAAGTCTCTTGTCTAACATGGAGTGACACCGGATTAGTGTTCCTCTGATACATGGCTTCTACCCTCAGTCTATAATCTTTCACTGTTACATCAAAGTTGTACAAAATTTGCACAGCATTAAGATTATTTTAGGCTGTGGATTGAATGTGATTGAATGTATTATTTCCAAGTTATGTAAGTTATGGGGCCATCGATTTGGCTCAGCAGATAAAAATGTCTGCTGAGCTACTCTGATGACCTTAGTGGGAAGAGAGAATCTACTCCTGTAAGCTGTTCTTAGATCTCCACATGAGGGCCATGGCACATGCATGCCTACACAGACGTATTTTACACACACACACCCCAAAATGGAAAATTTAAAATATACAAGTTATAATTATCAAGATGTGCTCCTTCTCCTTTTTGTTGTAACCTTCTGGACCAACACGCCTTCTTTGTTTGCATTTATTTTCTCGGGTTTAACTGTTGGTGAGCTGAATGGAGAGGTTCATCTGCAGAGCACTTCCCGGATGGATGGAAGGAAGGATGAGTCTCAGAGAGGCTTCAGAGAGTCAGCATCTCGCCAGGGCCGGCAGAGTGCACGGTGCTACAAGCACAGGGAACTCACATAGGAAATACATACTCTCAGACCAGTAAGCCTATTTCTAGGGATAGAGATGGCAGAAAGGTTCACTGGTGCCCCCTATAATACGCCAGTTCTAGAAGCATTGCTCACAGCAGTCTTCTCCCTCAGGCTAAGAAAGGGACGCTGTTGGAGGCCTGTCAGTGGTAGAGGGAACTAAGAACTGGGTAAGGATAAGTATTCTCACAGTAGAATGATCTGTAACAGCTCTCAGCAGTGCGCCTGACCTTGCAAATAGGATGCGCACAATGCCCCAAACTAAGCTCAGCTGATGGAAATGATGATGTCGTGTATTTCTGGAGAGAGGTGGGGTTAAGAGCAGGGAGGGTTGGGCTGTTGTGATATTCTCTCTATTAACTGGTTACTGTGCACCCCACGTCGCCAAGTTGCAGCTTTGTATACATTGCTTTTTTTTTTTTTTTTTTTACACAGGTGAGATGCTGTTAATAACTAATGGGAAAATAAATAAAAGGATCTCCAAAGATACCACAGGATGTTGCAATCTAAGACGTGGGAGCTGCAATATTACCAGATGATCCTGAATGCAAAGTTGTTGCAAAATAATTGTGCAGAATAGAGTAGTTACATGCCTTGGGCATCAGTGTACATTTTTATAGAGCCATAAAAATGTACCCAAACTGACTAATGAGATCCTCATACACACACACACACACACACACACACACACACACACACACACACACGCACACCATGCAATAAAGCCATCCTGTGCTTCAGATCCCAAGCAATGACATAAAAATAAAGATGTCATATGGTGATGTCACATGCCTGTTCTCTTGTCTTTCTGGATTTTCCCTGAGTCTCATGTTGAAGAGACAGCCTGGCCCTGTGGTTTGCGTTGGTGACATCAAGCAGGGAGGGTGAGGCAAGAGGGGCTGTATTCTTCCCAGGGCCGTGTGACAAGCCATTATAGACTCATGTCTTGGCTCCACCTGTGGTGGTAGCAGAAGTCCTCATTGTGGTGATGTGTGGAGCTGAAGCAGCCTAGCAGGGTGGTGACCTAGAGCAAGCTGGCTTCTCTTAGGAGGCAAGTAAAGCCTGCCATGTTAAGCACTGAGGTCTGGGTCCTGTCTGTTACTACAGCAAGCCTCATCTCTTCTGACTGATACAGTGGATGAAAGTTTGCAAATGGTAATCCTTGAGCTGACAAGGGGGTGGGCCAAGGTCAAGGAGGTTGGTAAGAGAGAACAGAGGAGGAAGAACAGATCGGTGGGTATCAGATTACAGCTGGATAGGAGCCAGAAGCTCAGTACAGCATTGTGGACAATTATATGCTGTCCATCTTGAAAGGACAGAAGGCTTGCAAGTGTCTCAGTACAAACAAAGGATGGTTAAGGAAACGGATATGTTTACTTTGATTTATGCTTTACCCAATGTATTCCTGTGTGGAAACATTGTAATGCTATGCCTTTAACATGCATAATTTCTATGCTCTTGTGTGCCAGTCAGATGAGTAAGCTTAATTTCAATTATACAAAGGGACAGGAGTGCTCTGCTCCATGCCTGTGTGTCACAGGAGGAACACGCCAAGAGACACATCTCAGGTGACTTGTCTGTAATGGGGAAAAACAGATTAGCAAAACCAAGTAACTCAGCCTCGGTCTTAGGAGAGTAAAAACAACCAAAACCAAAACCAAAACCAAACCAAACAAAAACAAAACAAAAAACCAACCAAATAAGAAGAGGAGGAGGGGGAGGATGAAGAGAAGGAGGAGGAAGAAGAAGAGGAGGGGGAGAACCCCTAAACAGGCAAAGTCCATTTTCAGAAGATAAAGCTAAATCTGACAAAAGCAAAAGCTCTATCAGATAGAAAAGATAACTGGAAAGCTTCAAGCCCATCCCTCCTGTAGCTGTGGCCACATGTTGTAAGGGATGCTGGGCTATGCTGTAAGGATATATCTATGCTGCGCTCTAGTGCATGGTATCAGGACGCAGCTGTGCAACCCTGAAGAGAGAAATACCTCGGAGGAAGTTCTTCTTACATCTACAGCCACCGATGGAAAATCAGAGCCTGTGAGAAAGTTAGCTGTCAGGGTTAGCTGACAGAAAGGGCTGAGAGAAATCAGTCTTCTAGTCACACTGGTCCCAGGGCTGTAGGGCGAGTCCTCGCCAGCGTGAGAGGGCCTTTGGGCTCAGAACTGGCTGAACTACTGAGATCTCCAGGACAAGAATGAGGCCTCCCCCTCCCTCCCCCCAGCTCATTTTATAGACAAAAATAATTTAAAAAAATGTTTCCACTTTGGGTCTGCAGAGATAGATAGCTCATTCGCTTAGAGCACTGGTTGCAGTTCCAGAGGATGTATAGGTTCAGTTCCCAGCACCCACACGGTGGCTCACATCCATCCCTAATTTCAGTTCCAGGAGGCAGGATGTGTTTTTCTGAACTCCTTGTACACCAGGCATACAGATGGTGCATGTATATATGTATATATATGTATATATGTGGATAAAACACCCATATACATAAAATAAAATAAATAAATCTAAAAAAGGGTCGTTACCCAGAAATTTGCGTTTTATTACTCAAACCTAGCAGAAGGTAACAAAATGCCAAAATAAAACAAGAATAAATCTGTGTTGTAGGCTCACTTGTGAGGATGTTGCAAAGAACCGCAAGCAAATGAGCAGATGGGCCAGCAATAAAACACACAGCCATGTTTAAACAGAGCAGCAGCACACTCAAAAAAAAAAAATCAAGACATCAGCTCACACGGAGCCAAGTCCGCCCCAAGAACCAACGGAAAACAGTATGAATGGATCCTGAAAAATCTATGTCGATGTTAGCAACTTTTCCTAACAAGAACATTATGGAAAACAAGGACGGGAAACAACACCTGTTTACTCAGGCTGTGGAAACAAAGCAAAATAGACACACAGTGGGGCTGTCTGTCACCACTACCAGGCCGCGTTGTTGAGGAACTCACTGACTGCCACAAGATGGTGGGGAAAGACCAGACTACACAGTGGTGGAGCAGCCCACACTAGGCATGGCCTTGCTCTCGGGGATCTCGACTGCAGGAAGTTAACTAGGCTCTGAAAATATCAAATGGAAAATACTTTGTAACTTTTAGAGTGGGTACGGTTCTATGTGAGGAGCAGAAACCTTGGCCCCTCCCACTGGGCCCCGGTGGGAATTACCCCTTTGTCCACTGTGTTAGTGCTGTCCCAGCTGTCAACACTGCTCTCCTGACTTTCAGGGAGCAGCGGACTCCCAGTGCTGTGTGTGAGGAACTCTGTTGTTCTACTTAGTAGTAGCCTCAGTGTTGATTTGGTAATCATTATTCTGTTTGATGACTAGTTATTGTTATAAACCCCTACTGTGTCGGATATGTAGATTAAATGTTGTTGAATGTCCAGGAAAGAATAGTTTGTCTATATTTCTGTATTAGTTGTATCTACATTTATATTATCTACATCCATGTATAATGTATATCTATGTGTATATCTAGGTCATCTATGCACATTATCATCTGTTATCTATATTTATGTCTGTGTCATTTATATCTTGATATATATGTCATTCACATTATTTATACCATTTTTGTAATATATCTGCATATGGCTGTATCTGTCATTGCTGTTTATATTGATGTCACTTACAATCATTTATATCTGTTACCTCTATCAGCTATATCTATATAATTTATATATATTTATATTATATTTATATTTATATCTATAGCCATATCTTTTAAAGCTATATCATTTATATACTCTGTATCAGATGCAGTGCGGGCCTCAATCCAACGTGCCTATCTCTTGTGCTCTTTCTCAAAAGCAGATGTATCTTTCTCAAATGTAGATGTCCTCATTTCAGGGCCAGTGTCTCCTCCTTCGGGGCTCCCTATCAAGCTGTCCACTTGGCACTACTCACAGAGAACGTAGCATGAGATGCCACCCTATGTGGCAGTGACCTTGATGTCTGTTCAGGGAACATGTCAGATGCTGCCCTACTGCTCCATCAAGGCCTGGCATGTGCCTACTTGCCCATTGTTGCTTGAAGATAGACATGAACTCAAAAACTCAGGAAGAAGAGCAGGTGTGGCCACCAGGAGCTCAGTGCTGGTACCTCCTGTATATGTTGCACCAACCCTGAACGTATGATAGTTCCAGGCTGTCACTACAAGTTGACAGAAGTTCCTCCCTCTAAGGTGGAGACCGTGCCTGAACACTAAAGACCTCCTCCGCCCCGTCCGGGCTGGGGAGATGACAGCGCTATTTCTTGCCCTCATAGGTTTCATTTTTTAACTGGTCATTTAGACATCTGTCATCAGTTTAGGAAGAGCCACCTCACCAAGGGCTGACCCGTATGAAGCCCCTCTGATATCCTCGCACAGAGCCCTGAGGCCCCGCCAAACCAGGATACGGGGAGCCCAGCTGCTGAGGAGTGCTGATTTATTGCCACCAACTCAGCTCAGAGGCAACTCAGTGTGACACATGTTGTGTATGGCCGTCATGCTGATCTTCACACAGGAAGCCTATGCTTGCTCCCCTGGAACCCTGGCCTTGTCCCGCAATTCTCCCAGACTGTAGGATGTAATGAAGTGTGAACTCCTGGGTTCAGCATTGGGTGCAGCTAGGTAGGGCGGTCAGGAGCTTTGGTCAGGGAGGGGTACCAACAGTGGTGTTGGGGTGGGGCAAGGAGGATAGTAAGTCTTCCAGAATGAGTCTTAAGCTGTTTCCTGTCCTTGAGCATCTCCTCCCCCGAGTCTTCATTATCTCTGTACTTTATAGGGCCCAAGCTTCACCCAATCGTCCCAACTGAGCCCCTTAGTTCTAGAGCCAAAGCGAGGCCGCCTCAGAAGAGCATGGAATTGAGGGGGCTGAGGACTCAGGGGCCAACCTGCCTTCTGATTGGTTCATTCTTCGGCAACTTATTCACTTGCCCTTTCAATGATTTTCATCATGCCTGCCCCACAGTGGACATTCCAATTGATGGGACAAAAGGATGTTACTTGTTTGTCCTCCTCTTGTCTTCCCTTGGTGGGAGGGACGGAGCCCTCTTCAGTGGAATGTTTGCCTCTCAGGCTTCACCGGAGAGAGAACATATTATTGATATAGCCCCAGGCACTTGCAGCAATGCTTACATGCTTACATGCAAGTGGAGGAAACCAGGCCACTGGATGTGAGTGACAGACCAGGCCTGGCAAGATGCTGAACTGAATTCAGCTCTGGAGGAGAATCCTCAGATTCTTTGTCATAACATCGCAAGGCCCCCTGGGGCGTCTTGGCCCACACTAGCTTCCCTTCAGGGCTGGGCCAGAACCAGGCCTGTAGAGCCTCTTCAGGAAGTGCTTTCTACTGTCTGAGGCAAACGGCATTTTCCTTGGTCCCACGGTTCTCAAGGCAGGGGACTGCCAGGATGTGGCTGCACCAAGTGATGATTTTCTAGTGGAGACTCTGGTGGTCATCATGCAGGCTCAGCAAGAAGCACACCCTTCTGTCAGCAGCCGACCTCCACAGAGAAGAGGAAACTTTCCTTTTCCTGTTTTACTTCTTGGGGGATTATTTTTATCTGGAGATAAGAGGGATCACACCTAATTAGGCTTTGTCCCTGCCAAGGAGTTAATTGCAATCTCTGAATATTTTGCTTTTTCTGAGCCATGTGGTAAGTCTTTTAATTACTGTCTACAGATCTGTCACTGTTGTCGACCATAAATCACATCTCCCTGTGGTCACAGACGACATCGTCACAACCAAGCGTGGTTCGTCCTTGGCCTTCCCCTTGGGTGACCAAAGTCTGGAAGTCACTAGACAGCCTTTCCTCAGAGGTCAAATTTCTTAATTTACTCAATAATTAGATTTCCATAAAAATCAAAGAAGGCCACCTCGGACAAGTGACAGCCTGTCTGATGTTTGTGACCCCCACACCTTGACCACTCTGTATCGGTGGCTCTTTATATCTTAATGAAAGAAAGCCAATTAGCTATAAACTGATTACTAAAACAGAATCAGGGTCATTTCTTTGCAACAAATCAATCAACAAAATGCTAATTACAGATCGTCGTTTCGGCTTGGATTAATCTATTAGTAATTAAAGCGAAGTGCAAACCCAGCCTCGAACTTAATTGTAGCCAAAAGGCACAAACGCCTTTTTCTTGACCGGTAAGATGCTGTTATTTAGCTTAATGTAGACAGAAAACCCATTAATTGTCTAGGACATTCATGGGTCTAATAACATTTTTAGAGGCGGTCTTTGGAGGCATTCACGAGGAATGTAACTGGGGTTGTACTTCGGAAAGATGGGCATCTTCTTTTGATTCGTTTATAATTGAATTTGCATTTTTATTGTGCTTGTAAAAGCAGATTTTTTTTTCTAGTGCAGAATAGTAAATCTTGGGGCCTAACTCTCAGCAGGCCCATTGAATTCTTCTTTCACAGAGGACAGCAGGTGTGTGGGTGAGGTCATGGTGACACTTAGTACCTGACTCCCCAGGGATAACACTTCCTGTGAGCCTGGGCAGAGAAGGAGGCTGGGGTCACAAAGAGGGACCCTCTGGTGTGTCCAGAGACATCTCTTTGTTTTCTTATAAACCCTTTTTATTGTTTATTTATTTTGTGTATGTGTGTGCATGTTCCCCACCTCCACCTGTCTGTACATGCATGCATGTGTGTGCATGTGTGTGTGTGTGTGTGTGTGTGTGTGTGTGTGTACACACGTGCATGCTCGTGAGCGTGCATGCATGTATGTAGGTAAGTAGCGGACCAAGGTCAACCTCAGGTGCTCTTCCTTTTAATTTTTGAGATAAAGTCTTTCACTTGCCTGGAGATCACCCAGTAGGCTGGGCTGGCTCACCAGCTAGATCTGGGGACACTCCTGTCCCAGCTTTCCCCATGTAGGGATTACCAGTGCATGCCATCACACGTGGTCTTTTCTGTTGGTGCTGGGGATTAAACTCAAGTCTTCATGCTTACACAGAAGGTGTTCTCCTAGTTGGCTTTCTATTGCTGTGATAAAACACTGACCCAAAGCGACCTGAGGTTTATTTGGCTTACAGGTTCCCGACCAGGGAAGCCAAGGCGGAAACTCAAGGCAGGAGCTTGGAGCAGAAACCGACGCAGGAATACCACTTACTTGCTTGCATCTCTGACATACTCTGCTTTCTTACACAATGACCCAGGACCACCTGCCCAGGTGTGGCACTGCTCACCTTTTACACTAATTAGCAACAAGAAAATGCCCAACAGGCCGGTCTGCAGGCGGCAATTCTTCAGTTGATGTTCCTTTTCCAAGGTGACTCTTGTCCTTGTCAAGGTGACAAGAACGACCAACACTGGTTCTTTGTAGACTGGGCTGTGACTTTTCTGTTGTTTGGATTTATAGTTTTAGAGCCTAAGTGTGCTAAGGGCTTTGCTTTGCAGATAAAGAAAGTCAGTACCAGGGAGCTTTCCTCTTTGAGGTCATAGGAGCAACTTGGACACACTGTATACTCCCAAAGCTCTCCCTCAGTGACGAACCTCCTCCAGCGAGATCAAACCTCCTAAACCTACTAAACCTTTCCAAACAGCACCACCCACTGGGGAGCAAATGTTTAAATGCTCAAGCCCATGGGGGACACTCTCACTCAGACCAACACCTGGAAGAATGAGGCAGACCAAAGAGAACCAGTACCTGGGTGGCAGGTGGATGAGTTTTCTCAGAGCAAGTCCGGGGGTCAGGTGGCTTGGAGCTCAGGAGCCTGGGACAAAGCCAGTGGGCTGAGAACTGTACAAATTCTGGGTTCTCACAGAAATGGACACATGGGCCCACGTCTTTGGTAGTCTGTGATTTACTTAGTTCAACTCATGACTGTTGATGAGATATCAGTGTGGACGCTTTGATCCCTATTTAAAAATGTCCTCCAGAAGTGTTCTCACTGAGGATGGACACAGATTTTTTCCTTGTGAACTTAGTTGTGAAGGGGTTGACCAGAGAACCCATGTGCGGATGCATTGTCACACTCGTGGACAAGGAGGGGGTTCTTGGTGGACTGGGAACTTTGGGGAAAGATTCTGTAAGGACAACTTGCCTAGCTAAATGAGCCAGAGAATTTAGACTGCTGTGACCTTCTCCTTCTGTAGGTGGCAGTAGTATCCAGTGAGTCTTGAAACCATGGGGAAGAAGGGAGCAAAGGCTCACAGACAGGAGACTTCCAGATGCTCCTTCCATTCAGGACATAGACCATCTCTGGTGGAAATCTTGGATGAGGAGGCTGACCAGGCTAGCAGTTCCTGGAGAGGCTCACTGCCATGGGTGCACAGGGTGGGGACGTTAGCATGGCGGGGACTGGTTGCCTGAAGTGACAGGTCCTTGCTCTGAGAGTTCATTTCCCTCTTCCTTTTCCTAATATTTAAGGCGAGGGCCCTGGGCTGTAAGCTATAGAGTGTAGCAAGAGGTGAGAAGAGGGTTTTAACAGTCACCCCTGCTGTGTTCAGAAAAGTGTACCTCGTTCACGAAACAACAATAATACGCGCCCCCCACCCCGTCCCTAGTTGCCAGCTAGATATCTTGGAAATGAAAATACAGTTGCTGAAGTAAATAACCCGTGACCCCATGGAGGCCTTGGTGCATTATCCCAACCACCACCCTGCACTGCAGCTTATGGGATCTTTACCTTGAACCTTTTCCAGTCCTAACCTTCAGCCGGGTGATCGGTAGTGAAAGTCAGAGGCCATCAGAACTGCCATCAGAAGCGCACATGCCTGGAGCATCTCAGCATCTGCCAACTTCCCCATGGGATGTCTACAGAAGCCACAGAGAGTCACAGCAGGGGACAGATATACCCTTGCCTTATCCTAGAAGACACCCTGGTTCTTGGACCCATTTCTCCTCTTTCTTGCTTGCTGTGGTAGCTGTGTTCTTGACAGTGTCTCCAGATCAAGGAGGTGGAGAGATGAGGAGGAGGGTGGGGTGGGACACTAAGAATATGGGCTATAATATTATGGATAAGCTGATGTCACTGGAGGGGTGGATAGGTAGAAGTATGTGTTGAGCCCTTATGTCCCTGCTGAGCCTGTCCCATGTTCTGCCTTGCTTTTTCATGCTGAAGTCCAAGGTTGGTGTTGTTTATCAAGTGATCATGGGGGTGAGTCTAGGAGGTGGCAAAGATGAGATACTTTTAGAGTCGATCCCTGCTTCCTTGGGCCTGGAGGGGGACCTGGAGGGGGACCAGGAGGGGGACCAGGTCTTGATGCCAGGGAGCAGGGTTGGCTTCTTGTTGCTTGTCTCCTGCATCTTCCTCTCAGTTGTTTCAAGTATGGCAGAGTGAAACATGGCTCCTAGGACCTTCTAGGGACAGGGACAATGTATATATGGACAACACAGAGATACCCAGAAATTTCACATGTTGTGCTAATGTACCATAGACCAGGCCAGAGGAAGTTCCTGTTATGAAGATCTGTCAGGGAGCCAGAGTCAGAGAGCAGAGTTTTCCAGATGTGACCTTACCATCAGCCTGAAAGGACAGAGCCAGGATGCAGTGCCATCCTTCCCTCCAGTGTGACTGGATGCTAGGGCCTGTTGGCTTGCGCCATACCTCACAGTCTCCAGGAGGGGCACAGATGCCTGCCTGCAGCCTGGTCAAAAGCCTGGTATGCCCATTTAGATTGCAGTCCCAGAGCAACCAGGGAGACCCTTCGAAATGCATTCTGGCTCCCATGCCATCTGTGTTTGCCTTTTGCAAACTCACTGGTGTTTCTCCTGGCCAGGCGGTATCAGTGACCTTGCTAGGCACTGGGAGGTGAACGTACTGCCGGCTGCCACTCGTGGGGATTGTGCGAGGAAGCGGGATGTCCAATAGGCAAGCAGGGAAGATGGATGACTGCTTAGGAAAAGCTGGAATGCTCTGATCTCCGATAGGAGTGCTTGCAATTTGCATTCATTAGCAAAGCAGGACGATTACAGTTATGATTTAGGGTGCAAATCAGAAGCAGCATCTGCATCCCAGGGCTGGGATGAACGCTCAGGCGGAGAGAAGGCTCTGGAGCCCTCAGGGGTCTTGCTCAGCACGAGGTTGCGTCTCCAGGGCTGTTTTTCAGAGTTGCTTTACTTATTTATTTTAGCCTGGTTGGTGTTTTGTTTCTTAGCGTAGAGTTTCGCTATGGAGTACTGTCTGGTCTCAAGCTTGATGTCCCCCTGCCTCAGTAATCCCGAGTGCTGGGCTTACAGATTTGTGGCACCTTATCAAACTTAGGTCTGCTTTCTGAGCCAGGGAGAACCCGTAGGGAGCTTGCTCAGTCAAGAGTATCAGCAAATTGAGGAAGTGCTCAGCAGAGGAGGCAGCCCAGAACCAGTTCTAAGGTCTATGTGGCAACATTTTACAGCTTTGGATAAAGCAGAAAACAGTACAAACTCACAGTCCTCTCTGAGGCTGTGCTGCATCCTTGTGGATTTTCTTTCCATTCCCCACACAACTGCTGAGTCTCACCTGTGACCACCTGGCAGTCCTGGGACGTTCCTTTGGGAGCTCAGTTCCCATGCTGGGCAAATGTCCTCTTTAAAGGGTAGGCTGGCCAGAAGGCGGGCATGATGCTTGCCTTATCCCTGGGAGTGCCATCAATGGTGTGGTTGACATTGTCAAAAAAGTGTCCCAGCCATGCATGACCAAGTGGAGTTTCATTGGAAATCAACTTAAAAGTAAAACCAAGTTGAAGTCTGGCTTGAGCTGGTGCTTTTGAACACAAGCACCATCTGACCATTCTAACAGATGATGTTCCCCAAGTATCAACCAGTGAAAGTAGCCGTTCCCGGGCCAGGTTCACAGCAGGATGCCAGACCCACCCAGTGTACAGCAGGCCACTAAACCCTTCAGGCCCTCCGCTCCTTTTCATTTTTTTCTCATAGGAAAGCCCCTATCTTTTTGGGCTGTGAATGTGCCCAATGGTGTCTCTTCATGGATCAGCAGGGTGATTTTACCCAGAATGTGGGACAGAGTATTGCTGACATTATGTTGGAACAGAGAGATGCCTCTTGAAGTTTGAGGGTGTGTGTGTGGGGGGGGGTACTGGAGAACTGAGGAGTGTAATTAATCAGAAAATTAGCATTTCAAAGGGATGTGGAAGGAGGCTGAGTTTGAGGCGTGAACTTGCTGAGTAGCTGAATAATGAGGTGTGATAGGTTTCTGCTGCCCTAATGACTCTATCCCCTCAGTTAAGGGCTCCACTTCATCCATAGGACCTGCCTTTGGAGGCTAGGCTCTCCCAGAAAGCACCAGAGGACTGACCAGGAACCCAGATTGACAGGCAGGATAGGGCTGGCTTGACGGGTGGGGGTAGGGCTGGCTCTATGAGTTTGTGGTGGCAGCGGGAGTCTGGGGATATCCCAGTGCATCAGGAGCCCTTTCCCAGTGCCTGAGTGACTTGCCTCTGCTTCTGACCTCAGCACCACAGGCCTGAGCATGCATCCAGTTGGCCAAGGAGGCCACAGACCAAACTGGACACATGGCTCCCTCCATGGCAAGACTGGCTTCAGGTTGACTGTGGACAATCCTTCCTTGCCTTGGTGGAGACTTCATTTAATCTCAGTCTCCCAGATGGTGGGTTAGTTTTTCCTGGTCCCCAAATGAGCGACTGCTTCAAAGGAAGCCACTTAAAACCCTAAACAGCCTCTGTTGTGAATTTCAAGTTTGGAAACGGGACAAACGGCGGGTGGCTGGTTTGTTGTTTTGTGTGTGAAATTATTCTCATACATCCACTTGCCATGTGTCACCAGCAGACCAAAGCTTTGCCTCAACAGCTGCTCAAGAGCCGGCTGGGAGCTGGGAGGCAGCAGCTCCCATGGATCTGAAGAGGTTTCCTTCCCATCTTCTGGTGGGTGGGGGGGATGGAGGGGTTCCTCTGCTGGAGTCTGGCAGGAAGAACAAGCACTTGCTCTGTGAGGTACTGAAGCTATATCCCACTGAGTGTGGCTCTTCTATCTGTGTGATGATTTGTATATCTTGGCCTGGGGAGTGGCACTATTAGGAGGTGTGGCCTTGTTGGAGTAGGTGTGGCCTTGTTGGAGTAGGTGTGGCCTTGTTGGAGTAGGTGTGGCCTTGTTGGAAGTGTGTCACTGTGGAGTGTGGCTTCCCCTCACTCATCCTTACGTGTCTGGACTGCACTGTTTGTGTCTCTGAGTTAGTCTTTACCCTGTGTAACTAGAGAGGTCCACAGGCATAGGACACACAGCCCAACCCTTCTGACCTAGGGCTCCTTTCCGCTCCTCTGCAGAGATGTTTCTGCCATCCCAAACCCAAGGAGGATGCCTCTGCAGGGCACACTTCTGCTCAGTTTGGTGGAGCCCACCCCCACCCCACCCCCACTGCCCTGCACACTCATGGGTCACCTGGTTGCCTGTCTTCAGGTCACTCTGCATCTAACCACAGGAGAATACAAAGGTCTGCCTTCTAGGCACAGTTTATGGGACACTTGGTAGCCCGTGAATAGTGGTGGCACCTCCTGACTGAGGAAGGGTTGGGAATGTCTGTCATCTAGAGTGTAGATCTCAGAGGGAAGTGATCTGGGGGTAGGGTTGGGTGGGGAATCAAAGGTTCCTGCAAGCTCCTAGCAGGGAGTTACCCTACACACAAATTCTCAGATTTCCAACAATGAAAGAGAGGGAGGGAGGGAAGGAAAGAGAGAGAAAGAGAGAGAAAGAGAGAGAGAGAAAGAAAGAGAGAGAGAGAGAGGAGAGAGAGAGAGAGCGAGCCATATGCAGGCCAAGCAAAGTAGAGGCTGAAATTTGTCTGGTTTCAAGGCCGGGACGCAGCTGGAACTCTTTTCTAAATCCATTACAAAAATGCACTTGACCAAGTCCATCTGAATTCAAGGGAGGAGGGAGGTGAGCACTGAGACACTTGTTCTGAAAACCCAGCATTCCTCAGTGACAAACAGAAGCCAGTGCAGTGCCTGCAAAGTGCTCAGTCGGCTCTTCTTAATGTTCATGGAAAATGCCAGACACACATCGGAGGGACAATATAGACATGCATAAAGAGACAGCGTGCTGGAGTCAGTAGGAAGGAGAACTCGGGAACTGGATTTCTTGGATGGAAATCGCAATGGAGCAGTAAGTGCGCTCAGGACATTGAATACTAGGATTCATTAAGGAAAATGTGGTCTCCATGAGTCTATGGGTGTAACCCCCACAAAGAAAGTGGAAAGTAAGACAGTTCTACCATGAGAACCTCCGAGGAGACCTTAAGATAGCTAAACAGAGTCAGAGGCGGTGGGGCTAGGAGCCGGGACTGGAGGCCATGGAGGCTGAGTGGAGACCAGCCTCAAGCTAGAGCTAGAACAGTATTTGAGCCACATGAGAGACTGAGGTCCATCTCAACTGAATAAAATGAGAAATAAAAATATTAAGATTCCAGGAATGCAGATAAATCAGGGATTGGAGGAAATATTGTGCCTTTAAGTGCTACTGGTAGAAAAGAAAGATTGTTTAAAATTGGTAATTTAAGTTTCAGCATAAGCACACGGAGAATGAAAAAAAATCCAAACTTAAAGAGAGAAGATAAATAAAATATGAGCCAAGGGTTGATTATACATAAAAAAAAAAGAAGCACTCTACAGAAAATAAAAGAACCACAATAGGGAAAAAAATGTATGGAAATGTTAGGGAAATTTATAAATGTCCAACGATGTGAGAGGCTTCTGAGATCAAGTACATTGTCCATTAAAGAAACAAATGAACCTCCCCACAGAGCCTCAGGATTGTGTGGGTGAATTTAAAAGAGGAAGACTTGGAATGACTGACCCTGATTCCACAGAGGAGGAAAGGATGCATCTAATTGTCTCTTGAGATTATCAAAACCCTTGGTACCCCATCAAAGAAAGAGAGCAAATTCCAGGGTGGTGGGAGAAATTAATTATCTATCATGGATATGGAAGAGGCCTAACATACAGCAGCAAGAAGAACTAGCAACATCTGACATCTAGACAGTCCAGACTGGCCAAGGAATTCTCATCCGGGAAGTCAGAGTGGACTCAATGCTTAAACACTAGTGGCTGGGAACTGTCCAGGAATTCTTCAAGAATGAGCCTCTGAGTTTGATGACTAGCATCCCCCCAAAAAAAGCCAGGCATGGCATCACTGGGCTACAAAGGCGGGTCTATCCTGAGAACTCACTGGCCATATAGCATAGCCACATGGCAAGCTTCTGGTTCAGTGAGAGACCCTGTCTTAAACAGAAATGTGTCGATTCATAGAAGAAGATTCTTGGTAGCCTCTTCTGTACCCTCTTCCGGCCTTTGGATGACTATACATTTAAGTACAAACACACACACAAGTGTACCCTCCCCCCAAGGTCACCCCACATAAAACTAGCAAGCCATTCCTCTCAGTAACAGAGCACAGGAGAGGAGGAATTTATTTTTATTAATAACTGTAGAAAAAGAATTGGACAAAGTTGAATCAGACACGCAGAGAACCTCAGCACTAAGTCGATCTTCGGCCTGCTACAGACAGATGGGGTCTTCCCGGTGAAGAGCAGGCTTGTGGTCAGGATCAGTGCCTCCCTGAGAGCTGGATATCTGCAAGTATGCAGCCCGAAAGCTAAGCAAGAAATACAACCATGCCCAGAGGGAGGCTTGGCAGACCTGGGGCAGGTCACCTTCATGCCACAAGGTCAAGGTGTAAAACTCAGAGGGCTTTTATACAGCAAAGATGAATAAGCAGGCTATGGAGTTTTTTTTTTTTTTTTTTTTTTTTTTTTTTT
>NW_022196893.1:19289992-19292633 GCF_008632895.1 Mastomys coucha | reverse complement strand
AGAATCCACAAGTAATCACAGAAAAATGCTTAGGAATTGATTCTATGAAAGTCAACTGACTCCTCTGCACTAAGACCCATAAAACTCGCGGGAGTGACATGCGGTAGGATGTGAGGAAGACCCTGGGGGATGGTGCTTCTCTTTTGAGTGTGTTCTCCTCAGTTTGCATCTACTTTTGAAAAGCAAAAATTGAGCTGCTATTAGGAAAATAATGGTCATGACAGGGATCTACAATGGCCAGGTGGCAGGCAGGGCTAGAGAGAGAAAGGGCCCAGGGGTTAAAATCTTTCTCAGAGAACCAGACGATAGTTTCCAGAACCTACATCAGGGGATCGGTCACCCTCTTCTGGCTTCCTCATGCACATGCATCTAGGTGCACACCCGTACACACGGCCACATACTTCATATATATACTTAAAACAAAACTTCTTAGAAGAGCACATCGTTTAAAAAAAAAGTGTGTGTGTGTACAGTCATGTACAACATGTCACACATATGGAGGTCCGAGGGAAACTTGTAGCAGCTGGTTCTGTCCATCCACCTGATGGGGCCTGGTGATTGAACTTGAATTATTTGGTTTCATAGCAATAGTCATTACCTTCTGAGCTATTTTCTTCGACCCAGGTGATTTTTATTTTATTTTGTTTTTAATTGTTTTATTTATTTGCATACCAAATGTTCTCCTTCCTGGTCCCCCTTCCAAGAGTTCTTCACCCCTTCCTCTTCCCCTTTGCCTCTGAGAGGGTGCTCCCTACCCCCACACCCCTTACCCACCCACCCACCTCAGCCTTCCATCCCCCTATAGGATTAGGCACATTGTCTCCCACTGAGGCCAGACAAAGTAGTCCTCTTACACATGTGCCGTGGGTCACAGACCAGCTCATGTGCACTCTTTGGTTGGTGACTCAGTCTCTGGGATCTCCCAGGGGTTCAGGTTAGTTGACACTGTTGGTCTTCCTATGGTGTCACTCTCCCCTTCAGCTCTTTTAATCCTTCCCCTAACTCTTCCATAGGAGGCCCAAACCTCAGTCCAATGGTAGGCTCTAAGTATCTGCATCTGTCTCAGTCGCTGCTGGTAGACCTCAGAGCCTCTCAGAGGACAGTCACACGAGGCCTCTGTCTGCAAGCACAACATGGCATCAGTAATGGTGTCAGGGTTTGGTTCTTGCGCATGTGATGGATCCCAAGTTGGGACTCAGGTGAGTTTGAAAGGACAAGTCCTCCTATCCCAGCCCTGTGGCTATTCACATATATTTTGTGCTCAGGTTGCTGTGTAAATAACATGGCATTTCTTTCTTTCTTTAATAAAAATCTAATTGCACTAATTTCCTCCTTCCTTCTATCCCTCCCTGTCCCTTCTTTCTCAATTTAAGGCCTTCTCTTCTTTAACCACTGTTGTTATATATGCATATTAAAGATCTACATATAAATACAATGTACTGAGTCTACTCATTGTTGCTAGCATATGCATAGTTCTGGGGCTGACCATTTGATAGTAGATAGCCAATAACCAATCAGGAGCTGATTCCTGGGGAGAGATAATTGCTCGCTTTGTGCTCAGTTTTTAAAAATTCACTCTGTTCTTATTCCAGGATCTAGTCTCCCTAGGCCTGCTCTGGGGATTCCTGAGTGAGGCTAGCACAAAGTCATGGGCTGCTGTGTCATGCTCATGATTTTATGATGGGTCCCTTGTGGCTTCTTGCAATGGTGGGTTAGGAGTTCTAGAGGCTTCTTTACTCCAGTGCCACCATTTCAAGCATGTCATAAGCCCCAAAATGACATTTCAGCCATTATTGGATGTACAAAGGCAGTTCCATCAGGTTATGGCTGGCAGTGTCATGGCTTCCGTTGGATATGTGAGCTCTTTGGTATCCTTGGGTGGAATAAATCACCGAATGTTTCTCTCTCTGTTAAGTGAAGTAGATTGTATGTGGCCCTGAGAGTCACACAGAAAGTGAGTCAAGGGTCCTGTGAGAGGCTCCCAGGATTGGGATGGAACAAGCTATGGCTCTAGTATAAGGCAAGGGATGCAGGGTCATGATGCTCACCCCTGTTGAGAGGAGCAGAGGGCATGGTGGACCTGCAGAAGGTTTCACTCTTGGGACCAAATGAAGGATTTTGCATTTCTTAAGAGCCTCTTATCTCCATGGAGACCA
Source organism: Mastomys coucha (assembly GCF_008632895.1). NCBI lineage: Eukaryota > Metazoa > Chordata > Mammalia > Rodentia > Muridae > Mastomys > Mastomys coucha. Next base: position 19,290,477 of record NW_022196893.1, on the reverse strand, counting down.
GTCTATATCACCCACAGGCTACCCCTGCCTGTGTGTCCCTCCCTCTAGATTCTGCTTTATGCTTTCTCTAAGACCACTCTGCACTGACTTAGTTCCCTAACTTTAGAACTCCCCAGCATTCAGACATTTAACCACGAATAACAAGGAATGCTTGAAAACTGTTTCCCCATGTCCACACACCCAAGCCTCAGCTCTCTTCCTAGAGAGCTTCCTGAGCTCTCTGAAGGCTGACTGGGCAAGTCAGGTTTTGTGTGTGAGGTTTCTAGAGAGAAGTTTGGGGTCCACGAGGTTCTGGAACATTTGCTGTCAGGTACTAGATACTTAAAGAACCTGGGGTGATGCTAAGGAGCACTAGCAGGCAACTGTGGGATGAAGGATGAAGGAACTACCTGGATTCTTCTTCTCCTCCTCCTCCTCCTCCTTCTCCTCCTCCTCCTCCTCTTTCTTCTTCTTCTTCTTCTTCTTCTTCTTCTTCTTCTTCTTCT
>NW_022196893.1:19266362-19289578 GCF_008632895.1 Mastomys coucha | reverse complement strand
GAGGAGGAGGAGGAGGAGGAGGAAGGCATCAATTGACGGACTGCCTTCAGCTGCAGTGTTGACAGGAGTCTACCAACATTTCAGCCATTACTGGTTGTGCGCACAAAGGCAGTCCCACAGGTTATACACAGCCGTAAGCACAGACACTTCCTCCTGTCCACACTGTGGAGCAGAGGCCAAGGAAGCCTGCCCCTCACTGTCTCACAGAAAGATGGACTCAGATGAAAGAGTTCATAACTGGGCAGGCCTTGATGCAGGTGAGTCCAAGAGAACATGATGGGTCATTGTCATTAGACATTCACTTATGGAATGGATGGGACCTCTTAACTCACTACTTCCTGTGCATGAAATAGTTAACTCGTCACACTGTGGTGAGTGGCAGACCGGTGGATACCCATGTGACAGGGCAAGTGGAGAATGGCCTCATGGCGTAGGTGGCAAGCATAACCCCAACAGTCTCAGATGAGCCAGTGAAAAGCTCTGGCCAGCGTCCTAATTGGACCAATGCTGTCATGTTCCTGCTCTGTTGGAAAATTAGTTGAGTATGGAATTTCTGTCAAACTCGTCCCAGGCCACTTGTCATATCTTTCTCACCCATGAAAGTCACTGTTTGTCATGGCTAATGAGGCCAAGATCATCAGGAGGCTGATGCCAGACTGGCTAGCCCAGGGGCAGAGCTGTATGTACATGAAAACACACACGTGCGTATGTCTGAGTGGCTGCAGATTTTATGGGTTACCCTTGCTGTGACACCCTCTGTGGCCAGCTTCTCTCTCTAATACTAACTCAGGGGTTGTAGAGAAGTCCTTGCTTAGCTGCATCCCACTGTACTGCCAGCTGGCATTTTCCAGATACCTTCAATCATTTGATGGGCTGCATCCTGTGAGCTGAGGAAAGAAGCAACAACTCCAGAGGAATTCCATTTGGAGGTTGTGTGTACCAGGCGACCCTGCCTGAGCTTCCCACCTGCTGGCCTGCCCTAGAGCCTGTGACTACATAAGTTGCTATCTTCAAGTGCATGGTTCCACAGACACACACAGACATACAGAGACCCAGAGGCACAGACAGACAAACAGGCACACTGACACACAGACACAAACACACAGACACACAGATACAGACACACAGACACAGAGGCAGAGAGACAGACAGGCAGACACACACACACACACACACAAACACATACACAAACAAACACACACAAACACACACACACACACACCCATGCGTACATGTCCCACTTCCACAGAAACTTTGAGAACATCCTGGAAGCTGTTCTACCCAAAACATGTTCTTAGCCTTGAACACAAAGTTCACAGCAATTTGGGTGATTGAGAGGAAATCTGATATTGAAAAAGAAGAGAGTGCTTTAAGAATTGAACCCAGCTGCTCACTCCTAACAGGCTGGCAAGGAACAGCTCCTACCATGGTGCACCAGCCGTCACGCCTGGTGAGATGCTTGAATCCAAGTCTCAGAACAGGAGATGAAAAGTGAATGGAGGAGACCCAGAAACTATACATTTTGCACAATTTCCCCAGAGGGAATTAAGGTAAAAGCTGAGACTGAATTTATTATTGTTTTCCTAGAAGAAGGGGCAAGGATGCGTGTGTGCTTGCTTTCTGCTGTGAAATTAGGTTGCCAGAAGGATGGAGAAGTAATGTCTCAGGCATTTCCCATCAACAAGAATCCTGAGAAATTCCCTTCTGGACCCCAGAGGAGTCTCCCCATACTTCTCTGGGTTCACTTTTTCTTGAAATGATTAAGAAAACAATCACACCATATAAATAACCAACCACAAAAAGATGGAAGACGTATTACTAAAACATGTTTTAAATAATCGAGACATCATTGAATAAAAAGCCGAGTTCCACATTTATTTTTCCCTTTGCTTCTTCGAAAGGAAAGCTGCTTTAAAATGCTGGCCATGTTTTATTAATGCTAGCAAGGCTGGGGAGAGAAGATATTGTCATATATATGAGGGTAGGAATGTCAAGTGAAGCAAGGAGCTGAAGACAAAGATAATGAAGCGGTCAAATTTGTAAAATAATACAAACTGGTGATTTTAAGATACATACTTTTCAGAATCCGGTTCCTCACTGGCATGGGTATGAAATCCCCATCCAAGGGCTGAAAGTTTCCTGAGATGTAAGAGGTGCATGAGAGACTGATGGCTATCAGCACATAGGTGTGGCCATGAACCACACAGCATCAGCAGAGATGGAGGAGACTTGGCAAGCTTTACAGTTTGGTTAGCCCTGTTACTGTGCACACAGTAATGTTCTTCTATGTGGGCACTGAGCTCTGGGCTGTGACAGCACTGAAGTAAAGGATGATCTACAGGGAGTCATGCTGACAAGCTATAACTCTAGAGCATCTATTTTCTTCTGGTAAGGTTCTTCACTTGTCGTAGTTTTGGGATTGACCTGCACTTTCTGCAACCACAAAGTGGCTTCTATGCCCCTCCTTTACTCTGTGTGCACCGGCAGTGGCTGAGAGCTCCCAGGAACATGGAGGCATCCCTGCATGCTGTGGTGCTTCTTTAAGCAGTGTCTGTGCTTTGCAAGCTTCCCTGACTCAGGCCTTTCTATCCTCAGGGATGTCTCATGGGAGGGCAGACGGTAAAGAAATTTAGGACTTTAAAGACAATTAATCATGTCCGTGTTCCACAGTGGAGGTCTTTGAGTGGAAGTTCACCTTGCTTACCACTTACAAGCAGGAAGTGGTGGCAGTGAGCAGAGATGGGAGTTGTAAGACTGTGTGATGGGCTTTTTTTCTCATACCATCATCCTCTGAACATTTTAAATCTACAAGCCATTGAGTCTGGTTGGAAGTTGCCAGAGCAGAGGAAGATTGGTCTGCCTGGGTTGAGTATCCGCCTTCGCTCAGGACCAGGACCAGGACCAGGTATCTGGAGGCAGTTTTGTTTGGATCACCCTGGGCTTGTTTTAGAGTAGTTGTTCTCAATCTTCCTAATGCTATGACCTTTTAATACAGTTCCTCATGTTATGCTGACCCTGACCATAAAATTTTTTTTTGTTGCTGCTTCATTACTGTAATTTTGCTACTGTCATATATCGTGATGGGAATACCTGTGCTTGCCGATAGTCTTAGGTGACCCCTGTTAAAGGGTGGTTCAGCCCCCCAAAGGGTCTTGATTTATATGTTGAGGATTGCTGTTTTAGAATAAGGGATCTCAAGGTTAGTTAATTTATGTCTCTGGCTGATTTAGGGGCAGAGAATTCCAATCTCAACTGATCAATCATGACATAGCCCAAAGAACTGGGTACAGTAGTCTTGTTGAAATGTCCATGGAGGGAATGTCTATGTGTCACTTATTATGGGTCCATAGGTCCATAAGTCCATAGATCCATAGGTCCATAGGCCCATAGGTCCATAGGTCCATAGGTCCATAGGCTTATAGGTCCATAGGCCCATAGGTTCATAGGCCCATAGGCCCATAGGCCCATAGATCCATAGGTCCATAGGTCCATAGGTCCATAGGTTCATAGGTTCACAGGTCTGTAGGTCCATAGGCCCATAGGCCCATAGGTCCATAGGTTCATAGGTTCACAGGTCTGTAGGTCCATAGGTCCATAGGTCCATAGGAGAGTTATAGGTGAGTCCTACAGTATGACAAGATGGGGCAGAGAGTCAACCTAAGGCATCATCAGGAGCAGTTTTGTAGATTTGGTCATTTCTTGGGACACAACTGGTCACTGCTTTTAGGAACATGAAGGTATGAGAGCATGGGGCTCTAGTTCCCCGATGTCAGGACTAATCCTTCATGTGCTGAGATCATGATACCTTCTGTCCTCTGGCTGCCTACCAGCTCACTGCTGGCTATACCCTGTCCTGCTACACAGGAGGGCTGTGCTGTGGACATGTCAGACTGTAGCCAGTGAGGAAGAATGGCATTCAGGAGCTGGGTACTTGATACCGTGGGTGAAGGCAAACTCTTGTTAGAGACACTCTGCCTTAACAGAATCATGTCAGCACCAGCCTTCTGGTATCTATTTTTTAAAAAAAGGCTGTTGGAGTAATTTGAGGAGAATGTTTATCTTGTAAATTCTGAGCCTTCCAGTGCGTACATAGATGGTATGTACATTTCTCTAACTACAGATCTTGTTTTATCTCCTTGCCCACGTTTTGTTGCCCTTGGAAGAGGTAATGTGGATAGTGTTCACTGACTTTATTGCCAAGTATTTCTCTGCAATTGTAGATATTTCAAATTTTACAAAGCTTCTCTGGATATTTAAGGACTTGCCAAGATGATCCTGTTTCTGCATCCTGTCCTGTCAGTCCCCCTCTACCTATCTCTGTGTGACTCACTCTCCTGTCCAGCTGTGAGCTGGCTCTGCTTCTCACTCCCTTCCTCCCCTTCTCTAACACTAACCATTTTGTCTGACCCCAGGCCAGTGGAGGAGAGACAACAGGCTCCCCGTGTAAGGAGTAGGAATCTTTGCCTTCTGAACCCCATTCCAGCCACACTGTCCTGGGGTGGGGGGTGTTCCATGTGCAGATGGGAACCCATAGCTTGTGCTGGTTTGGAAGCGCCTTCTAAAATGTTGGTATGTAGCCACTCTGAAGGAGCCATGTTTGGTGGTTCCTGCTGCTTTGCTAAGATGCTGAGCACTGGACAGGTCATTGGATGACTTAAACACCAAGTTCAAGTCGCTGGTGAGATTTTAAATCCTGAGTCAACAAAACTCCTCCAGGTCAGCTACCTATATTACACAATGCGGCTCAGGTTTGGGTACTAAAGTGTGATCACAGAAAGGTAAGCCTGGGAATGTAGAGGTTACCTCTCCTTCCTGCCCAATTGCCCAGAGTCTCCACATTGGTACAGGTGTACCTTCCATATTTCCTTCTCTTAGCTGCCTGCTGTGAGCTTCGTGGTTTACAACGCTGTCATAATTCATGGTGTCCTTAGACAGGCATGCGTATATTTTCGTTAATTCAATTTGCTCTTAGACATTTTCACACATGGACACAATGCGTGAGACCATTCTCACTCCCAGCTCCCTGCTACACCCCACCACCAGTCTTTCCCTCCTGTCCATGGATATTTGTTTTGTTTGGCATCTCAGTGAGATTAACCATGGTCTAAGTGACCACGAATGATCCATCTGTTGGAGTCTGGTTGACTTAGCCATAGGTACCTAACAAAAGATGGTGGTTTCCCTTTTCCACGACACTATCCATAGCTAGTAGTTCTGAAGTAAAGGATAGGCCCTGTGGGCCCCTCCTACTTCCTTGATTGATTGCTGATAGGGCAGGCCTTCTGTTAATGACTGCAGTGGTCATATTGAGTCTTTATATTCTTAGAGTAATCAAGTTAACCGCCTTAACTTTGCAACTGGGGTTTATTATTATTATCTTTGTTCCATTGCCTGCTGTCCACAGCTCTCCTTTTGGTGGGCTGGCTGTCAGAACATTCTTACAATTTTAAGATCTGTTCTCCTTGCCAAGGTCCACTGGCATTCCTTTTTGGCACACGCTGTGAGGCGTGGATTCCATCTCATCTAGAAGAATTCTGCTGGAGATGTGCTTATGGCAGGTGAAATGGACTTCGTTAAGAAAGTTTTACTTTATTTCTGTTTTATTAAGGGTTTGCTTCTAAGGAATGGGCAATATTGGATTATATCAAATGCTGTTTTGCCCATGCTAGGATAATTATAATGCTATTCCCCGTTACTAGACGAATTTGCTGAGTGATAATTACATATTTTTTCTTATGTAAATCAATTCATGAATTCCTTGGATAGAATGAACAGTAGCAGTAATGCTGGGTTATTTTGTTAATGTTCTTGGCCAGAGATTTTACTGTTTGCTATTTACCTTTAAAATTATATTAGCTGACAGGATTTAGAGGCACGTGACTTATTTTCTAGTCTATTAAAGGTTTGTCATGAATACAGAAGGCTGAAGAATTTACCTCTAAAACTACCTGGATCTGGTGTTTTTAAGAAGACACTAAAGGATTTTTTGCTTGTTTTTTAAAAAATATACATGTATGGGTGTTTTGCCTGCATATATGTCTTAAATTACTGTGTCCAATGTCTGCGGAGGCCAGAAGAGGATGTTGGATTCCCTAAAACTAGAGTTACATGTGGTTGTGAGCCAGTGTGTGAGTGCTAGGAGCCGAACCCTGTTGCCTCAAAGAGCCACCAGTGCTTTTAACTGCTGAGCTGTCTCTCTAGCCCTAAACATTCTAAGCTTAATATTTTCAAAGCCATCAGAATTTCTAATTTTCTTGAGCTAGTTTTGGCTTTGTGAAAAGTGCGAAAACTTTGTGGGCTTTTTGTTTGTTTTTGTTTGTTTGTTTTGGAGGCAGGGTCTCTCGTAGCTCAGGCTGACCTTGAATTCACGATGTAGTTAAGGACGGCCTTGAACTTCTGGTCTTCTTGCCTCTACCTCCCTAATGATGGATTACAATAGTGCTCCAACCCACATGGACAGTGAAAGCTGGAGACAAATCCAAGGTTTGTTAGCTAAGCACTCCATCAACCAAGTCATACCCCAGCTCTGGAAACGGATAGGGGTTTTCAAATAGATTCTACCAAGTTGTCCACATGTTGACCTTCCTGACTACCCATCAGACTTCATCAGCTGTCCTCTCCCCAGCCCTTACCTCAGACCAATGGCTTCCATTTCCTTTTCTGCTTTGTCAAATCTCAAGGCTGTTTATCTCATCAGTGTGTTCATAGCACCGGCGTTGCTATTCCGACCCTCCTTGACTCATGGGCTTTGACCTGGTAAACTCATTACAGAGTTAAGTTAAAAAACATCCTGAGAGCCACTACCCGGTGACACATCCTACACAGCAGCTGTGGAGGGTCATCTGGTCCCTTTAAGACTCTGAGGCTGACTGGGGTTGTATGTAGTTCACTACCAATGCCCAGCAGAGAGGGGTGATGTATCACATGATCCAGGAAGAGGGCCAAATTTCAAATCTGGCACACAATGGTGTCACATTGTGAGGATAGCTTTTGTATGACAATGAACAATCAAAATAGCATATATTTACCTAATCATCTCAAGTCAGGAGTGGCTGTACTCTTCTGTATTGTTCTTCCCTGGCACCTTTGGCACATTTCTGTTTAGCGTTTTTTATAATCTCTGTATCACCAGTTCCTCTATTTTAGTTCTAGATGCAGGCTCAACACTCTTCCTCAGAATAGCATGTTGTCTTGACTCTTACTCGCACATGTTGCTTCTAAGCACTTTTGAATTCTGGTTTCTTTCTCCAGCCATGCTTCATCTAGGAAGTTATTTTCCAAGATCCAGGCTCGTGTGTTTTTGAAAGTTCCATCTGTGACCTGAACTGGATGATGCAGGTTCCCTGCCTTAGTTGTGAGTCTGAGAGTTTTCTCCCCCTCTGCCTCAGCTTTCTATTGCCTGTGCCCAAACACATTCCTGATTCCGACAATTCTAGTTTTCACATATGAGGGCGACTTTCCCACAATTCTGTTCATTCTTGCTAATTATTGTGATTTTTACACTTTGTTTTTGAAGTAGGGGTTCTTTGTTCTTGCGTGGGGTTGCTTTGTGTCTTGGTGTGTTTGGACTGTAGGGATTAAATTTATCAGTGATTCCTTAAGATTATTGTTTATAAAGGTTTCACAGAGGGGATTTTTTTTGGCTTGGATGTGACTTTATTTTCATTGAAAAGGTTCATGTGTATGCGTGTCTTGCCTGCATATACGTATGTGTGTGCAGCACCCGAGGAAGACAGAAAAGAGCCTTGGATTCCCAGGACTGGTGTTACTGGCAGCTGTGAGCCACCAGGGAATCAAACCTGGGTCCTCTGCAAGAGCAGCTAGTGCTTTCAACCACCATGCAGATGTGTTTGTGTGTGTGTGTGTATAAGTGTGTAAGTGTATGTACATGTGACTGTTGTGTTCCTTCTGCTTGTGTTATCTCTTATAAGGTCACCAATATTTTAACTTGGCTCTGGGTGCTTACTTTTGAATACTGTGTTTTTGGGGCATCTCAGAGGATTCTTTTCTAGGGCAGTCATTGTATTTGGGCAGTCCAGTGTCCCCTGGGTCAGAACCTTCTGGTGTGCACTTTCCTCCCTTTTGGGCCTGAGCTTCTTTTATGATGGCAGAGCTGCTCTCGGGTGGCCATTCTCCACTTGACATAGTGACCTGTTCTGCATCAGCCAGCACCTTCTGCTTTGACTCCTGTCTACCTTGTCTTGAATCCTGTCCAACCTTCCATGACTTCAAAGTCCTTAAAAATCACTAGTGTTTGCTGTGGGGTCTGAGACCTGTGACTTTCCTATTATGTAAGTGCCTGGCTACAATGTGATGTGTCAGAATCATAGAAAGAGGTTGTGAGAGTTCACATTCCTCATAAATTTGGTCCCTGTATGGGGCCACATGTGGTAGTAGCCTTCTTGTATGCAGTATCTTCAGGCAGCAGATGTGTTTGTATGTGTGTGTGTGTGTAAGTGTGTTTGTGTAAGTGTATGTGCATGTGCATGTGAGTGTTGTGTTCCTTCTCCTTGCGTTATCTCTTATAAGGTCACCGATATTTGACCTTGGTAACTTCATCCTGTCACAATATCCTAATAAAAGTTTCACCTATAGATAACATGGCTAGATTGCCTCTACTTTCTCTGTACCTGACAATAGAGATTTAACATCATCTCACAGTGTTCTGGGAGTGGGGTCATAGAAACTATATCCAAATTTCACGGTATCAGAGCTGATCAAGTGCTAAGCTCTCCATACCCAAGTACCTCCTGGAGAGAGCTGGTCTCCCAAGAGTGCTGACATGCATGTGAGACCACCACTTCTGCTCAAATTTCTGGCCCAAGAGGGACCCACCCAGAGATATCAGGACACAGGAACCAAGGAACAGCTAGGGACAGGATCTGTCTGCACCCTGGAGCTGACCCTGTGCCACAGCTCTCTATACCCAAATTCTTCCCGGAGAGATCTGGTGTCTCAGGAGTACTGACATACAAGCTTGCAGGCGAGACAAGTCATAGTCAGAGACAATAAGATCAGTTAACACCAGAGATAACCAGATGGCGAAAGGCAAGGGCAAGAACATAAGCAACAGAAACCAAGGGGACTTGGCCTCATCAGAATCCAGTTTTCCCACCACAGTGAGCCCTGGATACCCCAACACACCAGAAAAGCAAGACTCTGATTTAAAAATCACATCTCATGATGATGGTAGAGGACTTTAAGAAGGACATAAATAACTCCCTCAAAGAAATACAGGAGAACAGAGGTGAACAGGTAGAAATCCTTAAAGAGAAAACTCAAAAATCCCTTAAAGAATTACAGGAAAACACAATTAAACAGGTGAAGGAATTGAAAAAAAAATCTAGTATCTAAAGATGGAAATAGAAACAATAAAGAAATCACAAAGGGAGACAACCCTGGAGTTAGAAAACCTAGGAAAGAGATCAGGAGTTATAGATGCAAGAATCACCAACAGAATACAAGAAGTAGAGGAGAGACTCTCAGGTGCAGATGATACCACAGAAAACATTGATACAACAGTTAAAGAAAATGCAAAAAGCAAAAAGCCCCAACCTAAAACATCCAGGAAATCCAGGACACAATGAGAAGCCCAAACCTAAGGAAAATAGGCATAGAAGAGAGTGAAGACTCCCAAATTAAAGGGCCAGTAGATATCTTTAACAAAATTATAGAAGAAACTTCCCTAACCTAAAGAAAGAGGTGACCATAAATGTACAAGAAGCCTGCAGAACTCCAAATGGACTGGACCTGAAAAGAAATTCCTTCTGTCACATAATAGTCAAAACACCAAAAACACAAAACAAAGAAAGAATTTTAAAAGCAGTTAGGGGAAAAAGTCAAGTAACATATAAAGGCAGGCCTATCAGAATTATACCAGATTTCTCACCAGAGACTTGAAAGCTAGAAGATCCTGGGCAGATCTCCTACAAACCCTATGAGAACACAAATGCCAGCCCAGACTAGTATACCCAGCAAAACTCTCAATTACTGTAGATGGAAAAATCAAGATATTCCATGACAAAACCAAATTTACATAATATCTTTCCACAAATTCCAGCCCTACAAAAGATAATAGATGGAAAAATGTCAATTCAAGGAGGGAAACTACACCCTAGAAAAAGCAAGAAAGTAATCTTCTTTCAACAAACCCAAAAGAAGATAGCCACACAAACATAAAAATAACATAAAAAATAACAGGAAGCAACAATCACTATTCCTTAATATCTCTTAACATCAATGGACTCAATTCCCTGATAAAAAGACATTGACTAACAGACTGGATACATAAGTGGGACCCAACATTTTGCTGCATACAGGAAATGCACTTCAGTGACAAAGACAGACACTGACTCAGAGTAAAGGGCTGGAAAACAATTTTCCAAGCAAATGGTCCCAAGAAACAAGCTGGAATAGCCAATCTAATATCAAATAAAATCGACTTTCAACCAAAAGTTATGAAAAAAGATAAAGAAGGACACTTCATTCTCATCAAAGGAAAAATCTACCAAGAGGAACTCTCAACTCTGAGCATCTATGCTCCAAGTGCAAGGGCTCCTGCATTCCTAAAAGGAACTTTATTAAAGCTCAGAGCACACAACACACCCCATACAGTAATAGTGGGAGACTTCAACACCCCACTCTCATCAATGGATAGATCATTGAAACAGAAACTAAACAGAGACAGTGAAACTAACAGGAGTTATGGACCAAATGGATTTAACAGATATCTATAGGACATTTCATCTTAAAACAAAAGAATATACATTCTTTGCAGCACCTCATGATACCTTCTTCAAAACTGACCGTATAAATTGGTCACAAAACAGGCCTCAACAGATACAAGAAGATTGAAATAATCTCATACACAACTGAATTTCTAAATCTGTAGATATTGATTTGTAGATTTCTATTTATGTGATGCTGCTATATTTTGATATGCGGCTTTAAGAAATATTCTGGGCAAATTAAAGTGGCTTTCTTTATTCAAAAAACAAAACAAAACAAAACAAAACAAAACAAAACAAAACTCATTGTGTCTCTTGTGATCCAAGTGTCCTGGCTACTATTAACCATCTCCTCTTCCCTCCTGCTTTCTCCTCTTTTTTTCCTCTGCTTCTCCATCCTCTTATTCTTTCTCTTCTCTATCCTTCTTTCCATCTTCTTCCCCACCTCATGCAGGGTCTGCCATAACCACCTTGGTTCACTCTTCCTGAACATGGACCCAAGTCCTGTATGGTTTATTCAGTCATAAAGGTAGATGGCATCAGACTGAATAAATGAAAGGATGAATGAGCAGGCTCAGTCCTGCCCAGCTATTGTCCATTACTGTCTTAGCAGACTTAAGATCATACAAAGATCAGGTTGCAAATGGCAAGATGGCTATCAGCAAAGATTATTTCTGTGGTGTTGCCCAACTCTTGGATTTATTGTGTATCCAAACACGCCTTATATCTTTGTTCATCAGGAGGTAGCAGTTCAGCTATTGTCTAAATTAACTAAATTCCATAACATTAGAATTAAGTTTTGATCTGACTCACACATACCTTTGAGGTTATCAATTTTATAGCCCATTAATTCTGGCTGGCCATTCTTGTGGAAAAAGTACCATGGTACAGCTTTTAATAGAAACAGGGTGAGATGATGTGTGATCCTGGGACCTCACAACAGGTGTCAAAGTTGTTCCAAGTCCACCTAAGGTGCATGCTCCTAGTATCACAGGGTGAATCCAAAAATATGTTGATATTCTAGTGCCCAGCTCCTGGGAGCACAACCATGTTTGAAAATGGGTCTTTGCCAGTGCCATGGAGCTGACACTATTGCAAACCTAAGAGGTGCTAACCCCATGACCTTCTTCAGAGAGTGGAAAGACACAGAGAAGGCACTGAAGACATAGAAAGTGGGGCAATGTACTTAAAAAATGAGAAGTCTTGGTAACCACTAGCAACTGGAGGAGGTAGAAGGGATCCTAACCCTTCAATTCTTCAAGAAGTCATGACTAGCCACATCTCATCTTAACTTCAAGCCTCCAACTCAGTGCAAGGGCATCACTCTTGCTTTAAACCCCTTGCTTTGTGATACTCTGTACTTGCAGCCTAGGGCACCTCTCCCAGTTTGGACTTTGACATACCATACCCCTTTTATGTGCATATGGAGCTAGTGACACTGTGATCTTAAAGATGCCAACCACACCCCATGTGTCCTGACATGGGCATGTTGGGATTGTGCAGTCCTTTGTTGGACAGCTATCCCTGTTCCTCATCCGTGAGCCAGGACCATACTTGTCTGTTTAATAAAAGCTCAAGGTGAGTATGTAATCTCTGGCTAGTGTCCTGCAGATGTCCCCTCAAGCCTTGGTATAGCCTCAATGTTTTCCCTTGGGGAGGCTGCGCGTGGGCATCAGTAGCTTTCGAGCTGAGAGAACCACATGGGCTCTTATCAGGCTGACAACCAGCACTAACTGGCACAGCCTGCAAGGATGGTGCTAGAGCACAACATAACCAGCCATGGTGACAGCCAGATCCTGCACACTTGGCCCCAGAGGCACACCCGCAGCATTGGCACATATTGACTAAGCCACCAGATGGACTCTGGCAAGCGGTTCTACCACATGCCCGCCTCTATGTCCTCAGCAGCAAAATAGAGACAGTTGTGTTATAATCTCCAGCTTGTTTGTGATAGATTAAGTCAGAAAAAAATGTCCACAGTGTGGTGGAGTCTCCTGGCCTGAGGCAGCTCTCAGTAAATGACCCTTTTTATTACAGCATCTGCCCTGTGCAAACACATCTGGGCTTTGCCTTAATGTCATTAATCAAGAATGACAAGGGTGATAATTCTAACCCCACTGGGGCTGAAGGGATGTAATTGCGGGGTTTGGAACTGCCTGAGCGAGGGTCAGGTGACCCACTCCCTGATCAAGTTGCTGGCTCAGTCTCTGGAGCCCTGATTCAGGGCCACCATTATTGTGGATTGAAGGTTGGTGTCTTCAGATACATGTGTTGAAATACTAAGCCCTGTCATGATGGGATTAGGAGATGGATCATTTGGGGTCCTGAGGATAGAGTGAATGTTTTGAACAGAAGGATCATAATTCCTTCTCCTTACACCATTCATGGACCCAGAAGTCGTTAGCTGTAAACCAGAAAATGACCTGTACCTAACACCCAATGGTCCAACACATTGATCTTGGACCACCGGCCTCAAGGACTGCTGTTTTAGTTTCAAAGTCTATGGCACCTTTACTATAGGAACCAGGAATGACTAAGACATGGAGGTTCACTAGCTCACTCTAACCCTTGTGGGTCAATGACAGGGCAACGAAACCATCCAGGAAGTAAAGTCGTTAGGCATCTGAGGACAGGGTATCCACACAGCGTTTATCTTCTGCTGTGGCTGGCTCCTACGGCAGCTTCTGACTTCTGCATCGTACCTCCCACGGCATTTCTCTGAACAGAAGATGAAGCTGTACCACCCATCCTTGGCCATGTGTGGATGGCAGCCACAGAGTGGCCTGAGGGACAGTGTGTGGCAGGAGTGTGTTCAGCAGTGGGGTCTGGACTCCAGGGCACATCAACACAACAGGTTTTCAGTCTGGAAGTGAGATTTCTCTGGGCGGCAGGCTCCTGTTAGTTTAAGCTTCTGGCCTCTCTGAGACCAGGGCTAGCTATACATGAGCAGGAAAAAAAAAGAAAAGAAAAAGAAAAAAAAGAAAATGCTCATCTTCCTTCTTCTCCATGTCTTCCCTTGATTCAGCACTCAAAGTCACAGGAGAAGAAGGATATGCTTCTAGGCAGCTGAGCTCTCAAATCAGTGTTTCTGTGGGTTTAACATAGTCTAAAAACTCCCTACAAAACCTCTTTACAATGCCTTTCTCTGGATCTGAGCAAAACTCTTTTGTCATTTCCGGGATGAGGGTTTTGTCCTCGTGAGGTAGATTTGAGTTCGGGGTGATCTATCTGTCAAAGGACGATCAGGGTGAGCAATAGGTGGACTCTTATAGCTGCATCAACAGCAGTCTGCTTATAAAGGGACATCACTATTTTTATTCTCCAGCCTGTCCATCTGAAGAGAGTGCCAGCACAGAGCCCTTGCATGTTTTCGGAGCAATATTGGCCTTGGTACAAAGAGCTCCATGATGCAGAAAATGACTTGGAAGGCAGCCTCCCCTGTCTCCCAACGCCATTTAGCACATCACTTAAATTCACAGTGCCTGGACCTCATGGTCACACTTTGCAGCTTTCTTGACCTTGCTGTTCCGAAGTCATTAGCCCCCTTGGAGCCTGTGTCTCCTACATGCTGTGTTTCCAAAGCTTCAAAATTCTCTGCCAGGAAGCCTGCTGCTAACCCAGCCATCCCCAACTACCCAGTGTGACATCCTTTCTCATCCTCTGTGGCTCAGAGACAGTGGGTCCTAGAAGCTGACTGGCTGATGGAGCATCCAGGTTTGGGTCCCTGAAGATATAATGAGGTAGCACTGTGGCAGGATGTGTTGCTCTAGGCTCTGACCGGGGCAGTGACGAGCAGCACAGGTCCTCCTTTGTAGACGTGTCATCAACACAGGCCCACAACTTTTCTGGTCAGTTCACATGCAATGAGGGCTGGTTTCCACCCCACTCAGAACCTCAGTCTGCTAGCTTTGGAGCGCCCATTTGTTCCGGGGAGGCAATTGCCCGTGTACCTACTGTTTCCGCCCTGCCTCGGACTTTGCAGCAAAGATGCTTCTGCCTCAGTGACTGGGCAAAAATCTTTATGTTTTTGTTTTTTTTTTTTCTTTTGCTGTAGCCGCAGGGACCTAGGTATGCAGCTGAAGTGGTGGGATAGCTCAGAGCACAGCACTTAAGGCCTCTGCTGCAGTTTCACGGACCATTAGCAATTTGCTAATATTGTTTTAGCTTGCAAATTAGTGCAGCTCCGTGGGTAAGGAAGGGCTCCGTCGCTGTCATCAATCAGATGGAAACTCTTCATGCATGAGATGAAAAACGAGTTCTGGCCTTTGAGGCTCAGACAGCAATTACTGTAACCAGAAATGGGCGGGGGATGGGAAACGTGCCCTGGGAAGTCTGTTCGCCCGCCATTCCATTCACTGTACTTCCTGATGCACAAGGATGAGGCTACAAAGCTTCCCGGCAATGAGAGCTTGAATTTCTCAGTTACTAACAAACCAACTCTCCTAAACCAGCCCTCTAATTGACTGCTCCAGAAGGCTCCGACAACAATTACTGTAACCAGGAATGGGAGGAGGGCGAGAGAGACCTGGAGTGTGGCGAGGACTGCTGGCAAGAAAGGCCTTGAGAGGGTTCTTGTGAGCTCCTGTCCACCAGTCTCTGCCTGGTGGATGCCATAGATGGTGCCCAGGAAAGGGGCTAAGTGTGGGCCTTCTTTGTGGAGAGCCAGGGAGTTTCCTACACACCCTTTTCAAGTTTAACAACGATTTATCTGAGCCTTACGATGGTTAATTTCAATTGTTAACTTGACAGGACCTAGAAGCGCTGGGGAGTCTCCACTAAGAACTGTCTGGATTGCCTTGGCCCATGGGAGTATCTGGGGAGGATTTTCTTAATTGGGTTAACTGAAGTGGGAAGAGCCACCCTGAATGTTAGCGGCACTCTGTCATGGGATGGGCGCTGGACTGAATGGGGGGACGGGGAGCTGAGCACCAGTATGCAGGCATCCATTCCTCTGTTCCTGGCTGAGGATGTGCGGGACCCATTCCTGTAAGCTCCCGCTGCTATGGTTTCTGTGCTATGATGGACTCTAGTGTGGGGTTGTGAGTGAAATAAAGCCCCTCTCCTTCACGTTGCTTTGGGGGGGGTGTTTTTACCACAGCAACAGGGAAGAAAGCAAAACAAAAACAAATCCACCAGACTGTCGTTCTCACCGAGTTTCTGCCATTGGCGTTTGGAAGCTTGTTACTGCAAGCAGCCAGACACCGCAGGACTGAATCGTGCTCAGACTCATTAGAGCAGGTCATTGTGATGAGGCCAGACATCCTTTAGAGACTGGGCTGTGCTTACACAGGCAGGACGAGCCTTGCCATGGCAACTATTGGACCTCCCTACCACAGCTTGGTGCTTTACGGATACAAGACTCCAAAGTTCTTCTGAGTTTCTGGTGAGGATCGACAGTGTGATGTCATTGTGAGTCACCCTTCATGATCACTTGTCAAGAGCTGAGCTGTGACTCTCAAAGTCACGTTGTGGTCTTAGCCTCTAGCAACTCAAGGTGTGACTTCATGGCTGAGCCTTCATTACTGTGTTCACGAGCTCAACCAAAGGAGGATTAGAAATTTTTCTTTTCAATTTTTTATTGAGAATACATTTTTCCCATATAATATATTTTGATTAAGGCTTCCCCTCCCCCTACTCCTCCCAATCCCCCACTACTTCCCCTTCCATCCGGATCCACACTCTACCTGTCTTTTGTTAGAAAATAAACAGGTGTCTAAAGAATAATAAAAAAATACTATACAAATAAATAAGGACCAAGCAAATCGGAATATGTCAAAACAACTAAACATGAAAAAGAACCCAAGAAAAGACATAAGAAATGCATACAAATGCAGAAACATGCAAACACACACACACACACACACCAACACACCCACACACCCACAGGGATCCCATAAAAACCCCAACCCAGAAGTTATAATAAATACAAAAAATGTTCACACCCTCCCACAAACACCCCCCCCCACAGGAATCCCATAAAAACCCCAACCCAGAAGTCATAATACACACAGAAAGTGTACACACACACACACACACACACACACACCCCACAGGAATCCCATAAAAACCCCAACCCAGAAGTCATAATACACACAGAACATGTCCTGACTAAACATTATGAGACCAAGAGATTGCAAAGATGCTGTTGAGTTCATTTTGTGATGGCCATCTATTGCTGGGCATGGGGATACTCCCTGAAGTGTGGTTTGTTTCCTCAGTGAGACTTCCTTGGAGAACACTGTTTTCCTCTGCAAGTGGCCATCACTTGGAATACTATCTTTTGGATTAGGAATGAGGTATCAAGTTTTTGGCCAAAGGAGTCCCATAGGAGCCTCCGGACAACCTACACTATTGCCAATAGGTAGCTCTCCAAAACTGATAAGTCCTTGCTGAAAACAAGGCCTATACAACGTATTGAACACAGAGAAGCTGAGGCACTTACAGAGACCTTTACCCTTACAGAGTCGTCTTCTTGGTACTAGATGGTACTCTGTACTGACTGGTTTTGTGTCAACTTGACACAAGCTGGAGTTATCACAGAGAAAGGAGCTTCAGTTGAGGAAATGCCTCCATGAGATTCAACTCTAAGGCATTTTCTCAATTAGTGATCAAGTGGGGATGGTCCATTGTGGGTGGTGCCATCCCTAGTCTGGTAGTTTTGGGTTCTATAAGAAAGCAAGCTGAGCAAGCCAGGGGAAGCAAGCCAGTAAGTAATATCCCTCCATGGCCTCTGAATCAGTTTCTGCTTCCTGACCTGCTTGAGTTCCAGTCCTGACTTCCTTTGGTGATGAACAACAACATGGAAGTGGCAGCTGAATAAACCCTTTCCTCCCCAACTTGCTTCTTGATTATGATGTTTGTGCAGGAATAGAAGCCCTGACTGAGACATACTCTGTACACCATTAAAAGAGAAAGACAAATACCAACTCAACTGCCAACCCTTCCATCTATAAGACTGACCTGCCTGTAAGATATGCTGGTGCAGAGGTGGCACAGAGGCTATAGGGGTAACCAACCAATATCTGATTTGAGATGGAACACATACCCAACACTGCTTGGGTGGCCAAGACCCTGAGACTAGAAAGACCAGAGACCTAGGTGAAAACCAATACTGCTGTTCTGCTCAAGGGACACAGAAACATGTCATTCTGTGTATTGACAGATTCAAGCTCTAATGACATTCTGTTGTATTCACAGATTCATGCCTTGCTCAACCATCATCAGAGAAGCTTCCTCCTGCAGAAGATGGGAACAAATACAGAGTCTCACAGCCACACAATATGTAGAGAGTGGGAGATCTGGGAATACTCAGTCATGAAAGATATTTCTCCATCAAACCCATCTCCCCGGGGCTCAGAGAACTCTAGAAGAGGAGGGAGAAAAAGTATGAGAGCCAGAGAGGGTAGAGGGCACCTAAGAATCAAGACTTTTTAGACACAACAAGGCTAGCAGACATACAAACTCACTGAGAATGTGGCATCATGCACAGGGCCTGCCCAGATCTGACTCAGCTGGGGTCCTAGAGCAGAAAGAAGTGGAAATTTTCTTTAAAATGGCATCTGGCAGTCTAGCGATATAGGGTCTGTGACCCTAGCTGTCTGCAAGGCTGATCCAGGAAGATCTCAAGTTCAAGGCCCTCAGGAGCTACAGTTTAAGTCCAAGAGCAGCATGCTGTTGTGGGACAAGACTTTTCCTGGGGATACGTAACTCAGCATCTCTATTAATCCCAGATATGGAGCACATGACAGACCAAAAAACAAAACAAAACAAAACAAAACACAAAAACAAAAACAAAAACAAAAACAAAAAACAGATAGCACCAAAATTAAACATGGTGAACCAATGAGTTTTATTGGGGTTACTTACAGGAATATGGGTGAGAGGTTACTGGCAGTAGCAAAGACTACTCAAAGACAGTTTTGTCACCAAAGCCTACCCCAGCACGGATGACAGTTTCCAAAAGCTAGGAATCTGGAGCACACTCCAGGCAGTTCAACACGTTGGAGAGTGTTCCTTTCTAGTGAGGGGGTCGGTCTAAACCTCATCCAGCTTCCCTTCTGGTTTCTGCTTCTTCCAGGAAGCTGGTCTGGTGTCAAGAATCTTCTTTGCCCCTTGTTTTGTCTGAGAGTAAGAGTCTCTGCTCGCTCTGTAAGGGAGGAGCCTAGTGAATCTGGTCAGTTTCAGGGACTTCATGAAGCTATTTTCGATCTGTTTTCAGGCTGAAGGAGCCTCCCTGTAGGATGAAATGTTTCAGTGTGGGAGGAAATTGCTGTACAACAGTTGGATAATTTAGTAACATTGTCTCAAACTTTAAAAAGGGATATTTAAAAGGGAGCTTTAAAAAGCTCAGTGATAGTGTGCTTGCCCAGCATGGGTGCGTACTTGATTCAGTTCCCAGGACTGAAAAAACATGGACTCCTTATAGACATATGTTTTTGCCATTACACCTGTAGTGGCTGAATAAGTTTGACCCCCATAGACTCATGTGTTTTAAAGCTTTGCCCACAGGGAGTGACACTACGAGGAGATATATCCTTGTTAGAAAAGTTGTGGCCTTGTTGGAGGGCCTGTGTCACCGTGGGGCTGAGATTTGAGGCCCTGTGCTTAAGCTCCACCCAGGGCATAAGAGACCCTTCTTCCTAGCTGTCTTGGGGAATAAACTGATTGTCTTCAGATCAAGATGTAGAACTCTCAGCTTCCCCAGCACCATTTCTTCCTGGACGCTGCCATGCTTCCTGCCTTGATGATAATGGACTGAACTTCTGAAACTGTAAGTCAAGCCCCAATTAAGTGTTGTCCTTTATAAGAGTTGCCTTGGTCAAAGTGTCTCTTCACAGCAATGGAAACCTTAACTAAGATAACACCCTAACAATACAGTTTAGCAGTCGTTTGCATAACAGCTATATCATATTAGGTATCACAAGTAATGCAGAGCTGACTTAAGGTTTACAGGAGGGTGTGCAGATGTCATGACCCTCAGCATGCCGTCCACACAGGGGACACATGCATCTGAGGATTTTTACATCAAGTGGGGGGGTCTTGAAACCCATTTCCAAGTGTACTGAAGGATCATAGAACTTGTAGACATAAGCTTTAAGGGGATAACTAAGTTTAAAGGAGGTCATGTGGGCAGGATAGCCTAATACTGACGTGACTTGTATCTTAAGGACACATCCACCCACCAAGGGACCACTGAGTGAGAACCCAAGGAAAAGACAGTGTCTTCACACAGAGGGAAGTCTTCAAAAGGAACCAGCCCTGCCCACTCTTGGCTTCATGAGTCTGGGACTCTGTGGATAAACAGTTGTGGTCTGAGCTGTCCACGTCTTTGCACTTTGTTCTAGTGGGCCCTGCAGTTCAGTACCTGTCTCAGTTAGGGTTTTACTGCTGTGAACAGACATGACCAAGGGAACTTTTAGTACTACAGCATCCACCCAGATGGACCTTTCAGGTAGTGGCAGACAGCTCCTTGCAGCTCCCGGAGGAATCCCCTCCTACAGGGCAACCAAGGAGAGTATCAACACCACCTTGAGATAGACACACATTTTGGATTCTCAGTCCCACCCTCATGAAGGCTGTGGTCCCTATCTGTGGACTCCTAGCCTTCTCTACATCAGCTATTAAGAATCCATTGCTACCTCACTTTGTCTCTGTGCTATGGCACTTGGGTCGCTGTTCATAATCTGTTCTCTTTCTTCTGAGAGATTCCTGTTACTCTGGTTAGTTTTTGTGAGCTTGACACAAAACTTGGGAAAAGGAAACCTAATTAAATCCCTTTGATCAGATTGGCCCTGGCATATTTGTGAGAGATTGTCTTGATTGATGATTGATGTGTAGATTCTAGCCCTGTAAGTGACACTATCCCTAGGCAGATGGGCTTTGACTGTATAAGAAAGATAGATGGGCAAGCCAGAAACCAAGCCAGTAAGCAGTACTCCTCTGTGTGTTGTGCTTAAAGTTCCTGCTTAAGTTCCAGCCCTGAATTACTTCAGGGATGGATTGTGACCTAGAAGTGTAAGCTGAAATAAACGTTTTTCTCCTCTGAGTTTCTTTTGTTGTTTTTTTCATAGCACAAAAAAGATAATGACAGAAATTGGTATCAAGAGTGGGACTCTTCTGTAATGAACTTGACTATGTTATGGGGAGGTTTGTGGATATTTTTGGAGCTTTGATCTTACTTGAGCTATTGTTACAGACTCCTAGAAGATAAGAATATTGAGAAAAATATAGACAATAGAGTCCTAATTTGAGAAGTTTCAGAGAGAAGCTAAGACTTTATTGGGGCTATTCATATGATAAATTGGATTAAGAATGTGTAGTTGATGCTCATCTGGGGCTGAAAAAAAATGACCTGAGATTAACAAGAGACAAATATCACTGAGGTGGAGTCTTCTGAGAAGTATTTTCTCAGGGGCAGCACATACACACACGCACGCGCGCACACACACACACACACACACACACACACACACACACACGCGCGCGCGCGCGCACATGTGTGCATGCAGGTTGCATCTTAAGCTAGCTGCTGAACTTGACAACTTGTGAGAGTTTCTCACTTGAAACTAGTCTTAAAGGCACAGAAGTTGGAAGATTAAGGGCATTACAGAGAGTAGCCAAGACTTGAGACCGTGTTTCAGGGTCAGAGTCCTTGAAGAGAGGCCTGGAAAGACTATTGGTGAAGGTACAGGCTCAGTTACAGTGTAGACACCAGGACATTGGAGATGCCAGGACTGTTGGACTCTGTCAAAGGCAGTGGTAAGTGCGGGGAGGAGCTGATCTCAAGCTAGGAAACAAGCTGTATGTGCTGCAGATTGCAGAACTGAAGAAGTGGGGATTCCCCAGACTTCTGAGGTCCAGACAATCATGAGCTACTACGAGATATTGGGTGGTGAGCTATATGATTTGATTTTCACTTCTGGCCTTCAGTTTCACATAAGACAGATTGTTTTTATACCCAGTGCTTCCCTTTTGCAGTGAGAAGGTATTTAACTTGCTTCTGATTTTAGAGGTGTCCACAGTTAAAGAGACTTGGCTTTTAGAGACAGATTGAATTTTTCTTTTTATTTATTCTTCTCTCATTTGATGCATCCTGACCACAGTCTTCCCTCCTCCCACTCTTCCCAGTCCTCCCCAACCAGCTCTCTCCCCAAGACTCACCCCTGCCTCCTGTTTCCCTTCAGAAAAGAGCAGGCTTCCCAGTGATGTCAACCAAACATGGAACAAAAAGTTACAATAGGACTAGGCACATACCTGTATATCAAGTTTGGATGAGGCAACCCATTAGGAGAAAGAGTCCCCAAAGGAGGAAAGAGTCAGATATATCCCTCCACTCCCACTTTTAGGACTCCCACAAAATCCCAAACTAAGCAAGCACAACATATATGAAGAGGACCTAGCACAGACCCCTGCAGGCTCCATGATTGCTGCTTCAGTCTCTGTGAGCCCCTTTGAGCCTTGCTTAGTTGAATCTGTGAGTCCTGACCTCTCTTGGTGTCCTGACCTCTCTGGCTCTTACAATCCTTTCTTCATCTGTGGAATTCCCTGAGCTCCACTTAATGCTTTGCTGTGGGTCTCTGCATCTGCTCGGATTGAATTTTCAAAGCATCAGAATTTTTAAAAGACTGGGGACTTTTAAAGTTTTGTATTTTATATTATGATGCTAACGTGAGAGATCTTGGGGACAAACAAGAAGGGAGAGATTATGGTTTAATAGTGATTTGTTTTTGTGTCAGTGTAACAAGGATTAGTTTTCATGAACTTGACACAACCAGGAGTCATCTGGGAAGAGGTAGCCTCAACTGAAAAATCTGTCATAGTAAGAGAATGAAACCGGAATACTTGTTCACTTCTGTGACTCCTGTCTGTTCTCAATCCATGCTTATGCTGCCTGAGAAGCTCTCATGTAAATCTAAGCTCTTTGGTCCCACAGAAGACAGTTGATTTACAGGTTGTAATCAATATGCCTATTGTGTCTTTATATATATATTTTCTCTCATTGGGAGGCTAAGTGATATTTGAGAGTTAAAAATAAAAAGACTGTAAGCTCTAGTATGACAAACCATGACCAAAGGTAATCAAACAGAAGTGTCTTAGGGTTTTACTGCTGTGAACAGACACCATGATCAAGGCATGTCTTATAAAGGACAACACTTAATTGGGGCTGGCAAGGCAGAAACATGGCAGCATCCAGGCAAGCATGGTACAGGAAGAGCTGAGAGTTCTACATCTTCATTTGAAGGCTGCTAGAAGAATACTGGCTTCTAGGCAGCTAGGATGAGGGTCTTAAAGCCCATGCCCACAGTGACATACCTACTCCAACAGGGCCACACCATATACAAACCATCACAGGAAGAAAGGATTTATTGCTTTTTGATTCTAGGGCCTAGTTCATCATTGAGGGAATTGATGGTAAACACTTTTTTTAAAAACAATTTTTTCTTTATTTACATGTCAAATGATATCTCCTTTCCCAGTTTCCCCTCTGAA
>NW_022196893.1:19238197-19265953 GCF_008632895.1 Mastomys coucha | reverse complement strand
TTCTAGAGTTTAATGAAAATGAAGCCACAATATACCCAAACTTATGGGACACAATGAAAGCAGTCCTACAAGGAAAACTCATAGCTCTAAGTGCCTCCAAAAGAGAAACTGGAGAGAGCATACACCAGCAATTTGACAGCACATCTGAAAGCTCTAGAACAAAAAGATGGTAGGCACTTAAGGCGGAAACTGTAGGGGATAGATGTTTCTGACTTGTTCAACTAGCTTTCATCTACAGCCCAGGACCTATCTAGAATTGGTAGATAGTGGGCTGTGATATACTCTATTAATTAATAATGAAAACAGTCCCCCCTGACACGTCTACAGGGCAATCTGGTCTAGGCAATTCCTCACTTGAGGCTCTTTATCAGATGACTATAGGCTGTGTCGAATTGCCACTTAAAACTAGCTAGGAAACTGCATAAAAATGGCAATAACTATTCTGTTTTATTTTAGTTCTTTTTACAGTGAGATGTTGACCTTAGGGGATTTTATTCGCACTGAGGAGTTTTCCCTTGACTGCTTTAGCCAACTGGCCAGCGCTCTGAACAAAGGACACGTGTTTAAGATTGTTATAGCAGCATGACCTTCTAATCATGACAACCCAAATCCCTTGTACTCAATCATTTGTTTGACTGCGCAGAATGTAGTGGCTGCCCTTGAGTCACCCAAGAAACAGATCCTTGCCAAGCATATGCTCCACCTGCAGACCTGCTCCTCCGAGCCCCATTCAGCTGGGTGAGATAGAGTGGACTCCACTCCATGCCAAGCATGTGCTCCACCTGCAGACCTACTCCTCCGAGCCCCATTCAGCTGGGTGAGGTAGAGTGGACTCCACTCCATGCCAAGCATGTGCTCCACCTGCAGACCTGCTCCTCCGAGCCCTCCACTCCATGCCAAGCATGTGCTCCACCTGCAGACCTGCTCCTCCGAGCCCCATTCAGCTGGGTGAGATAGAGTGGACTCCACTCCATGCGTGTGTGCAGAACCAGCCTACAGTGGCTGGCTCTTGAGCTTTCAGAAGTCCAGCACCATTTGCTTCTTATCCTGGGAAAAAATATATAAAATTATATATATATATATATATATATATATATATATATATATTAAGTATAATATGATATATAATACACACAACACATAGCTTTTAAAACTTTGCTCAATAGTTATGTGTCATATATATTTATGTACACAATATCTCTATGTATACATAATATATCTCATGTAATGTTTACTAAAGATACATTCTATAGAATATTAGATACAGGGCCTGGAGAACTGTGTTTAAAACACACTCTTCCTTTGCAGATGCCTGGAATTCCATTCCCATATCACATGTCAAGTGGCTTATAATCAATGGTGACTTCAGCTTTGGGAAATTCAACACCTTTTCTGGCCAGTATTCACACACACACACACACACACACACATCACTGTCTTAGGATTTGTATTGCTGTGACAAAACACCATGACCAAAGAGCAAACTGGGGAGAAAAGGGTTTATTTGGCTTATACTTCCACAGGCAGCACTGTTCATCATTGAAGGTAGAGGGCAGGATTCTGAAGGGAGGAGCTAATAGAGAAGACTTGGAGAGGTACTGCTTATAGGAATGCTTTCCATGGCTTGCTCAGCCTGCTCTCTTATAGAACCCAGGACCACCAGCCCGGGTGTGGCACCACCCACAAGGGGCTGGGCCCTCCCCCATTGATCACTAATTGAGAAAATGTCTTACAGCTAGATCTCATGGATTTCATGGAAGCATTTCTTCAATTGAGGCTCCTTCCTTTCTGATGACTCTAGCGTGTGTCAAATTGACACAAAACCAGCTGGTGCATACATGTAATTTAATAAAATTCAAAAGAGTGTTTTATATGTATATACATATGTAAATATGTATATATATATAACAATATACATAGATACATAAAATATGTATAACATATTTATGTATAGAAAACGTGGCATAGAATATTTATAATCACATGAAAGTACATGTAAATATTTGTGGGAATTAAAGAAAACTTCTTCAAAATGGGTGGGAGTTGACTCCTAAGGTTTCTGTGAAGATCAAAAGCTGAACTACACAACCTGGGCAGGTCACTCGTCATTGCATCAGATGCAGGGTGTGAGGTGGGTGGGATTGCAAAGACTGAGGTATTAGGTTGTCAGGTAGAATGGGCTCCCCCTCTGCTCTTGGGTACTGTGATTATGACAGTCAACGCACAAGGCAGGCAGTGATGCTGGCTCAGGCTTTGAACATTTCAGTTCATCGTCACATGACTCTGTTGCTTTGAACCAGTGGCAGCAGATTGAGAGGAAAGAGATCCATTTATTCTCCTCTTGGCTAAGTGGTAATGAGGCGAAAGAGGGAGGGTTTGGGGTCCCACCATACTCTTCAAGGACATAACTTTGGTGATCTAAGACCTCCTCATAAACTCTTTTAAGACTCCTAACCTCTAAACAGGTTCAGTGTTTACCACATAGACACTTGGGAACTTTAAGATGTAGACAATGGAGTGTCCCCACAGAACCAAGTTGCAGAATGTGGCTTTGTCTGGAGTTTAGATATGTAGAGTATAGCTGGCGTCAGTGATCAGTGGTCTGAGCAGGACAAGGTCACCTAAGAGATGAATACTGCCTTTCACTTAAAAGCCAGACCTGAGAGAAGCTGACAATGGCTGACCCCATCATTGATTAGAGATTGATGGGGGAATGGATTATACCTCACAGACAAATTAGATATGTATAATTTAATACTCTCAAATTGGAATTTATTGATACAATTGTCTCAAAATTCTCTAAAGGCAAAACTATAATCAGGAAGATTGCTATGGCTGAAAGAACTATTAATCATCTTTATTGAGAAAGGAAAATATAGAAAGTGTGTTCGAGTGATCTTGTGTGAGTTATCTTGAAATGAAAATATCGGAAAAACAGTTTTATTTACCCATGTATTGATATTTGATCAAATAAAAAACCTGGCTTAATAACATATAGAAAACCCAGATTTGATGGAGGCTTAACATGTTCAGACTGATTTCGATTAAAATATGTTTATTAAAATAACTTTCTGGGTGATGTGCCTGTTGCTATCTGGTACCCTGAAGGATAGCACTGTTGCTTGGAAAGTAAGAACTTTCTAGACAGTGAGCTGCAGCAGCTCAGAGGACAGAGGATCTGAAGCAATTTGAGGGAATGAGAGCAATGGGGGGGGTCGTAAATTCTAAGGGAGATCTCGGTGCCATTTTGCTTAAAAATTATAATCATCCATTTTAATCTTCTCTTATCTTAACTTTCTAGCTTGAAGGGGTTTCGGGCTTACAGGAAAATTGCAGATGTTTTCCTGGGGGTCGCCAGGTGCCTTTGCTCAACTACTGCCCCTTAAACATGAGTTAAATACTGAGGCTCAGAACACAGCGCTCTTTCCACCTTGTGGCGTCTTCACGGCTCCAGGTGCCATTTATGGCCTTTTCCTGTATGGAACTCAACCCAGCTGTGGTGGCCCATTGCTTCTTTCACAATTATCCATTAGAATTGTGCTGTAAGAAAGATAGGCTTCTATCTTAGCATTCACTAGCAATTAACTAATCAATTATCTATATATTTATAGCCTATCATCAACCTGCTATCATCTATCTATCTATCTATCTATCTATCTATCTATCTATCTATCTATCTATCTATATCTATCTATCACCTGTCTATCATCTGTCCATCTATCATTTATCTTTTTATCTATGTATCATCTATCTATCTATCATCTATTTCTATCTCTTATCTAGTTATCTCTCTCTCTCTCTCTTTTAAGAGACAAGGTTTCTCTGTGTAGCCCTGGCTGTCCTGGAACTCACTCTGTAGACCAGGCTGGCCTCGAACTCAGAAATCTGCCTGCCTCTGCCTCCCAAGTGCTGGGATTAAAGGCATGCACCACCACTGCCCAGCATAGTTATCTGTCGTCTATCTACGTATCTTCTATTTATTCTGTCTCAGCTTAGACTAATGAGGGTTTATTTTACACCATCTGCATCTGGTATAACCTATTATTGGCATATGAGGTGGTAATTATTTTTGTTTGTAACGGGGCTCAGACTTTATTCAGGGGGTCATATCTTCTCCATAGAAAGGCACCATGGTGTGGATCATTCTGGATCCCAGCCTGCATGCTGGGGACTCTTGTGGTGCATCCAGTTAGGGATGGTATACAGACTCTCAGCCCTGGATCTAGCCTTGGGCCTAGACTGCCTTCCCTGGGTCTGTCCACAGGTGAGGTGTGACTCTGCCTGGGTCTGTCTATAGGTGAGGTGTGACTCTGCCTGGGTTTGTCCACAGGTGAGGTGTGACTCTGCCCGGGTCTGTCTATAGGTGAGGTGTGACTCTGCCTGGGTCTGTCTATAGGTGAGGTGTGACTCTGCCTGGGTCTGTCCACACGTGAGGTGTGACTCTGCCTGGGTCTGTCCACAGGTGAGGTGTGACTCTGCCTGGGTCTGTCCACAGGTGAGGTGTGACTCTGCCTGGGTCTGTCTACAGGTGAGGTGTGACTCTGCCTGGGTCTGTCTACACGTGAGGTGTGACTCTGCCTGGGTCTGTCCACAGGTGAGGTGTGACTCTGCCCGGGTCTGTCTACAGGTGAGGTGTGACTCTGCCTGGGTCTGTCCACAGGTGAGGTGTGACTCTGCCTGGGTCTGTCCACAGGTGAGGTGTGACTCTGCCTGGGTCTGTCCACAGGTGAGGTGTGACTCTGCCTGGGTCTGTCCACAGGTGAGGTGTGACTCTGCCTGGGTCTGTCCACAGGTGAGGTGTGACTCTGCCTGGGTCTGTCCACAGGTGAGGTGTGACTCTGCCTGGGTCTGTCCACAGGTGAGGTGTGACTCTGCCTGGGTCTGTCCACAGGTGAATGTGGCTTTTCTATTTGGCTCTGTCCACAGGCAGGTGTAAATTTTTTGGTTTGTTTGGTTTTTTTTGTTCTCTATGACTCTCTCCATGGGTGGGTGTGGTCTTCTGTCTGACTCTATCCATAGGTGGGGCTTAACTCTCTATTTGGATCTATCCACAGATGGAGGTGGCTTTCAACTGGATCTATCCACAGGTGTGTACAAAATGTACAATAGGAACTGCCAACAGACTAGATCAGAGCCTGTGACAGAGGTAACCCAGGGGACCTAGATCCCTGGATGGATATCCCACCACTCTGCATAGATCAATATTTGAAGGGAGCCTATTGGTGCTGGCTTGGGGGCTTTGTGTGCCCCATGCACCTTCAGAATTGGCTAATTTTAGAGCTTATAGCAAGATAAACCTGTACACATAAGGCAAGCTCACTTGATTTTCCTTAAATAAACCTTTTGCAACACATAATTATAGTGTGTTCTTACTGTGAACACTTGGAAAATCCACACAAAGAAAAGCTAAAGCTGCCATCCAGAGCCGCCTCCCCTGGGGATAGGTCTCTGCAAAAGGTTGAGTCAATAGTTTGAGCACCGAGTTTCATATTCTGTACCTTTGAGTACAAACAATATCTAAGCATGCCCATCTGCTCTTACTCTTAATGGATTAAGCCTTTCACCACAACTTTCCCTGTAATTAATCTATTTGTCCCACCCTAACCTCAGCTACCCTCTCAAACTTGGTGGCTTAGGAGTGGTTCCTGAGTTCTGTGATGCTCTGCTCTTATAGCAAATGGATCATGAATATGGCTGTAATAATCTATTCACTGGTCCCTGCTGGGCTCCTTGGGGCTCCTTCTGTGTCTCTAGTGCCTTGAGTATTTTTTGAGCAGCACAATGTGGGGTGATGGTGTGCAGCTGGCTTTCCTCTCCGAAGCTTGCCTTGTTGATGCTGATTCAGCTCAGGGGGGCAAGCTCAGGTGGCTGGCAGAGAATGAAGGGCCATGGGGAGCAGATCTGGACCCTCAAAGCTGCCCTGACACTTGCCAGCCATGAGCAATACAGCTCAGCTGTGCACCTGCTGCAGACCTGAGGAAACCAGATGTTTCGGCTCTGTCTCCAAGTTTAGAGTGAGCGACATGATGCAGATGCCAACCTGTGGAAATCAGAAGCATCCTGTAGAGTTCAGGGTGGTTTGTGGTCCATGGATAGCTAACTGTTAAGGCTGCTTAACTTTTTCTGTGGCCCTGGGTGAGTCTTAGGGTCTCCTGGTTTCTCATTTGTGAAGAAGAGAGGACAATGGGACTTGGTTCACAACACTGCCGCAGGGTTAGCCCATGGATAGCATAAGGAATGGAGGATACCTAGAGGCTTTGTGAGCCTGGCTGCTATCCACTATCTTTCTTTTACCTGTAGATCCTTTACTGAACTTCCAATCTCCAGCTTGGATTCAAGAGCTATTCTTGGCATTCTCTCTCGGATAGAAAAGCCTAGCTTTGAATGAATCCATTCCCTATCTTGATGCATCAGCCACATGTGGCTGACACCTCTGAAGGAGTAGAGCTCTGAGTAGAGTTACAGAACCATGACGCTACTAGCCTCACACTGCCCACACAAGTGTTGTCTGGGATATATGTCTCTGGCTCGTTGCCTCTGCTGAGCTCGACTCATGCAGACGTCACCCCCTTTTCCATCGCCAGCCTCCCGCCTCCAACTACTTTTAACATGTTTTATCTGCCTGTCTCACATATGAGAGGCTCTCTGTTACAAGACTACAATCCAGTGTGGGTACTCGTCTCTGTCCTCTTGGTGACTCATTTCCAAGGTGTCTGATGCAGGTGGTCCTCAGCCCCAGGGACTGGACTTCATGTTGCTTTCCTCCCAGTCTGTCAATGCTGTGACAGTCTTGGAGGGCTCCTTGACTCCTAGCTGAGCTGGTTCTAGCCTTGCCACATATTGCGGCTCCTTGGTGCTGACACAGAACACTAACATCCTGTGTAACTTTGCTCATGTCTCTTCCCCGCCCACTCTTTGCTTTCTCTGTCTACTGTCCTCAGAAAGTGCACCAGTGCCAAGTGCCATGCTCTGTCTTCTGAATAATAGGTGGCACTATTCTCTGAAGTTCATGAGGCGAGTGGTGTGGGAGGACCTGGGGTAGAACCTGGAGCTGAAAGTCCCAAGTGAAGCCGAGGCCCAAGTAATGGTGGTTCCAAGAAAATGTTTTGCGTGATGTCACCATTCAGTAGATTGAGACATTGCTATCCCCTGATGTGTTTAGAATGTCCCAAATCCCATGGAAGAGCCGAGAAAGACCCTTGACATCTGTTAGGCCTGTGTTAGATCCTCTGTCTCTGGGCAAGGAGAAGCTCCAAGGTGGAGCCATGACTGTGGTATCGGGCAGCACCAGTTCTCACTGGCCAGGGTCATTTCTTCTCTGTCATAGGTCTCTTGCTCATCTGTCAACTTTGTGGTTGCTGGATATTTGCATACCTGAGCCTGGTGAGGATGGGAGGGCAGAGAGGACTGCCCAACCTGTGAGAATCCAGAGCCTCAGCATGCTGAGAATGGAGTTCAACGCATGACCAAACCGAGAGCTTGTAAGGCCGCTTGTTCACAGCATGGAGGTGCTCATTCTGCTTCCAAATATTGGAAGGGAGTCTCCCCTCTAGGTATTCAACTAGCAGACTTCTCCTGCATATTGAAAATAGTATGGGGTGGTAATTCAGACTTTTGAAGTTAAAGGGCAGCTGCCTAACTTTGGGTGTAAGTGAGAATTCACAAAGGGCACACTATGTCCAACAAACTGAGAAACTGGGCTGGTAATAGGGTAATCCTGACTTCAAACGTGAAAGGACGTTTTATTCACTGCTGGACAAAGCAGTTATGAGGATGACATTGCTAGCCTCAGTTTCCCTCCCTGTGTAGTGTGAATATCACAGGGATGTTGGTACTGAGGGCTCTCCATGGGGGATGTGTTACCCAAAAAGAAGAGTCTCAGGAGCAGGGGCCCAGAACTTGTTCCTCCCTAGATGCCCTCCCTAGATGACGAGGCATAGTGGGCACTTTTGGTGGTTCAGTATGGACGCAGGCACCAACAGCAGCAGTGTTTCTGAAACTGAGCTGAGTTTCAGCCAGGTAATGGTTAGTTCAGATAAAAGCAAGCTGTTCTGTGAATGTCATCCATCAGTAGATTTTAAATAAGCCTAACTTGAGACATTACTCTTCCCTACAACGTTGGGGGGGGGGGGAGAGCATATTTAGAGTATTCCAAATACCATGGAGAAAAACGGCACAGGTGGCCATAGGTGAACCAGCTTCCACATTTTGTCCCTTCCAATCTGAGCCTCATAATACAGCCATCAGTCAAAGCATCGCCAGCCATGGCCGTATCTTTCTATTTAAAGGACGTTTTATTCACTGCTGGACAAAGGAGTTATGAGCTCTGCTCCAAGCCTCACTCTTGGGATTGTCTAGAGCAGGAGGAGCTAGGCGTCCCTGTCACCTGCGCTAGCTGCCACAATCCATCCCTTGGCTTTCTCAGCAGGCCAGTGGGAGTTCCGATGGCCGGGGAGAGTGTTGTAAGAAGCCTCCTTCTCTCTGCCTGGTCTTCCATGATGCACCAGGAGCAATATTTTTTGATGCCTTTATAGGAGTAAATAGATTTAAAAAATGATAAAAATATGAACCCTAGGATAGATTTTTCAGGCTGTGAAGATTTCACAGTTGAATTCATAAAAAATTTAGTTCAGAGGCTGCTGGCTCGGCCGTAGAAAGCACAGGGTCTTGACTCATGAGAAAACAGAAGCAGCTTTGTGAAGCTTGGAAAAGCCTCATCCCTAACTACTGTCACTCTATACACAGGTTGATGGCTGACAGTGTCTGGGAAATGTCCCCCAAGCAAAGCCACTTGGGGGAGAACCAGCCCTGGCCAACTAGCTGTGGACAGCCCAGGAAGCCCATACTGGGTTTCATCTTTGTGCCCAGACCACTGAGGCCCATTCCTGCTGACCACTCTCTAGAGTCTCCATCAGAGCTGCCCTCATGGGTGGCACATGTGAGCAGAGGTCTCCTCAGGACCTTCTTGTATTTTGGTGACAAGGTCATGTCTCACTCCAGCCCTCAGATCCAACAGCAAAGCCTGCTCTGCTTGATCCTGCCCTGTGTCCTTAGTGTCACATCTGTGACATTGAGTCACTGAAATACCCTCCCCCTACTCTTTCTCTCTTTGTGTAGTGCAGGTATATGAGCTGTGTGTCATGTGTGTGTGTGTGTGTGTGTGTGTGTGTGTGTATGTGTGCGCACACGCTTGTGCATGTGCGCATATGCGTATGAGTGTATGGAAGGAATGAAGGGCTGAAAATCTAAGGTTTTTGTTGTGGTGTGTGGTGTGTGATGTGTATACATATGGTGTGATTCTGTGGTGTGTGTGTGTGTATGTGTGTGTGTATGGTATATGTACTTTTGTCCTATACTACGTGTGTCCTGTGTGTTGTGTAGTGTGTGGCCCATCTTCCTGACTAGACAGGTCTCCCTTGTCTACACTATTCTTGATGTTACTGCACAGCTGTGATGGCACATACCAAAGACTGCAAAGCAAGTGTCAGGAATCCAGGTGATTCTAGTACTGTAAAGTTTTTATCTGCACCCTCATTCTCCCAGGGGAGCTACGGCACAGGATTTCTCATGGATTGAAGCAGAAAGAAGCAGACAGAAGCTTCTAAACCTCCTGCTCTAAGCTGGGCTTCAAGAAAGCTCAAAAGCAGAGTGGTGCCCTACTCACCTCTGATCACTTTTGTTTTGGAAAACGTCATCACTGCCTGGGGGAAAAACAGGCTGGTATCAACTTAGGGTAGAAATTTTGGTCCTTGAAGGTGAATTAAATAGCCTGACTTCTTATTTCAATTTTTAGTATGATGAATTTTGGTGGACATAATTCCTGCAGTTATCAGGCAGAGAACGTTTTCTGAAGAACGATGGCTGTGAACAGCAAGGGCTCATGCATTTGAACGTCACGTGAAAGGCTCAGGGCTACATGTTTGCTCACGTGATTGGCTCCTGTACTCCTGGGTTCTCCAGGGACACAGCTTCATTGTGAGCCCATCTTCATGTAATGGGCACCATACTCTAATGAGCCGATGTGATTCTGTGGCTACTGGGAGCCCATGCCTCTGGTGCACTCTTGTGCACAAGAGTGGGCTTCATGTCTGTGTCCATGCACATCCTGACTGCGTGTGCCCACTGCTTCCTGTTCACACCTCTCAGCAGGAGTTAGGATGTTTTCTAAGGCCTTCCTTGCTAACACTGCCCCTGAGAGTCTGGGCCATGAAATACACTGTCTCCTTCCTGTGTTCTCTTATGCTACCACTGTCTCTAGCTAAAGGGAGCTCCAAGTCTTAATGACACATTGGTAGTTCGATGGAGACACCCTCTAACAATGCAACTGGAAACTGAGGCTTTTGGCAACAATCAGCTTTGGTGTGCTGGCCAGGGCAGTCGGCTGCCCAGACTCAGAGGGGAGCTGGTTGCCAGGCAGATGTATTCTAGGGCTGCTTTAAGCTTGGATCAGTCAGCCTCCAGGACCCAGTGTGTAAGAAGAAAGCTGTCTAAGTTTCTATACCAAATGGTTGCAGCTGGCCTCTGCTTAGCATCTAATGGTCTCCAGGGCAACTTTGCACCCTGGGGCTTCCTATCCCTATTGTCCTGACTGCTCTCCTTTGCTTCTGGCACCTGGATGCTTCCTTTTGTCTCTGTAGAGCTAAAGTGAGCGTGTGTATATGCGTATGCATATATGTGTGTGAGTGTGTGTGTGTTTGTATCAGAGAGAGAATAAGATGGAGGGGGGGGGGACATCAAGACCATGACTCTGCATTGATATTTTGGAGCAGATGTGGAGGTGGGGGCCCTCACCCCAATGGCTTATGCCCCACAGAGCTCCCATCTCAGCAGTAATGGAGTACATTTTCTTCTGTCCACACAACAGAATTTGCCTTAAGAACGGTCTGGCAGTTTGCTTCTTCCATCCACTACCAACGTCGTTCAGCTAGGCGGCAGGCTGTGTTAGGAGCAGGGAAGCTGGTGTTAGGGGCAGGCTCCTGGAACTAGCCTTGGTTCTGCAGACCAGGGGCTTTCTGCTCCGACACTGCACAATCTAGGTGTGCTCTCCTGCCTCTCCTCAGCTGCAAACATGAACATAACTCAGGCAAACGGTTCCATTTTCTGCTTTGCTAGAGGAATTACAAAAAATATTCTTAAATTTGAGGGGTAGTTAAGCTGATGAATGTCAAAATACGTGCCTGAAATCTCATGGCACGCAGTGTTAGAAATCACAAATTATCAACTCAGCCCACACTGCCCCAAGCAGAGGAACCAGGAAGCATTGACATTTAGGGTTATAAATTTGAGGGTGCAGTAATCTTATGTCTGACAACGGGGCAGGTGAGAGTTGGACATGTTTCATTCATGACTCAGGTTGTTAAATATTTCAAAGGTACATTGTTCCAAAGTCCCCAAAAATGAGTGTGTCTATTACTTATGCACAGAACATATAGCTTCTGCCCCTGATGGCTGTGTGATCATAGTCACCAAGCAGGGGTCAATGTGGGTGGGTCAGGTGCTAATCTCTCTGTGAGTTGCTCAGAGAGAATAGACTGTGACCATAGGCTCCTCGAACAGACACGAGCTCCCCCAGGTTCCTGCATTACTGATAATGTGGTGAAGTTATCTGCTGTGAGGTATTAAGCCAACAGGAAGCAGGCAGCACACCCCACACAGCTGATGGACTCATGAACAACAAATGGACTCACACTTCTGATGGCACACAATTGAAAATCCAGGTGCGAATATTTATATTGACTGGGACCTGGTTGTCAGCAAAATGTTCAAGAGACTGAATGGGGAAGTTGAGAACTCCTTTAAGAGGTGCCTAGATAGCTAAGAACTGACAAGTTACAAACTAAGGTGGCCCTTGCTGTATTCCAGGCACTAAAGTGAACTCAAGTGGCCCCTATGTCAGAGCTAAAATCACAAATGTTCCTGACTTGGGAACAGGATTCTTGGATAGCTCGCCAGAACCATTGAGGTAGATCATAAAACAAGTTTAAATGTAAATAACCAGAAAAGTAAAAATCTTTGTCAGACAAATGATAAAATCAAGTTGATGAAAGGATAACCCATACCCCAGGAGGAAATACTTGCAGATAGACTACCTGCTGAGGTTTGGAGAGGTTTCCTGGAATATCCAGGTCCCCAGGAGATCAGCAGTCAGAAGATCAACACTCCAGATGGCCAGAAGACTTCAATCATGAGGTGAGCATCAGTGATTATTCTGAGAATTGTCAGGATCTCAGTGAGGTGCCACTAGCCTTCCGGAGACCAGGCCAGAACCGGAAAGCAACTGCCTAGTACTGGGGAGGCCAGAAGGAAGTAGGAGGATACAGTCTTGGGGTGTTCAAAGTGAGTGGATCACCAAAAAGTTAAATATAGCTATCCACCTCCCCCCAGAAAGTCTACTTGTAGGTGTTCTAGGAAACATGGATGTGTCCATATCCAATACGAAGACTTAGATGTGAGAGTGTTATTATGTTGTCCAAATATGGGAAACAACAGTACAAGCACTCACAGCTAAAACGAGTGTGAGTGTGAGTGTGAGTCGAATGTGGTCAGCATCTTACAGTGTAGCATGCGCTCCTTTTTAACAGTGTAGCAGAGGAAGAACTGGGTTATGGTATAGTATGCCTGTCTTAGTTAGGGCTTCATGGCTGTAAGGAGACACCGTGACCAAGGCAACTCCTATAAAGAAAAACATTAGATTGGGGCTGGCTTATAGTATCAGAGGTTCAGTCCAATATCATCATGAAGGGAAGCATGGCAGGATGCAGGCAGACATGGTGCAGGAGGAGCTGAGAGTTCTACATCTTGATCCACAGGCAGCAGGAGAGACTACATGTTCCACACTGGGTGGAGTTTGAACAGAGGAGACCTTAAAGCCCACCCCTACAGTGACCACACCTCCTAATGGTGCCACTCCCTGTGGGCCAAGCACACAAACACAGGAGTCCATGGGGGTCATTCCTTTTCAAATCACCACCACAATGCCTAAAACTCAGCTAGGTTAGGGAGTGTTATACAAATGTAAGCAGCCATGTTTAGCCTTGTGCGGGAAGTGGAAAGGCAGTTATATTCTTCTAAAGTACAGACAAAGAATTTCAACTTATGCATTCATAACAAGTGAAAATAACTTGTAAAAAAATCAAGAAAAAATACAGACTTGTTTAGCAAAATATTAAGTTTGTCAAATACTACAGAGTTTATATAATGGAGCATCTCTGAGCAAAAATCACTGAATGGAGTTCTTAAATAAAACAATTAGAAGCCTAGATCTGTGAGAGAAAAGGGAAACTTCTGGAAAAAGTTCTGATCCTCTCCCTACCTCACAGCCACTCACATTGATTCATCCTGAACAGATAGGCATGTTGCTGTGCCAGTAATTATTCAAAACAGACGCTGTCACAGAGCACCTTACAGCATGGCTAGAGGTACTGGGTCACACACACAGACACAGGACCAGAGGTGATGACACAGGCCACGTGGATGTGAGGTCCTTCTGTGGTGTCGCTGTGAGATGAAGATAAACATTGAAAGAGCTTTCTCGAATCTCAAAGCTGCTATGCAAACAATATAAAGAGGAGCTATGCTGCCAGTCAAAGCGATTACATAAAGTACTATGTAGAAAAATGCCTCTACCATAATGCAGAATAAAGAACCAACAGAATTAGTTTTTAACAAAACGTAAAATGGAAAGCAATTGCTCTTTCATAACAAGCATTAAATTATCGACTATAAATGACGGCCTAAGCATCCAATGGAAAAGTAATCGCCATGAGTCTCAATCAAAGCAGAAACGATGAATTGATAGATGCTTCTCGTGAGAAACAATCTTTAATGACAAGGACGCTGTGAGGATGGATGGGGAGATGAATGGGAGAGCTTGCACACACATTGGCTCGCTTGCCAAGCAAAGGCACTCGCAGGGCAAGAGGGAACCAGGGACCTAATAAGCATGGGGCACTGGAGTGGCTGTGACATTTTCGGTTTTATCAGATTCCATGAAAGGGACACGGTGATTAAATGACAACATTCCCAAGAGATGTGGTGCTCTTTAGTTTTTAAATTATATAACAGTGGAGATTCACAATACATGACACAAAATAGATAGAGAGAAGGACCATATTGGGTCCATGATAACCATTTTTGGGGAGTTGTATTGCCAGCCATTAATTATTTGGTATTATAGACAAAAATATTTGTTAGTGGAGTTTTGGAAACACAGAGCCATTTCAGTCTGCAACTGTAGAGTGGGAATTCTCCAACAGGAGCAGCAACCTTTCTGCAGATTGCGTGTGGGTGTAAGAATGCATAAGGAGTTAAATATAGACTCTATTCCCTAGTCATATTGATTTTTAAAGGGGAAATAATTAACAATGAGACACTTGATCCATAAATATTATAAATGAAACAACAATCCTAACACTAAACAATCCATGGATCTAAGAAGACTTCACTCAGGGGCTTGTAATGTCTTGAACAGAATGAAAGCCCAGTGTGTTAGTGGCACATAGATAATACAGTATTCAGAGGGGAGTTTATAGTTTAACGTGTGGGGGAAATAAAACCTGTGTAAATAAAATATGCTCTTGTCTTAAGGAGGTGACGTGACTTTTATGAGTCTAAGTCGTAAGAACTAAGGGGCTGGAGGGACAGTTTGGAAGTTAGGAGCACTGGCTGCTCTTCCAGAGGACCTGGGTTTAGTTCCAAGCATCCTCATGGTTGTTTATCTCTTCTGGTCTTTGCAGGCACCATATATATACATACATACATACATACATACATACATACATACATACACACACACACATACACACACACATGAAGACAAACACTTCTACATGTAACATAAAAAAATAAATTGTGTTGCTACTGTTTTGATGCAGGTGCTGTCTGTGTAGTGCCTGCTGCCTTGGAGCTCATCATATAGACCAGGCCCATCTCAAACTCACAGAAATCTCCTGCCTCTGTCCCCAGAATGCTGGCACTAAAGATGTGTGCCCAGCTGTGGTAAATACATCTTTTAGAAAAAGAACCAAGATTTAAAATCCCCAACACAGAACATAGACAGAAAATCAAACAAAACAACAGATACTTATTGAAAAGACTGACAATGTAAAATGTTTTATTATTCATGTGTGTGTGTGTGTGTGTGTGTGTGTGTGTGTGTGTGTGCATGTATGTATATTAAGGTAGAGGCAGTCAAAATTGTACCACGGTGTATGCGGAGGTCAGAGGCCAATTTTGTGGAGCTGATTCTCTCCATTCATCTTCACAGATTTTCAGAGATTGAACTCAGGCCATCAAGCTTTTGTGGCATATGGTTAATTTAAACGTTCTGAACTATTTTGTGATATCTTCTTTAATTACTATTATTACACACATACACACACACTCTCACCCAAACACATACTATAAATAGAAATATATATTTATTTTTATATAAAATAATATATAAATTAATAAAATATATATGATATACAATATATAATAATATATTTACACACATATATAAAATTTTAAAAATATATAAAATACACACACACACACACACACACACACACACACACACGTATAGAATCTCCTGCTGCCTAGAAGTGATCACTTGTTACTTGGCAGACGTCAGGGGCCTTGTCTCTGGGGAAGGGTGATGTCACTGATTCTCTCTTAGCAGCCATTAATTGCCTGTAGCTCTTTATCTAGATGGGGTCTGGAGAAAATTCATGCCTGATACTGCATACCAACTACCCATGGCTGGTAGTCACGACCCCAGAGGAAAACCTCTACTGCCTCTTTCCTAAACCAATATAATTCTTAACTGATTTATAAATAGTTATCCTTACACCCACAGGTAAGTGTAGCTTTCACCTTTCACCAAAGAAGTTTCTTTTTCAAGCATATGTAACTCATTATGGAAAGTATTTTTAAAATTAATTTTAGTGTGTGTGTGTGTGTGTGTGTGTGTGTATGTATGTGTGTATGTGTGTACCTACATATGGGTATATGCATGAGAGTGCAGTGTCTATGGAGGCCAAAAGAGGGCACTAGATCTCCTGGAACTGAAGTTACAGACAGTTTTGAGCTGACATATGGGTACTGGAGATTTGAACTGGGTCCTCTGCAAAAGCGACAGTGCTCTTAACCACTAAAGCATCTTTCTAACCCCCAACTGATACATTTGAAATAGAATCATTATACCCAAGGCTTGGGGACCATCACAGAAGAGGGGGCAGAAAGCTAAAGAGCCAGAGGACAAGGGTGGGACATCTGCGAGATAATGTCTTCTGTATCTGACAAGGTGGATGCCCTATTGCAATCACAACAAAATGGTTGCCTAAACATGTCACACACAGTGACAGCACCAGTCCCCACTCCAGGACGAGTGAGGGAAAGGCTTACATGTAGCTATCTAATGAGATACAGGAAAAACAAGTGGTCAAGTCCTTCACCTCATCATGGTAAAGATCCTTTCTCAACAGGAGAAAGAAGTTTGCAAAAACCTCCTAGAGAACATTCACTGAGAGCCCCACAGCTGTAATCCCAGCACCTGGGAGCCTCTTGTAAGTTCTAGACCATCCAGAGCTGCACAGGAAGACCCTGGTGGAAGAAAAAGCTATCCAAATAACAGATGCAAGTCTAGCAATTTATTGGTAAAACATTAAACATTTTCCCCATGAGAGCAGAGACGCAGCTGGGATAGCCATTCATTCCAGTTCTTCTGAAAATTATATGGAAGATATTTCTAATGCATTAAGAATAAAAAGGAATAGATGAAAAATGGCATGGAGGATTCTAAAATGCTTTTAGCGGTAGGTAATTTGAGTCCACACAGGAAATCTACCACTGAGCACAGTGGATTTATTTAGAAAGGTCACTGGATGTCGCTCTATTATAGCGCCTAGCAATTGCACTGTGTGCCACCGTAAAGACTTGTGTAAAAATGTTTACAGGTCTGCTGTTCATAATCGGCCCACACTGAAATCAGCCAAAGAGCCGGGTTATGGGACATGAGAAAAACAAATTGAATATTGGGTAAGGACACAATGGAGAGTGGAATTGAGCCAGCAATGGAGCATTACTTGGCAGGTAAAAAATGAGCCATTAACATATAGCAGATGCAACTCACTGACATCTCTAGTTAGGAGTCTAGGGCAAAGGCACACATGCTTTGTGTCTTTATCTATATGAAATCCAAGTACAGTCTGTGGTGAAGGTCATCGGTCCTGGATGGGAGGTCAGGGGAGGCAAGGAAATGATAAGAGAGAGCTCTCTGGATGCAGGCCCCCTTTCTTGACTGCTCAGTGCTAAATCTCACCAAACAGTTAAGATCTTTGTATTTCTGTGTGCCACTTAGATCATGATTTAAAGCGAACATGCAAAAGTTTACCGCAGCCACAGAATAGAGTAGGAGGAAATGGCCATTTTAGTCCTCAGAGAAGCTTTCAGAGACACTGATACTCACTGAAGTTAAGAGCTTAGCAGGCTGCAATGGTGGGGGGTGGCATTCCTTGATGTGGCAGGAGACCCCACTTGGTGAAATAAAGGCACACACACGTATGGAAGACTTGTTTTTTCTTTTTAATAACGTATATGCATGTGTGTCTATATATGTAAATACAAGTGAGTGCAAGGTCCTGTCGAGGCCATAGGCAGGCATTGGATTTTCTGGAGCTGGAGTTAGAGACGGTTGTCAGTCACCCAAGGTGGGTGCGGAGAAATGGAGTAGGGTCTTCTGTGAGAACTGTTCTCACTCTTAAACACGGAACTCTTTACAGTCCTGAAATAAAGGTGTCCTTACACCCAAGACAACCTCATTGCTGTGCTGACTTTGGGACCCCAGTCTGTGCTCCAGGGCTCTGGGGATGGAATGCATGAGACAGAATAAGAGGAACATGTTATTTGGGTGCAACTTATCTGACCTTCATAAAGGTCATAGGATAATTATTAGGATGGACAAGTTACATTGATCATGATGACCAGGACAAGGTGAATATCATGTTTGTTTTAAAAAAAAATGGAATTAAAAACCATTACATAAATAGTATCAGAAGTGCTCATGAGAAGTGTGCAATCACTTGTCAGCAGAAAGTGAGGCTGGGAGGAATTAGAGGCTGCCCATTGTAACTGGAGAGGTTCACATAGACGTAAGCAGGCCGGCACCCACAGCCATCTGTGCTAGAGCCTGTGATGGTTAATTTTCTTTTCTTTTCTCTTCTTTTCTTTTCTTTTCCTTTCCTTTTCTTTTTTTTTATAGTTTTGTATTTAAATTTTTGTTGGCTATTTTATTTATTTACATTTCAAATATTATCCCCCTTTCCAGTTTCCCTTCTGTAAACCCGCTATCTCTCCCTCCTTCCCTCTACTTCTATAAGGGTGCTCTCCCCACTCACTCCTGCCTCACGACCCTAGCATTCCCATATGCTGTGGCATCGAGCCTTCACAGGACCAAGGGCCTCCCCTCCCATTGATGCTAGATAAGGCCATCCTCTGCTACATAGGCAGCTGGAGCCATGGGTTCCTCTATGTGTATTCTTTGGTTGGTGGTTTAGTCCCTGGAGGTTCTGGGGGAGTCTAACTGGTTGATATTGTTGTTCTTCCTATGGGGTTGCAAACTCCTTCAGCTCCTTCAGTCCTTCCCCTAACTCCTCTCTTGGGGACCCTGTGCTATTTTTCTTTCTTTCTTTTTTTTTTAAAGATTTATTTATTTATTTATTTATTAGAGATTTTCTTTATTTACATGTCATATGATATCTCCTTTCCAAGTTTCCCCTCCAAAAAAAAAATAAAATAAAAACAAACAAACAAACAAACAAACAAACAAACAAAAACCCTGTTCCCTCCCCCTCTTCTCCTGCTCACCAACCCACCCTCTCCTGCTTCCTGGCCTTGGCATTCCCCTACAGTGGGGCATAGTACCTTCACAGGGCCAAGGGCCTCTTCAGCCTTTGATGACTGACTAGGCCATCCTCTGCTATACATATGCTGGTTGAGCCATTAGTTCCACCATGTGTACTCTTTGGCTGGTGGTTTAGTCCCTGGGAGCTCTGAGGGTACTAGTTAGTTCATATTGTTGTTCGTCCTAAGGGGCTGCAAGCCCTTCAGCTCCTTGGGTCCTCTCTCTAGCTCCTTCATTGAGGACCCTGTGCTCAATCCAATGGATGGCTGTGAGCCTCTACTCTGTATTAGTCGGGTACTGTCAGAGCCTCTCAGGAGACAGCTCTCTCAGGCTCCTGTCATCCAGCACTTGCTGGCATCCACAATAGTGTCTGGATTTGATAACTGAATAAGGGAAGGATTCTCAGGTGGAGCAGTCTCTGGGTTGTCCTTCCTTCAGTCTCTGCTCCATAGTCAGTCTCTGCAACTCCTTCCATGGGTATTTTGTCCCCTCTTTTAAGAAGGAATGAAGTATCCACACTTTAGTCTTCCTTCTTCTTGAGTTTATTGTGGTTTGTGGATTGTCCTTTGTGTATTCTGATCTTCTGGGCTAATATCCACTTATCAGAGAGTACATACCATGTGTGTTCTTTTATGATTGGGCTACCTCATTGCTATTTTTCTTTTTAAAATGAAGTTAGATAATATAAAAATGAATACATCTGCGCAGGATAAAACAAGACAAAGCAAAAAGGAAAGGGCCTAAGAAAAGGCCTAAGAAACAGATACAGATGCAGAGTCTCACTTGCTTGCACATTCGGGAATCCCTTAAGAACACTAGACTGGAAGCCACAATACATATGCGAAGGACACTCTTTCTCTCTCCTCTTCTGCAGGGTTCCCTGAGCCCCGAGGCAAGTGATAGAGACATTCCATTTAGGACTGAGTGTTCAAATGTCTCTCAATCTCTGTATAATGTCTCTGTATTTGTTTCCATCTGCTGAAGGAGGATGCTTCTCTAGTGATGGCTAAGCAAGGCACTGAAATATGGCTATATCAGAATGTCATGAAGAGTCATTTTATTGCTGTTTTTTAAATGGCAGTCGTTGGTTTTGCCCTAGGTCCCTGGGCTATCTAGTCTCAGGTTCTTGGTCACACAAACATAGTTAGGTATGGATTCCATACAGTGGAGTGAGCTTTAAGTCAAATCAGACAGGAGTTGGTTACTCCACACATTTTCTACCACCATTGCACCATCATATCTTGCAGGAAGGACACTACTGTGCTGGGCTAGTGTTGATGTTTCTCCTTTGGTGGTATGTAAAGTACCTTCCTGTACCAATGACACTACAACACAGGCCTGAAGACTATGTAGGCACCCGCTCAACTTCTCCAGATTCAATGACTTGTGTAGGTGATGCCTTCAGCAGTAGGGGCTTGATGTCAGTTGGTGTAGAACAACATATAATACTGGCAA
The DNA here is from genome assembly GCF_008632895.1 of Mastomys coucha. Classification (NCBI taxonomy): domain Eukaryota; kingdom Metazoa; phylum Chordata; class Mammalia; order Rodentia; family Muridae; genus Mastomys; species Mastomys coucha. The sequence goes on along the minus strand of NW_022196893.1, from coordinate 19,245,615 downwards.
CAGCCTGGGTTGATTAGGAGTTCCCATGGACTTCTTTGACCAACAACTCAATAATATGTACTGAAAGCTTCATTGGGTGACAAGAGATTTACAGTTGGGCCACTGTCTCCCCCTTTATTTGAAGATTCCATTTAGATTGCCTTCATATGTGTATTCATTTTATGAAGCTTCTACTGTATTAGGTTTCATACTGTCTCTCAAATGGCCCTTAATTTTAGTCCTCTCCCTGTATTCCCTCCCTCATCCTCTTCTTTGTTCTCTCTCCCTACCTGTATTCCTACCCTCATCTCCCATCTCTCTCCCTATTTGATCTTCCTGTTCCAGTCTCCCATCAATCCATAACTATCCATTCTATTTCCCTTTCCTAGGAAACTATATCTGCATCCATCTCTAGCCTCTTACTTTCTACCTATCATCTGTGGTCTATGTATTTAGCTAGATCATCACTGACTTAACAGCTAACTAATATCCTCATAAAAGTGAATACATACCATAATTGACTTTCTGGATCTGGGTTACTTCACTCTGGATGATTTTTTTCTTTCTTCTTTTATATATTTACTTGAGAATTTCATGATTTCATTTTTTAAAATGGCTGGATAATATTTCATTGTGTAACTGTACCTCATTTTCTTTATCCATCTGTTGAAGGACATCCAGTTTGTTTCTAGTTTCTGGTTACTATGAATGTGGTTGAGCAAGTATCTTCTGCAGTAGGGTGAAACATCATTTGGGTATATGCCCAAGAATGATAAAGCTGGATCTTGAGATATATCTAGTTCCATATTTCTAAGGAACTTCCACACTGATTTCCATAGTGGCTGCACAAGTTTGCAGTTCCACTGAAAGTGGATGAATGTTCCCCTTACTCCACACCATTACCAGCACAAGATGTCATAAGTTGTATTAATCTTGGCCATTCTGATGGGTGTAAGATGAGATCTCAAAGTAGATTTGGTAGTGGTTAAGAATGATGAATATCACTTTAAGTGTTTCTCAAATGTTTGTGTTTCATTGTTTGAGAATTTTCTGTTTAGATCTGTATCCCATTTTAAAAATTGGCCTATTTTTTCTTGCTATCTAGTTTTTTGAGTTCTTTATCTATGTTGGTTATTAGTCCTCTATTGGATATGTAATTGGTAAAAAATATTTTTCCATTCTGTAGGCTGCCACTTTTTCAAAATGATGGGGTCCTTTGCTGTGCAGAAGTTTTCAGTTTCACGAGATCCCATTTCTATTAATTGTTGATTTTAGTGCCTGTGCTATTGGTGTTCTGTTCAGAAAGTCTTTTCCCTGTGCCAATGAGTTCAAGACTATTCCCCATCTTTCTTCTATCAAGTTCAGTATGTCTGGTTTTATGTTGAAGCCTTTGATCTAATTGGAGTTGAGTTTTGTACAAGGCGGAAAGTATGAATCTATTTGGAATTTCTACATGTAGCCACCCTGTTTGATCAGCACCAGTTTGACTTGTTGAAGATGTTGACTTTTTTCAGTCTTATAAAAAATCAAGTCTGGATCTTCAGTTCAATTCCATTGATTGATGTGTCTGCTTTTGTGCCAATACCATATTGTTTTTGCTATTCTGTCTCTGTAGTACAATTTGAGGTTGGGGATTGGTGATACTTTCAGAGATTTGCTATTCACATTTTTTTAAGTTATACTGTCTTTTTGCATTTCTATATGAAGCATAAAATTGTCCTTTCAAGATCTGAGAATTGTGCTGGAATTTTGATGGGGGGATTGCATTGAATCTGTTGATTGTTTTTGGTAGGATGGCCATTTTTACTATGTGAATCCTTCTAATCTATGAGCACAGGAGATTTTATGGTCTTTGGTTATCTTCTTCAAGCTTTTCCTTCAATGTCTTAAAATTTTTTTATCATACAAGTCTTTCACTTGCTTGGTTAAGGTTACTCCAAGATGTTTTATATTATTTGAGGTTATCGTGATTTCTTTCTCATTGTTTGTATCTGAAGGCTACTGACTTTTGAGAGTTAATTTTGTTTCCAGTTGCTTTTCTGAAAGTGTTCATCAGCTGCAGGAATTTTCTAGTAGAATTTTTAGGGTCACTTACATATACTAGCATAACATCTGAAAATAAATATACTTTAAATTCATTCTTTCCATTTTGTATCACCTGATTTCCTTCGGTTGCCTTATCACTGTAGGCAAGACTTCAAATACTATATTGAATACATACGGAGGTGTGAACAATCTTGTCTTGTTCCTGAATTTAGCGGAATGGCATTGAGTTTCTCTTCATTTAAGCTGATGTTGGCTATGGGCTTAACTGTACACCACCTTTATTATGTTGAGGCATGTTACTTATATCCTTAGTCTCTCCAGGATTGTATGGGGTGTTGAATTTTGCCAAAGGTCCTTTCTGCATCTAATGAGAAGATCGTGCCTTTTTTTTTTTTTGTCTTTCAATTTCTTTGTATGATGGATGACATTTATTGATTTTTGTATGTTGAGCCATTCCTGCATCTCTGGGATGCAGCCTACTTGATCATGGTGGATTATCATTTTGATGTATTCTTGTATTTGGCTTGCAATTATTTGTTGAGATCTTTTGCACCTACATTCATAGTAATTCTTTTTCTTTGTTGAATCTTTATGTGGTTTGGGTATCAGGATAACTGAAGTGACTTAATAAATGGAATTTATAAATATTCCTTCTATTTCTATTTTGTGGAATAGTTTTAGAAGTTTTGGCATTTACTCACCTTGGAAGTCTGGTAGAATTCTGGACTAAAACCATCTGGCCCTGGGACTTTTTTGGTTAGGATACTTTTAATTGCAGATTCTATTTCACTAGGAGTTTTTTGGTTAGGAGACTTTTAAGTACAGATTTTATTTCATCATGGGTTATAAAGTCATAGGTCTGTTTAAATTGCTTATTTGATCTTGATTAAACTTTGATAACTGATACATCTCAAGAAAAAATCCATTTCTTTTAGGTTTTCTAATTTGATGGAATATAGATTTTTAAAGTATGTACTTATAATTATCTGGATTTCCTTTGTGTGTGTCACTATGTCTCCCTTTTCATCTCTAATTTTGTTAATTTGGAATTTTTCTCTTTGCCTTCAATTTGGATATGGATTTGTCAACTTTATTGATTTCCTCAAAAAACAAACAAAAAAACAAAAAACCAATTGTCTCATTGATTCTTCAGATTGTTTTGTTGTTGTTGTTTCATTGATTTCAGCCCTGAGTTTGTTTATTTCTGGCCATTTGCTTCTGTTGGGTGTAATTTCTTCTTTTTGCTCTTTAGCTTTCAGGTGATCTTCCCAGTTTTGACCCATGTAGGCACCTACTGCTCTGAACTCTGAACTCATCTCTTAGGTCAGCCTTCATGGTGTACCAGAAGGTTGTGTGTGTTATGTATTCATTTTCATTCAATTCTAAAAAGTCTTTAATTTCTGCCTTGACTCATTTTTCATTCAGTAGTGAGTTGTTCAGTTTTCAGGAGTTTCTAAGCTTTCTGTTATTTCTGTTGTTGATATTAAGCATTAATCCATGGGCTCATGTTGTTATTTCAGTTTTCTTATATCTGTTGAGAATTGCTTTGTGAGTAAGTGGTCAACTTTGGAAAGTTCCATGAGGTGATTAGAAGAAGATAGCTTCTTTTGCATTTGAGTGAAATGATTTGTAAATGTCTTTTAAGTTCATTTGGTTTATAACATCAGTTAGTTCCAGTTTTCTCTGTTTAGTTTTTATCTTGATGACCCATCTACTGGAAAGAATGTCCTTTTTTCTCTCTGTCCATCATGATTGAGAGTTTTTCTGGGTGTAGTAGTATGGGCTGGCACCTGTGGTCTCTTAGAGTCTGTAGAACATCTGTCCAGATTCTTCTAGTTTTACTGTCTCCATTGAGAAGTCAGGGTTTACCGTAGTACGTCTGCCTTTATTTGTTACTTGGTCTTTATTCCTTGTAGCTTTTAGTATTCTTTCTTTGTTCTGTACATTTTGTGTTTTATTATTATTATTGTTGTTGTTGTTGTTGTTGTTGTTGTTGTTGTTGTTGTTATGTTCCATAGGAAATTTCTTTCTGGTCCAGTCTATTTAGTGTTCTTGCTTCTTGTACCTTGATGGGTCTATTCTTATTTAGGGAAATTTTATTCCTATGATTCTGTTGAAAATATTTTTTTGGTGCTTTTGATCTGAGTTTCTTCTCCTTTATCTATTCCTGTTATTCTCAGATTTTATCTTTTCATGGTGTTCCATATTTCCTGGATATTGTGTGCCAGAATTCTTTTAGATTTAACATTTCCTTTGACTGAGGTATCTGTTTCTTCTACAATGTATCCAACGACTGAAATTCTCTCTACTGTCTCTTGAATTCTTTTGGTGAGGGTTGCCTCTTCATTGTCAACTTGCCACAACCTCAAACCACCTGGAAAAAGGATCTCACTGAGGAGATCAAACTGGTTAAAGGAATGTCTCTGAGAAATGTTCTTAATTGAGTTAATCGAGGTGGAAAAACAAGCATGAAAACTAGGTGGCATCAGTCCTTGGTTGGGGGTCCTGGATTGCATGAAAATAGGGAAAGCTAGAGGTAGGCAAGCTGCTGTTTCTCTGCTCCTGACCATGGATGTGATGTGATCCCCCTCCCCCATTTAAAATGTCTGCCTTGACTTCTCTGTCACAATGGACTTCAGCTCAGAATTTGTGAGCTAAAACAACCCTTTTCTTCCCTTAGCTAGTGTTTGTCATAGTATCTTATCACAGCCACATAAATGAAACCAGGGTAAAGGACAGGAGAGGGAGGAGCAGGACTGGTTCTGCTTCTACCTTTAGGGTGTCCAGGCACTTGGTTCGAATGACCTTGCTTTCTTGATTGAGGGGCTTGGGGGTAGGGAGTCTTCTCCAAGACTTTTTACTGTTACAGCTCTCTTTATTTGGGGATAATAAGGGCTACAGAAACCTTTGGGAGAATGTAGGGTTTTATGAGGTAAGTACATCATTGGCTGAGTTACTAGGAATGCTTTATTTCCATGAAGACAAATTTCAAGTGCTTGCTGGACAAATCTTTACAGGGAGAGATGAAGTTAAATCTCTATTTGGCCATTAGGCTATGTGACTACCTCAGTGGGTAGAGGTGGGGATTGTAGGGTTACATGCCCTGGAGCATACAGGCCCAGAACAGGGAAGGGGAGCCATCTTTACTCCTGTTGGTGTCAAGGTGAGATTTTTGGTTTTTGGAAACAGCTTGACCTCATTCTTGTTCCAGGCCCATCTCTGAATTTGCTCCACAGTGAAGGTCAAGGGAAAAAGTTATGCCTTTTAGGATCTAGTCTAATTGATCCATAGGACAAGGTCCACCCTTGATCTGTACCATGGCACAGAGGGAAGGGATGGAGAGAAGGTCCATTAAGGAGAGGTCACACTTGGTTTTTTGTTCACTGTACTTTGCTGTGAGGACATGCTGGGATCCAAAACTGTAAACCTCTGGTCATTCAAGTGAACACATAAATAATTAAGACAGTCTTCGTTTGTGCTGAGTGATATGGAGGCAAGAGGAAAAAGTGATGGAGGGAAGCAGAGACCTGAGAGCTACCTAGGGACCATGACTTGCTTGGTCTTGCAGAGGGACAGGTAGCTGAGTTGGCAGTGGAGGTGATTGAGCAGGACAGACATGTTCTGTCTCACAGGCTGGACAGTAAAAAAAATGACAGTTGAGTTTTCGCAGCGTTTAATGTCAGGATGTCTGTGTTTGTAAGCTTTCTATGACTTTAATGAATACCTGAGATGATCAGCTCATGAACACAGATGGTTAATTTTGCTTTATAGTTTTGGAGGTTTCAATCTAGGATCAGTGAGCCCCTTGGCTTGGGGTCCATTGTGAGGAAGGAAATCACAGAAAATCTCTTTACCTCATAACTAGAATAAAGAAAAGAGGTAGAAGAGAAGACTAGGTTCCCACAAGTCCTGTCAAGGGACCTTCGGTAACCTTTAACTTGCCACTGGGTCCCACCTCTTAGAGTTTCAACTACCTTTTAGTAACACAATTGTGTGAAGTTAGTATCTACCCCATACTAGCAGAGCCAACATGGAGCAGTTGAATGGCAGCTTTCTGTAAGGTGTAGTTATTTTGGGTAAGATTTGCAGGGCCAGGGTAAGTATGCACCAGGGATGAAACATTCAACAAGTGAGCCTTTGGAGAACCTTTATTCAAATCACAGTAATTACCATCTTTCCCACAGGTAAGTATGTATGTATGCATGCATGCATAACTTGACTATTTCTATGGTGAAATGGTCAGATAATATCTATGTCACCCAGCACCAGGGTGAGCAAGAGGACACTAGTGTGTGTGTGGGGGGAGGGAGTGATTGTGGGAAAAAGTAGACATGACCTCTGAAGGAGGCAACTCACCCTCATAGGTTAGTGTGTGTACTGGAAGAACTGTGTGTTGGGCACTAGCTAGAGTTGTTGGACGTGATCACAAATCAGTAAAAAGTCACAGTATAGTGAGCAGGGAGAGTTGAACCAATGGTTTCTAAGCCAGAAATATCATGGCGATCTAGGAAATTAGATGTCAGTCGAGACAGAGGTGTGACCCATCTGACTGAAGGGCACCGCCTGGTTGTTCTGACCTCTCTCCTTGTGGTTCTGCGGTCTATGCCTGTGCATCATTGATGGGCTCATATCCTTGTAGTTCTATGGTCTATGCCTGTGCACTACTGATGGGGCTCATAGCTCAGACCTCTAGCTTGGTCTTGGTCTTTGACAGAACCCTAGAGGTTACTTCTTCTGTTGAGTCTACAATGCTTTCCATTCCCAGCTGCCCTGTACCCTTCAGAGTCAGAAAGTACCACCAAGTGCTACTTTGGAAGGCTACTGTCAGCCAGCATGGACTCTTCAGTAGGGAGCATGTGTTGACAAGGGGCATCTCTGCTCCCTTGGCTTGAGAGAAGAACTTGAGTTTTGGTTCTGTGTGCTCCATTACTGTTTATCTGAACACATAGGAAGGATTTGCAGTTTGTTGTATTGCAGATGCCGATTGCGAAGCATTCCGAATCCCTGGAGTCCTTTTTGCAACTGACAAAATGAGGGTATGAAATAACTTTTGTTCCCTGTTAATAATGTTGGGGGGAATGCAGAATCAATACTTTTAAATATTTCAAGGATTTTCATTCTGAGATGGGTAAACAAAAGAGAAGCAAATGGCAAGACTCCCCTGTGAGAGGCCACACTGTGACTTATCAGGGCAGACAGGCAATCTCCCAGTGAGATCCATTCCCAAAGATTGTGGCAGGCTGTAAACTAAGTCAGTTCTCTCCTGTAACAGGGAGGAAGGGCAGATTTGCCAACAGTGGAAGCCACCTATCATTACCCACAATGCATCTCTTCTCTTCTCTTCTCTTCTCTTCTCTTCTCTTCTCTTCTCTTCTCTTCTCTTCTCTTCTCTT
>NW_022196893.1:19219218-19238070 GCF_008632895.1 Mastomys coucha | reverse complement strand
CTACCCTTTCCTCTCATATTCCCTTCTCTTCCCATTGCTCCACTTCCCTTCCCTCTGTCTTTCTTTTCCTTCTTCCTTTTTTCTCCTCCTTATGCTATCCTCCCCTTCCTTCCCTCTCTTTCACCCTCTCCTCCCACTTTCTTTTCTCTTCCTTTCCCATTTCTTCTTTCCCTGTCTTAGGACAGCAAGCCTCTGTCCCCTTTCCTGTCACCTTCAGTTGTCTCCTCTGTGCATTACAGACCCCTCTCACCTCTCCCCCAAACACATATCTTGTGTTTGCTGTACTTCTTCTCAACAAACTTAAACATCTATAACTTCTCCTACTTCAGAAAAGAATTTATTAGGACATACATAGAATCAGTGTCTCCTACTACAAACTCTATGTCCTTCCCTGTGTACCTGGCTCTGAAGAGCAGCGGTCACCCTCTTCCTATCTCAGAACCCCAATTGCCATCTGACCTGACATATTCTGGGATTCACTGCTACACTCAGTTGCTGCACTGGCAGCTGCTTCTGTATTCCATCTTTGACCTCCTGCAGAAAGGGAGATGCCCTCAGCTCTCACATCCATTTGGAAAGAGTTAGGGAGAAAGGGCAGAGTCCTTCTAAACCCACACCGCAACTCACACATATCTGACTTAAAATAGTTCATGGCTTCATAGAATCATAAGCATCCTGTGGTTACCTACAGGATACTTGATGCTTCTAGGGAGAGATGCTCCAAGGCAGACCCAGAGGTTCCTTCATACTGAGGAAGGAAAATTGTTAAAGACTTTTCATGCTAACAGTGATAGACCTGTGCAGGATCTCTCATATGTACTCTAAGACCTTTGCTAGATAGGTTTTTATTTTGCTTTGCACTGATTCTACTACTTTACTATTTGGTACAATACTGCTAGCAACCACTAACTTAATGCCAATAACAAGGGACTTGTAAGAGAAAAATATGCAATATCCAACAGGGCTGTGAAATATCATTTTACATTAGCCACATTTACACATGGAATGGGGCATCTGTAAGGCATTACATTATGATGAATGGATTCTCTTATATGGGGATCCAGTTGGCTGGCACCTAAGTAAGTTACTAAGTTAAAGACACAGCTGCCCTGTTACAATGCATGCAATGTTTGTTCACTTTTGATACTTGCTGAATGGAGGGAAAAGAAGTTAATGAGTCCAAGAAGACCTAGAGGAAATAAATTAGAAGGAACAAATCCAAAGAAGTAAAAGCCAGACAGAGTGCTGAAACACCAGGGCCATTCCAATCATGGCTCCCTCTCCTCTTCCTCTTCCCTCCCTCTATTTCTCCATTTCTTTGCCTCCTCCCATCAGTCAGGTCTGTGAAACACAAGTCAAAGAGAGATGCAGCAGCCACACTCATTCCAAGCAAAACATATTTGAAAATAAAAGGGAGGTAAAGATGGATGTTTAGCAGTGACAAACAACATTACATGTATATGTGCTTTATGATAAGGTTTCAATTATATGAATGAAATTATCGAACCAAAAAGGAGCCTCATGGTGTACAATACACTGGAGTTCTTTATTTTTCATTCATTAATTAATTGTTCACTTTACATCCCAATCAAAGCTCCCCTCTTCCCTCTCCTCCCAGTCTCACCCTCATAACTTTCTCCCCCATTACCCCATTCCCTCTTCAGAGAATGTGAAGCTCCTCACTTGGGTGCCACCCCACCCTGGGATATCACGTCGTAGCAGGACTAAGCCCATCCTCTGGGACTACTCGACAGGGCAGTCCAGCTAGAGGAAAGGTAACATATCTTTCACTAGCACTATCAGAAAGGATACTCTGAACTTAGAAAACTTAGATGTTTGCCCGTTTTTAAGCCTCAATACAATATTTATAAAAACAAACTATGCAATAGGCCACAAACAGATGATCTTCTTTTAGTGTAGTTGAATTAAATTGGAAATCAATTACAAAAAGATTATGAGGGGGAGAAAGAAACCCAAATATCAGAGAATTCAGGATTAAAGTTTAGACTCATTCCCTAAAGATTATGAAGGAATGATGGGAAATTAGAAATATTTTAATTTAATGAAGTTAAACAAACTACAACAGATTTAAGCTTGTAGGACACAGTGAATCAATACTTAGAGGAAATTGTAGCTTTTAGTGAATATTTATAAAGCAATCATAGCAACCTAAAGAAGCAAAATACAGATGTAGTCATAACAGGAAAACCCAGCGAGGTGGAACGAGGCATACCTCAGGTGAACTCAGACTAGTGTGTTCTTCAGAAAGATTATTTATTTTATTCTTAGGAAGATTAACATTTTAAAAAGAAAGAAAATGGTATCAGTATTATTCAAAAAATAATATCCACCGATATCAATAGACACTGATGGGATACAAAAGGATGTGAAGAGCCACTTTACCCATATACAATTATTTTATATTTTATTTTACGCGAATCTTGCCTTTGTTTGTATCAACACTATTTTCTAGTGCCCACCGGTCACGACCTTCTCGGGTTGGCTCCATCCGTTTGCTATCCTGCAGGTTACCCCAGTCTCTCCTTCACAGCCTACTTGCTGTGGCCCATCCCCTCTCAGCTTCCCATGTCAGCACCATGGACAGAGCAGCTGGCTTAGCTGCCCATTTCCTAAAGTTCCCTCTGAGAACCTCATTAGTTACAGTTGTCTATCTTCAGCTACAAGTATCTTTACTCCAGAAACCCTGGGACAGCCTCTTTCTAAGTTTCTCTGTACTGGCCCAGCTATGTTGGTCTTGCACACCTGTTGCTTTCTATTGGGAACTGGTGTATCTTAGTGTTGTTCCATTGACCCCAATCCTGTGGACTTCTTAGTTGCTGTAGGAAGCTGAAGTTTGTTCCTTCCTCATGGCTGCTGGCCATCTGTTCCGCTGCTCACTTTGCTGTGTAGATGTCACCAGCACCTTCTCTGTGTTTTTCCTCTCTCCGTCCCCGCCCTCCTCCCCCACCAGACACAAATCCATTTCCGTCCTACAAGTTTGATGCATGCTTAGCATACAGCAACCCTGTATACATACAGGGACCCTGACAAGTTTTAGGGGTTCAAAGCTGGTCCCTTATAGGAAATTTTACAGAAATCTGAGCAGTGGGAGTTTTAAAGTCTCTGTGAACATCTGAGGAAAGCTGGGGCAAAGAGTGGACATCTTCACTACTTCAAGTGGTACCAAGAATCTAGATAATGAACCTTTAGGTCCAGGCTGGTAAGATGCGCAGCCCAGCAGGGACAGTGCTGTGTCCTACTGGGGTTTCTGCCTGGCCAGTGATTGTACACATTTTACTCTCTTCCCCAGGTACTCCAGCTGTCAACCACACCCCTTGGTGACAGGGATAGAGGCCAGGATATGTGGGCCAGGCTGGTCAAAGTTACCAGCATTTGCCGGACAACAAGCATCTCTCTCCATGGCCTTAGCTAAACTTCTAGATGGGATGTATGCCTAGTTAATGTGAACTGGTGTGGAGTCTTGATTCATATGCAAGGCAAGGTCTACATCTCTAGCTGTGAAGCCTTGACCTTCAGACCATCACAAGCTCCAGCCAGGCAGTGGCCCTGAGCCAGCCACACCACTGAAGCATGAAGGGTGTTCATGGAGGGCTCTAATGAAATGTAAATTAGTCCAGGAAATTAATTCTCTCTGAGTATTAAAAGAATACACCATCCATACCTGCCCATATGGCACAAAAGGACAAGATGCCCAGGTGTGAAAAGGCTCTAGTGTATAGACAGTGTCTGTGATGGACTAAGAGCTGCTGGGATGCCAGCAGTCATCCCAGAGACCATGTCAAATGCAAATGAATAAGTAAGTGGGTATTGTTTAGGAAGAAGAGCAACATATCCATGGCTGTCTGGCCAGGCATGAAACAGAACCAGACCTCATTTATTCACCAAGTAAAACCCCCTTCGTCTCGATTAGCAGATGATCTCGCACCAAAGATCAGAGAGAAGGGGGCTGCATTGCCTGCTGCTTTAGGGAAACAATATGCTTTGAAACACAGTGTCTGCTTTTCTGTCTCCAATGAGAAGGCTTGCATTATTAAACAATCTGCTTAATAATTTAGGCTGAAATAAACTTGAAATACAGAGGGAAAGTGCTCTATCCACCAGCCAATGCCACTGCACTTGAGTTTGAGGGATGGGGGCGTCCCATTAAACTGAAGGATGACTCCCTGGCTGTCACTGGGAAAGAGCTGATGACTAATGTCTTCTGCAAGCCACCCCAGCACATCTCTAAAGCTTAGAGATCAGAGAACATAAGCTACATCTCTGAGTCTCTTCCAGACAACCCCTGGGGAATCCTCCACCCTGTATTCTGGGACCTCAATGCCACAGCTCAGAAAGAGCCTCAGTATGCCATCTCAGCCCCTCCTGCTGGGCTGAGGCCCCTTGGAGCCTTCTATCTGATCTTCACGTCTATCCTCAGATGATATGATACCTAGGCCCTTAGTCTCTCTCACTGTAGTCCTGTGGCTGTTCTCGATCTGTATCTGTGGTTGAAGCAAGCCTCTGGGCATGATGGATTACTTGAAGGTAGAATAGCCTCCCCATTTCCAGGCAAAAGCACCCACAGTTCCCTGCCCACCTCTCTTCAGAAGCCTATCTGTCCCTGTATACACAGTCTCTAGCCATACACCATCTCCCTCAAGTACCTTCACTTCTGAGTACCAGGAACTTGCAAGCCTCCAGCCTTCATGAGCTTCTGCTGATCTCAGAAGCTACCCTAGGTGTCCCCAGCCTGGATCCATCACAAACTCTGCTACACTTGAGTGTGTGGGTCTCATCCTCCATCTTCCCCTTCTCCTTCATTCTTCCTGTGCCCTATATTGAACAAAAAGTATACCTCTCCATTCTTGCTGCCTTTGAGCTCTGATATCCTCACAAGCCTGGATTATCCTCTTCTAGGTTCCCCAGTCAGTCTACCAATTCCAAGGTGATCCTGAGTACAGTGCAAGCTCTGGTCCCTTTAGAACTGAAATATGACCCTATGCAGAGCTGTCCATAGGTTCCTGTTTTTCAGGAGCCCCATGGAAGATATCTTAGGATGTGATGAGCCTCGATATCTTTGTGTTGCTTGCTTGGCACATACTAGGGGGTGGGTGGCACTCTTTACATAAATATGTGATCATTCCACCTGGGAAACCACATGGCTCCATCCCAGTGAACAATGGTTGCATTCGTTCAGCCCCCTTGTGGCAGCTTGCAATCACATTGGTCACCAGCTTCAAGGGACTCCTGGAATCTTTCTTTGAGCTCTGTCCATTCACCTGATAGTCAGTGAAGAGTAAAGAGTGGGAATGTGGTACTTTCTGTGAAGGGGCGGTGAGGTGTGATGTGGAGTCCTCTAACAGTGTCTCTAAAGACTAAGCCTCAGAGACAGGGTCTTCTGAGCAGAGGATCAGCAGACACAGGACAGAAGATCAGAGGGAAAGTACTATTTTTCTCACCTAAAACTAGGAGGCCATAAGGGTGCTATCCGGTTGAGTGTCAGGACCACACAAGTGACTGTCTGTGATGCTCATGGGTAGGGCAATCCATTTGAAATGATATCTGGGCCAGAAGAAGCTAATGGCAGTGTCTCAGTGATACAGAAAGAACAAACTCCAGGCAGCATGGTGCTGGGAGCATCTTGAAGAGTTGGGCAATGATGTACATTACTCTTGGGATGTCTAGAGGCAGCATCACAATAAGAGATGATGGGTCAAGTCATTGTATGTAGGGCAACATCCATGGTAAGACCTTGATTTTCAAAGCAGATGCCCTAGATATTGCCAGATGTTCTTGATTGTAAGAACTCAGTAGATCCTTCACAGGTCACATGGGTGTCCCCATGGAGGGCCCTGTTTTGCCCAAAATAACTTAAGAGAGCTAGTGTTGAAATCTGGATTTGAACTCAGAGCATTCTATACTAAATTCCATGAATCTTACCTTCTCTGCACTCTTGGGAGCTGTCCGTGCAAGCTGAGCTCAGTTTGGGCACAGGTAGTAGGAAACAAGAGTCTCAGGTTCTGGACAGAGTGACTCCACAGCTCTATGTGCATTAACACAAGTTTCAAGAGGGTCATTTTTGCACTGTGGACTGTGTAGTGTGCCAGACTCAAAGTTCAGTTCAGGAGTTAGACAGGTGAACAAAGAGATTGTGGGTCATGGGGCCACATCAGGTAGTATTGCAAGATGCTGCCTGTGCTTTAGACTACTCACTGCCTGACCCTACCTGCCCTTGGGGGTTGGAGGTGAGGTGGCATGGAATCAACGGCACAGACTCTGGGAACAGGTGAGAAACAATGTAGCAAGCTCGTCCGGAAAGCTAATGCAAGCTCCTTTAATACTCTTCACCCATGCCCCATTGGTCCCAAGAAAGCATCTCTTCTAAACAGCAGCTCCCAATTGGCTGGCATTGTCTGCACCTTGATCTCTCAGGCAGTCCTCAATTAGGTCCTCCTGCATAAAATGCTTTCGTAGCTGCACGCCCCCCTGCTCTCCCAGGCATTGTTTATGTAGAGGTGGCCCCACCACATTCCTGCCATAGCAAGACCCAAAGCAGTACTAGTTCATGGCAGCATTAACCACCAAGGAGTGGAAGGCAGAGGAAAGTGGGGGCTGTCAGTGCCAAGTTTCCAAGCTCTCGAAGGGTTGAATTCAGAGCTAGATCTCAAGGAGGTCTGAACGTTTATGATTCTGACTCTTCTCTACTGATGGTGACAGGAAACTCTGGCCTAGTCCTACAATGGGAGGGACAGTGGTCATATTTGTATCTCAGAAGGTTGCACAGGGGATACTCTGTGCCAATTAGATCAGACAGAATAGAAATGGGGTAGTGGGGAGGAAGGGAGCTCTTTGGAACTTCAGTGCAGTGAGAGATGACTGTCTTTACAAATGGGGGATGGACACATACAGGAGAATTTCTGATTGAGAATCCAGGGTATGTGATAATGTGGAGATAGGGTGAGGAGGTGTCCTAGTTTTCTTGATTGTTGTTATTGTTAGAATAGACCATGACCAATATGGACTTGGGGAGAAAGGGATTTGTTTCATCTTACAGGTTACATCCAGCTCGAAGAGAAGTCAAGGCAGAAATTCAAGGCAAGAACCTAGAGGTAGGAACTGAAGCAGAGACCATAGGAGAATGCTGATTTCTGACTCACTTTTCAGGGTCATGTTCAGCTTGCTTTTTTCTAGAGGCCAGACTCATACACCCATCAGAGGTACCACCTATAGTGGACTGGGCCTTCCCACATCAATCATTAATTAGCAAAAGGCTCCATTGACTTACCCACAGGTATTTTCTCACTTGAGGTTCCCTTCTCCCAGATGACTGTAGTTTACCCCAAGTTGACATAAACTTGAGGCAGCACTGGGGTCAGAGTAGAGCTCTTGCTTGGCTGGTGCTGGGGGAGGTGCTCTTCAATGCTGGGTGCCAGTGTTTGAGGTCTGCAGGGCTGTGCCCAGAGTGATGCTGGCTGGCCAGGTCCTTAAGGAGTTATCTGCAGAGGATATCCTGAAGGAGGACTTGAGTGCTTGTCCTTTGGGAGTCTACCACCTAGTTTACAGTAAGTGCCTATAGATGCAGTTTGTAAAAATGATTGGACCTTTCTCAGCCCCGACAGAATGACCCAGGAGCTTATGATGTTAGAAACTCAATGGTTACCCCAAATCAACCTGAGATAGTGCCTCTTAAGTATGTTCTCTCATGCAAATGAACATTAACGATGTGGACATGTGTATAAGCAAGAAGAAAGTAAGAGTTATTGATAGATATTAAGGAAAAGTGAGAGACACACTCCAGGGCTCAAAGAGTTTCCAAGCGAGAGAGAAAAAATGACTGAGATAGTCATCTAAGGCAATAGTTCTCAACCTGTGGGTCATGACCCCTTCTGGGGGTCAAACAACCCTCTCACAGGGTGGCACTTCAGATATCCTTCATATTTGATGTTTACATTATAATTCATAATAGTAGCAAAATTGTATTTATGAAGTAGCAATGAAAATTTTCTGGTTGGGGGTCACCACCATATGAGGAACTATAGTAAAGAATCACAGCCTTAGGAAACTTGATCTGATCTTGGGGATTTTATAGACATGTGGTAGAAACTGGACAAAGATGGGGGTAATTTCTACTGAGATGGGTTAGTTCTCTGGGCATATCACAGGTTGAGCAAATTAGGGGGTAATATACTCTACATGTTTTTCTGGCCAATGATAATGGAGGCTGATGCTCTCTTCTAGCCAGCATAAACACCTGCGCTCACATTGCACACATGTACATGCACACACATACATATATATGCACACACGTGTATGCACACACGATGATGACCAAACACTGGGCATGTGTTGCCCACCCAATTCTGGGAGTGTTCATGCTTTGAATCCTCCTTCTGTCTGTCTCTATTGCTGTGTTAACTGTCAGCCTTGTCCTGCCTGCTAGCCATTAGCCTGAGCTGTCATTGCTAGTACCGCCAGCTTACCAGGTCTTGCTGGTCTTTGACTTTGGTGGGGTCTGCTGGCTGTCAGACCATATTCTTTCTTATGTGGAGAGTGCAGCTTCCCCCTAGAGTTCATGCTTATCACAGAAGAGTGCAGCTTATCATAGATCTTAAAGCACAGCCGTAGTCTTTCTTGGTTACCTCATTTAACTCCTTGTCTATGGGACAGTCTGGGGTAGTCTCTTTCCTGAGATAAATGAAAGCCTTTTACAAGCCAGCCTTACTTACAGTTTTTTCCCCATCACAATTAGCTGCATTAGAAGAACCTGTGACAAGGTAACAGGGCCTTGCATAGGTTTCTTAGAACGTCTTGGAAGCTGGTATGGACTTTGCTTCCCAGAGCCCTGTCTTTTCTCTTATGCTGCAATATCTTAACTCAGTAGCAGCAAGGTTTCTTATGAATCTTAAGTGGTTTTCACTGTATCATTTGGGACCCATGTAGAACTTCCCTTATGGGGTCCTTCCTCAAGGAATCTTTGTTTTTTATTTTTCATTTTTTTTTTTTTTTTTTTTTTTTTTTTTTTTGCTTGCCTTTTTTTTTTTTTTTTTGAGACAGGGTTTCCCTACAGAGCTCTGGCTGTCCCAGAACTCAATATATAGAGCAGGCTGAACTTACAGAGATCTGTTTG
Source organism: Mastomys coucha (assembly GCF_008632895.1). Lineage (NCBI taxonomy): Eukaryota > Metazoa > Chordata > Mammalia > Rodentia > Muridae > Mastomys > Mastomys coucha. The sequence continues at coordinate 19,228,943 of NW_022196893.1, read as the reverse complement.
ATTCGGCCTTATGCTGGGATTAAAGGTGTGTGTGCATCATTACATCTATAGGGAAGTAAACCTGAGATGCCAAATCTTTTAAGTTCAGACTCCATTTTAGAGAACCTGACCTAAGTTTGAACTCAGGTAAACTAACAGGCTAGTACCTAGCATTAGTTTCCAAGTTGTCCCCCAACAAAACCTGAGCCTAGCTCCAGTCTCTAGGCTAATCCCCAACAAGACCAGCGTTTCCAGGTTACATCTTCAACAGGACCAGTGTCTCCAGGTTATTCCCCCAATATACCTGCACCCTCAGGTTACAAGCCCATCCCCTGCCTAATGACCAACAATGCAGAGGGGAGCAAAAATTAAGTTTATGATATGACTCCCAGCACCAGCCAATTATGTTAAAAGCCACAGTAGCTTTCCAATTAGATGCTTGCACATGTACTCCCTGCTTGCTGCTTACTATAAAGCCTTGCCCTCATAGACATTTGGGGCTTCCTCACTACCAAAACCCCACTATAAATCCTGTGTGATGTGGTGCACTGGGGTGAAGAACAAGCTAGCTCAAATAGAATAAAGACCCTGCTGTGAGTTGCATCAGATTGGCTCCTGTCTGTTTTTTTTGGGAGGATTACTAATATTTCCCAGGGACAACAAATCTTTTTTTAAAAAAATATTTATTTACTTATGTATCTTAGGGCTTTGTCTGCATGTGTGTCTATATACCACAAGACAGCATCAGATCCCATCATAGATGGTTGTGAGCTGCCATGTGGTTGCTGGGAACTGTACTCAGGACCTCTGGAAGAGCAGCCAGTGCTCTTAACCACCGAGCCATCTCTCCAGCCATGAATCGTTTTTGTTCTTGCTTTTGCTTTTGTTTTTGTTTTTTAAACTACAGAGAAAAGTATTAGCTTTGCCTTTACTGGATGGTCTCCTTGCCTGTCACTGGATATCCAGAGAATTTCCACATTTGGGCTGGGCAGAGTAGTGTTTCAGTGAACACGAAGCTAGTGTTCATTAGAATACAATAGTGCAAAAATCATTAAGAGGATTGGAGCCTCAGTGAGGCTGGACCCAGGACAGATTATGCTGAGTGGACCAAGCAAGAAACGAAAGATAAGATAGTATGTGATTTATGTACAAGAAATGTCCAGAGTATTTAAATCTGACTGCAGGAATATCAGACAGCAAGGCTGGGGGCAGTACAGTGGTCTGAGTCAGCTCATAGGATGGAGGGTTCCTTTGTGTGATGGAAACATTCTGCCCTGGTGATGGTGAGGGCCACAAAGATGGGGCATGCCCTTGTCAGCAGTGAGGAGGCCGGCACTTGGATTCTGCAAGAGCTAAGAGGAGTGGAGTTCAGTTCAAGAGCATGGGGCTGAACCTTCTCAAGCCGTCACTGTGGACTCTGAATTTGGGATTTTCGGAGCCTTCGTCTAGGGGTAACAGACAGATGCCTGGAAACAGAGCCCTCCTCTGCCCACCCTGGAGGTCTCAGTGTTTGGCAGCAGCAGACGTCACACTCAATTATCTCGAAAAGCCAGGAGAACCCACCCTTGCTGCCATGGACAGGTGGGCCCTCCCTCGAGGCTGGGCCTCTTCTTGAGTGGCAGTGGGCCCACGTCCAATCAATTACCTATTAAAATGAGACCCACTGCCTGCAGATGGCGGGTCCTCACTAGAACATATGGTGGTACGGCTTCTCTGGGAGACTGTGATGCTCGTGTTAAAGTAAAACCACCTGAAGTGTTAGCTCCTGTGTACCCAAACCATGTGTTGTGCCAAGTCTTCCTGATGAGATGCAGACAAGTGTCTATTTGTCCCAGGCAGAGCAGAGCAGAGCAGCAAACTGAACCAATGAGTCCATCAAAGCCCACCTCGCAGGCCAGTGAGTTTATCGGGGCTCCTTCAGGAAGATGGATAACTGAAAGGCCTGAAAGCCCATCCCAACCTGGAAGCCTGCTTACAAAACCCCGTGTCCTGGGAGCTCCCTGCTTTACTTTCGGGCACGTGCACAGGCCAGAGACTTTTCCAGGAAACCGAGCTGATCAGGGAGGCGCCTCTACCCCGCAGTTGCTAAGTGCTATAGTGTTGGGCAGAGTCCTTGGCTATCTGGCATGTTTTAGCTCTCCTCAGCTTATGAGGTCTGTTTACCTCTTGAGTCTCAAAGCTGTTTCTCTCCTTCCAGGAGAGAAAGCTTCAATTCAAAGGGAATTGCCTCACAAGAGACCATACTCCAGGCCTTTAGAGAAGGACAGAGATGTTTATTCTAAGTTTTAGTCACATGTGCTACGGAGACCTCAGGAGCTGCCTGCAGGAGGCGGCTTGCAACAGTGGTATTCCTTACAGACTATGAGAATGGACCACCTTCCTGGAGCTTCTGTGTGGCAGCCCCATGGCTTCCAGAAATGAGCTTCCCCAGTACTCAGTCCCCAGTCTAAAGGCTCCTCCATGTCATGTCTCCTGGGCTCTAAAATCTTTCCTATGTTACTCTGTCATCACCTCTTTGTCCAGAAGCTTCCACCGGACTCCCACAGATCTTTTTTCTTAGGTTCAATTTTTACTGTCTGTAAAAATGCCCAGCTCGGGTCGACTCCCCAAATATCCCTGACTATTCCCATCCCAGCAACTCTGAGATTCTTCTCACCATCTCTGGTCTTCTTGAAGCCAGGAGAAAGGACATTTGGTGCCTGAGCCTCCCTCAGTGACACATGAGTGACACTTGTCTGACCCTTATCCCCAACCTCTTTCTGAAAGTGTCCACCAGGGCTGTTCAGCAGTGGTCATGTGACAGTGGGGAACGAATGGAGTCACTGACGCTTCCCATTCTATCCACTTGCCTCTGTGAACCATGACTTTTCTTCCTAGAGTTCCCTGCACTCCCACTCCCAAGTCCACTCTCTCCCCCCTCACCTCCTCAGCTTTGGGGGTTTTTATATACCGTAACCCCATGGTGCCACCCTTGGCCCATCCACATCTGTGTGCTTACTCTTCAGTCTGTCTCCGAAAGCTGAATTGGTGCTCTCACCCCACAGTGTGGGCCGTGGTCTACAGTCTACACATGTCTCTCAAGAATACTCTGAATATACAACAGTCCTTGCAGAGCTGAAGCTCTGAGAACCAGTCCATATGATAGAGCTCCTCAGAGCACCCCAAGCATCAATCAGCTCCTGGCAGGAACCTGCCAGTACTCCTGAGGATGTAGCCGTGGCTCTTCATCATCATGCTTGGCCCACTAGGCTGTATGAGTGAGCATGGCTCTCTCTGTTGGAACCCTCCCACACTGTTGTCTCCATTTCAGAACTGGATTCTCTCATTAACTTTGTTGCTAAACACTTATAAGATTAAAACCACACCCTTTGTGACTTACACCAGCCTCTAAGCATGAGTGTCTTCGGTCTTCATTGGTGGAGGAGATCAAGGAGGAATGGGTTGGAGGGAAGGCTATAGTTTATAGACAGTCCTTCTGGAACTTGTGAAACCCTTCTAGGTAGGCCCCTTGGTCTTGTATTCAAATCATATATCCAATGGCAGCTACCCATATTCTCACTGTCATACACCCTGTCCTTTCTCTGTCCCTTCTCATCCCTTTAACCATGGTGGAACTTATTTTCTACTACAGCCCCAAGCATGTCTGCTTAGGCCCTGAAACTGAATCAGATTCTTCATAGGCTCCTGTAGAACCTTCACTGTGATCTTTCTTTCTTTGTTCATCCATCCATCCATCCACCCACTGAACATCAGTAAACTTGATGGCAGACAGTGTAGATCATGCCTATCTTAGGGGCTCAGAGACCTCAGGGACTATGTCTTAGTCCCTACTCTACTTCTAGTTTTGCATGAAATGGTTGCAAGCAGGCATGATAGATGCATTAGTGAAGACACTAATGGCCAGGCAGGGCCATGCTTAGCTCTCCTGGAGCAGAGTCTGAGAAGCAGGACATGATCTTCCTATGGATGGCCTCTCCCGCTAAGAGGTCCAAATACCAAGGGTGATCTGAGCCCGGGATTGGCAGGGACAGACATCCAAGCTGCCTTCTGTGGTGGTGTATTTGTAGTTCTGGACTGTGGAGGAGAGAGAGACCAGCACAGACACAGCCCAGAAGATCTGAGTGCCTGGAGATGGAAGGGCCTTGAATAGGGAGTTCTCTGTGGATAATGTCATTGGCTACAGACTGAGAATTTCCCTTTGACTTGTTAGGGGGAACAGTTCTGGACCTTGCTACAGTGACAGGAGGCAGGAGTCAAGGTAGGCGTGTAGAAGGCAGACTCCACAGACTCCAGGAAAGGGGTGAAGTAAAGGTAAGATTCGGGTGACTGTTCTAAAAGATCTCTTCTTTATGATACTAGAGCCATGTCCTGAAGGAGCAAGCTTGAGGCAGGTAGTTATGCACTTGGGTTGACCTGGAAATTGTGGCTTCCATAGGTTAGTTGGTCACCTTTCACTGGCTGCTATCTGTTGCAGCCACATTCAGAGGGCAAAGCCAGCCCTTAGTACCACCGGCAGGGGAGGCAATTGACTAGTGCCGGATCATCTCCTGGCTCCGGCGCAGACCCTGTCTCGCTGCTGAGTCACACACAATTAAGCTCTGTGAAGACCTCGGCAGCCTTTATGGACAGTTTAATTATTTGCCGTGTGCGCTGCACTTGCAAGCATTTGATTTACTGGGCGGACTGCTCACAGAGTGAGCAAATTGACAAGGGCTGCAAACGGTTTTCCTGGTGGAGCCCATCTTTCCCATGGTTTGCCCAATAATGAAAGATTAATTAAGTAAGACTGCTCCTAATGAGAGCCTCCTACCTGCAGCTTCCTTCGTGGAGCCAGAAGGCACAGAAGGAAACAGTCTCGTACTTGCCAGCACCTTGCCAGGAGCGTCTGCCATGGGTGCCAATGCAGGGCATAGCTTCATGTGGGAGCCAGTAACAGTTGCTACGTTTCAGGGTCTCCATTATTTCTAGAGTGTTCTGAGTTAAACTCACAGCTTGTTCCTGGCATACAGCACACAGTTTCTTGTTATGAAGTTCCATTTAGATTTTCTGACATGTAGGGAAATCTCTCTCTTTCTCTGTCCCTCTCTCTCACACACATACACTTGTTCTCTCTCTCAAACATACACACAGAAAATGAGAGAGAGTAACAGAGAAAGAGAGAGAGAGAGAAAGAGAGAGAGAGAGAGAGAGAGAGAGAGAGAGAGAGAGAGAGAGAGAGAGATGTCAGGCAATAGAGAAGAGAACACAGAAAAATTAAAACCACAAACTCCCTCAGGGAGAAAGACAAACACACAGACACAGAAGTTATATGTCTTATGTAAATATATAGAAATGTTTGAGTATATAGAGATTATGTGTTTGTAGATGACAGCGAAGTCATCCTTCTATATCTTCAGAGCATCAGTCCCAGAACACGAGTGTTCAAGCCTTGTGTATAAACGTCATGGTGTTTGTATGTAACCTCTGTATCACCCCCAGAGTATTCAAAACATCTCTATAGACTGTTTTAATGTCCAAATGCTTGTAAGATGCATTAGGCATTGATGCTGCACAACATTGCTTAAGGAGTAATGGAAGGGAACACATGTGCCCATGATCAGTACAGGTGGGATATTTTCCAGGTATTTGGGGGCCTTGGTCTGTTGAATCTGCTGATAAACAATGATGGATACAGGTCACAGTGCGAAATGCACTAGGCATAATCAGATACTCTGGAAGATCCCTGGGCTATTCCTTCTCAGATCTGTGATTCTGCATCTTACATAGCAATAAGGAACTTAGGTTGGGATAGAACTGCAGTTCCTAATTAGCTATCCAGTTTCCATCAGCACCAGAGTCTTTGAAAATAGAAGAGGGAGATAGAGCAATGAGCAGAAGACTTGATCTGCAGATGTTTTTTTCTGAAAGGAGGTGGACATCAGAAAGATGCCACCTGTCTGGGCTGGAGAGGATGGGAATGTGTTGCCCTGGATCCCAGGAGGACACAGTATTGTCCACATCACAATTCAAACTTGACCAGACCCACCTCAGACTTCTGACCTGCAGAATTCCAGCTACAAAGCAGTAGCTTTGTGTTGTTTTGGAGCCCCGAGGCTTGTGGCTCTGTTCTAGCAGCAGGAGATGAGCCCAGACACTCTGCCTTTGAAACGGCCACGGTCCCTTTTTAAAGCAGCCACCCGGCTCTCTGTCTGTGAAAGGATATGATTCCACATACATGTTCTGGAAAAGCCAGCTGCTGGAGCTGTCTGTCCTTTGAAGTCTGGTAGATTTCCATTTTATTGTAGTCTTTCCCAGAGTGTTTGATGAGGGAAGTCCTTGGTTATAATTTAAATTTCTCCAGTCAGTAGTAGTTCTTTCAAGTTTCCTGTGCATTTTACAGCTAGTCTTTGCATTCTCTCTCTTTCTTTCTTTTTTTAAAAAAACCCATTTAATCTAGGTTTGCAAATGCACTCACAGAGTTGAAATATGTTTAAGGTTTTATCTGTGCTGTGTCTTCAGCTCCATATATATGTGTGTCTATATACCCATATATGTGTGTATATCATTCGAATAAAATGATTATGTATCCTTCAGTCCAGTAAGAGAAAAATACAACTAGATGGTAAGGAAGTGGCTCAGTCAGTAAAGTGTTTATTGTGCAAGGTCAGAGACACAAGGGCTTGCCTTTCATTTTTCCAAACTCTCTCTCTCTCTCTCTCTCTCTCTCTCTCTCTTTCTCTCTCACTCTCTTGCTCTCTCTCTTGCTCTCTCTCACTCTTGCTCTCTTGCTCTCTCTCTCTCGCTCTCTCTCTCGCTCTCTTGCTCTCTTCTCTTGCTCTCTCTCGCACTCTCTCTCTCTCTCGCTCTCTTGCTCTCTCTCTCCCTCTCTTGCTCTCTCTCTCACTCTCTTATTCTCTCTCTCTTGCTCTCTCTCTCTTGCTCTCTCTCTCTCTCTCTCTTTGTGTTTCAGAGGTGGGGAATTAGGGTACAGTGTGCTCACCTGCAATTCCAGTACTAAAGAAACAGACTCAGGGAATCACTGGGACTCTCTGGCTACACAGCCACAAAGAATATGTAAAGCTCCATGTTCTAAATAAATAAATAAATAAATGAAGTTAAGAGGAATCAAGGGAGGAACATCAACATGTGTTTGCACACACATGGCTGTGTACCTGAATGTGTGCACATGTATGCATCACACATATACAATAAAATGTTTTAAAGAAAAAAAATAACAACCCATATAATCAAATAACACTCCACCTCTCACAGATTCAGGCTCCAAGCCTTGGATTCTTGGGCCCTTGTAGCACCTTAGGGAGATGCTGCGGTCTCACAGAAGCAGGGCGGGTGTAATGGTTTGAATGAGGAGTGTCCATCACAGTCTAGAGCCTTTGAGTAGCTGGTCCACAGTTTGGGGGAGGCTTGTTGGCAACGTGTGTCACTGATGCAGTTTTGAGAATTTAAAGATGGCATGATTTCTAGTTCACTCCTTCTGTTTCACCTTTGCGGTTCAGGATGTGAGCCCTCAGCTTCCCGCCCCTGCCACCATGGATGCTGCTTACTGCGGAATCCCCTTAACTGAGACACACTGTTTGTGCAAGCAAACCCTTCCTTCTATAAGTGGCCCCGATCCTGGACTTTTATCATTGTAATAGAGAACTAACTGATACAGCATGGGCGAATGGCTCAGAGGCCCCTAACATCCTTGGGTATTAAGGCCATCAGGTGGCCTTACTGTCTCACTAGAATGAGGCTGGAATTTACTTCTACCCATGTGCTATTAAGATCTGGGGCTTTGGGGAGGTGATGGAGGTTAAATGAGACTGAGAGAGTAGAACTATGGTCCAAGGGGCTGTTGGATGGAAGATGGGTCTGATTTCAGCCTTCCCACACACACAAAGCCCTGTGCTGATAGAGTCAAGATGCCACAATGGTCTACAGCCTGACCTCACTGAATGGCTGCCTGATCCTCTGCTTCCTAGGCCTTCAGAACTATGCCCAGAATATCTTTATTTCCTATAAATCACCTACGTAGCCTGTGGTATTCAGTTGTAGCAATGGGAGACAGACTGAGCCCTAGGGTTAATGGTCATGGGGAGAGGCCTCTGTATGCTGCCACAGAGGACGGCAGACATGCCTGAGGTCTGTGCTTGCAGGAAGGAACTGGTCCTCCATTTGTTGTTCCTCATCTAGCATCATTATGAGTCTTCTTGCACTGCTTATTCCAGATTTGACTTTTTTTCTTGGATAATTTGGGCAATTCGAATCTGCTTCCCCCAACCCCATGGCCGATTTCATTTACACATGTTTTGTGTATAAATAACACAGAGTCCCCTCCATCCCCACACCTCAGCCTGTGGACTCTCTGCATCTTACATCTCCTTGCTGGGTTGCTGCTTTTAATTAGAATTGACGGGATGCCTCCGTTTGATTGGCCTTTTCAGAGTGAAGATTCCTGGACTTAATTATTCCAAGGCATTCCACTCCCGAGCCAGTACTCTCTGCTTTTGAGTTAATTAAATTCTTCCTGCTTTCTGTCGGCTGGAAGTCAGTCTTGTTCTAATTTCTTAAGTTTAATGCTCATCTTACTTTGTATTTTCTTTTAAAGAAGGGACTAGTTACAAAGGCAATTAAACTTAACCCAAGGAAAGTTTCGATACCATCACCAAATTTTTAGATGGGTTATTTTTTAATAAATCATAATTATGGCTCTGATTCTGATCTCGAACCAGAATTGATAAAGGGAAGTTTCCTTCCTCACTCCAAGCTTTTGTGTCTGTGTAGGCTTGCTTTTGATGGCACCGGCCTCTACTGTTACTTTGACAGAGACCATTCTCTGTATAGCTGTGTGGCAGGTTATTGAACTGTGGTTTGTTTGAATGACAGATATAGCATATTATTTAATTTTCAAATCTCTTCTGTGCAATTAAAATACATTTCTCCCTTCTTGGTGGCTTAGGACCTTTGCAATTACATTTGTGTCTGTTGGTTGTAACAAGTACAAAAGCACACAGTGTAGAGTGGCCCAGGCTGTGGTTTTATGGCTTCATATTCTTCTTGGTTTTGCCTCACACCCTGTAGAGGAACAAGATGGTGCAGGAGCCTGCCCATGTGGAAACAGGCAGTCATAGGGACACAGTCATATGGGAACACAGGTCACACAGACATGTAGTGATAAGAGCTATGGTGGCAGTGTCTCATCATGGATTCCACAGTAGTTCATGCTGACCTTGCTTACTCTGGGTAGACACAGCACTGGTTCCCAATCGAAGCTGCAAAGTTTAAGTCTAGAGAGCTCTGGGTAGAGTGCCTGGGAAGACCTTGCCTCATTGACAAGAACTCTAGTAACAGCCTCTATATTCTGTTGTGTCCTGAAGTCTTAAAGTGAACCAAAGATTAAACTTTTTTAAAAGTCTCTCCTATCTCAGATAGAAATTCAAAATTCAAACAAACAAACAAACAAACAAACAAACAGAGGAATGGAAAAAATTGTACTTAGCCAGGTATCATCTGCCACTCCAAAATAACCCAGTACCCAACATGATAAAGTTCATAGTATCTGCTATCTAAACCCAGGAATGAAAAGAGTAGAAAACTAGAACATGCAGTGTATGTGTGTGTGTGTGTGTGTGTATGTGTGTGTGTGTACGTGTGTGTGTATGTGTGTGTATGTGTGTGTATGTGTGTATGTGTATGTGTGTATGTGTGTGTATGTGTATGTGTGTATGTGTATGTGTGTGTATGTGTGTGTGTATGTGTGTATG
>NW_022196893.1:19192925-19218167 GCF_008632895.1 Mastomys coucha | reverse complement strand
ATGTGTGTATGTGTATGTGTGTATGTGTATTTGTGTATATGTGTGTGTATGTGTGTATGTGTGTGTGTGTATATGTGTGTGTGTATGTGTGTATATGTGTGTATGTGTATGTATGTATGTATATGTGTGTGTATATGTGTGTGTACATGTGTGTGTACGTGTGTGTGTATGTGTGTGTATGTGTATGTGTATGTGTGTATATGTGTGTGTATGTGTATGTGTGTGTATGTGTGTATGTGTGTGTATGTGTGTGTGTATGTGTGTGTGTATGTGTATGTGTGTATGTGTATGTGTGTATATGTGTGTGTATACATGTGTGTGTGTGTATGTATGTATGTGTATGTGTGTGTGTATGTGTGTGTGTATGTGTGTGTATGTGTGTGTATGTGTGTGTATGTGTGTGTATGTGTGTGTGTATGTGTGTGTATGTGTGTGTATGTATGTGTGTATATGTGTGTGTGTGTGTGTGTGTATGTGTGTGTGTATGTGTGTGTGTATGTGTATGTGTGTATATGTGTGTGTGTGTACATGTGTGTGTGTATGTGTGTGTGTGTGTGTGTGTTGGGAATCACCCAGCAACTCAAGCAATTTCGAAAGGAATCACTGGGCTGTCATGACCTGATTTCTAGGTTTATCATGAGCTTAGGTAATCTTGACCACAAGACAGACATTAACCTACCCAGAGGTCAAGGAGTAGATGAAAAGCAACAGCAGAGACAGGCAGACAGAGTAGAGAACGGACACCATAAAGGCTGGAAACCAGCTCCTGTCACAGGCACACGCACAAAGCAGGATTAAGGAATGGCCTAGCTGTAAGAAAGTACATGTCCAGATGAAAGAACATGGGCTCCGTTATGAATGGCACCAGAGGAAGCACCTCTGTATGAGGTCATTGTGTATGGTGTGAAGTAGGGATCCCTTGCTTCCTAGTTCAGATTTAGACCCATATTGTGACTTGTTAAAATTATTATTTAAACTGCACCTTAGTAGTAGCTATTGCTTAAGACGATGGAAATTCTTTGCCACACCGAGCCTTCCTATGACCCCGCCTTCCCCTCCTACTGAGTTACTTCTGGTTCTGGTTGTGTGTACCTGCTATGGACTAGGGGCTGAGCCACCATCTTTTCTCTCCCTGGTCTGACACAAGGCATGCTGGGTTCGATGCTTTGCTCTGGCCACTCGGTCCACACTTTTACTTGTAGACAAGGTGCCAATCTCAATAGTTGACCAGGGATTTTGTCATGAGTGGTTGGGATGTTCAATCTTAATTATGAATGTGATTGAATTTGGAGTCACCTAGGAGATACATGATGGTGTGGTTTCCTGGGAGGATTAGGTGAGGAGAGAAGATATACACTGAATGTGGGTGGCTCCATTCCCCTGACTGGTGTCTGTGACTGAATAAAAAGGGGGAGAGGAGAAAGCCAGACAAGCACCAGCATTCATCTCTGTGCTTTCTGATCCACCCAGAAATCAGCAATTTCTGGCAGCTGCAGCTGTAAGTTACCCTTGACATCATGCCTGGCTGATGTCACCATAGTGGGCTGCACCCCCTAAACCATGAGGCAGATTTACTGATTCTCCTGTAGGTTTCTTCTTGCTATGTATTTGATCACAGCAATAAGACAAGTGTCTAATACAATGACTATTGAGTTTTTCAATGATTAGTTTTGCATCTGCTGAGATGCTCCAAACGATCTTAATCTCATTTCTTTTATAAATAGTGGTGATTTTAATAGATTCCTTTTAAATATGAGAACAAACTTGCTTCCTTGGGGAAGCCGACCTAACTGGGACATGTTTCCCAGATTACTTGTTTTAAGCTAGAAATCCCCGTATACCACTAGGGACAGGAAAGAAAGAAGCAAGGAGAGAACAGTGAGGAGACCCAGCAACTTATCTTTGGGTGGTGACCAAAAATCCAAGTGATATTCAGGTGAGACTTCAGGCTGCAATAAGGAGACCTATCTGGAATCTTGGGGAAAGGGCACTCAGGGGTTGGGGCAGGATGTTACAGGCTTATATCCTGACTCCTCAAATGTATATGTTGAAATTTTAACAAGACTTCCTCCATCCCTGAGAATTCACTAAAGGTTTTCACAGGTAGCTATGTGAGCAGAATTCTTCTCATCTCCTTTGACCATGACTAGACTTCTGAACAGTATGGTTAGGGTATCCTCACTTGTAGAAGAAGCATAAGGCCATATCCATATATCTATCTGTCTATCTATCTATCTATCTATCTATCTATCTATCTATCTATCTATCTATCTATCAATCATTCATCAATCTGTCATCTATTTATTAATCATCTGTCTATCAATCATCTATTTATCTTTCCATTTGTATGTGTATGTATGTATATTTGTATGTATGTATCAATGAACCTATCTATCTATGTATCTATGTATGTATCTATGAACCTACCTATCTACCTATTTACCTATCTGTCTGTCTGCCTGCCTGTCTTTCTGCCTGCTTGTCTGTTTGTTTGTATGTCTATCTCTCCATACAATCATCTACCTATCTATGCCTTGACATATGAGTTCTAGTGGCCCCCTCCAAATTATAGATAAGAAAATAGTGAGTTATGACCAAGAAATTTACATAAATATGTATAAATGTCCAACAAACATGTGAAACAACCAACCACTCTATTAATGAACACCTTAATTAAAAGTGGTGGGCCTCTGTCAAGTGGCAAAATTATACAGGTTTCTATATTTCAGGATGACAAGAGGTTGGGGAAATGTGCTTCCTCAGAGGCTGTGTACTCCAGTTGGAAAGTCTCTTTGGCTGTCATTCATTTGGTGACTGTCCCTGTATACTCAGTGTCACAGGCCAAGAAGAAACAGGGAACACATGACAAGGAGCCTCCCACTACAATGAAGGTTAAGACCATGACAAACAGTCTAGAGAAGGTTCCATGAAGAAGTCAGGATACAAATCCAGAGGAAAGAGACTTCTCAGAGAGAGGAGATGTGTTCGTTGAATGTTGAAGCATGTAGTCCCTTTCATCCAGTGGTTTTAGAACTGTCTATAGTAGCTTGTACATGTGTAGAAGGCAAGGTGACTGCTGCTCATTGGTATGTCACTTATGATGGTGGCTGTGTGCAAATGATGCATCAGGAAGCTGGCTATATAACAATGAGTTGTATATGACCCATTCTGCAGATGAGTATGTGAGGCAGAGCCTGAGAAAGAGAGATGACATGGAAGGTACAGGTGTAGAACAAACGGCAGCACAGACAAACCTCATGACCTCTGGAAGAGGTGTGTGTGTGTGTGTGTGTGTGTGTGTAACTGAATGGGGTATTTACACTAGCTCCATTTCTGCCTACTGAGCAACAGGGTAGACAGCAAGACGATGAGGGAGCTCATATATCAAACCTCAGATGAGAGAAAAGAACACAGCCAGCTCTCCTACAGCCTACAGCCTCTGCACCCCCATCTGCCCAGCCTCTGCACCCCCATCTGCCCATCTGCCCATTCTTCTCCCTGTCTGCTTTCTCTGTGGTCACTTCACTCTGGCTGGCCTTGTCCCTTTCATGTGATTCCAGCCTAGGGAGCGTGTTCTGACTGCCCAGGCACCTCGCTGTTCCTCGATTTGACTCATTACCCTTCCCAAGCATTCACTTCTTAGAGCAGCCTCTAAGCTATTCTAAGCAGGGAATCCCTCCAGTTCCTGACTCTCCTCACCCTATCATCAACCTTTCCACGGCACACTCACAACTCTTTATCAATTCACCTTTCTACTTGTCTCTTGTGAGTTCTGAGTGGGGCCCAGAGCAGATGGAACACAGCTCTGAGTCAGTGCCTCTCTGTGGACATTGTTGTCAAGCCCCGGTATGTCCAAGGAGCTTGAGAACACCTGATCCCTGAGCAAGGGTGCTGGGCATGTGGGGTTGAGAGACCAGGAGCAGAGACCAGATACAGTCAGAGCCATGTGATGGGGTGATGGGGGCAGGTACTTGGGTGGGGGGAAGGAAACAGTTCTATCAGGGGATGCCAGGGTTCCCTTTACCACCTCTACTTGCTGGGGCAAAAGCCATCTCCTTTCCCTCCACCAACTTCTGAGGACATTGAATCCATAACTTCGCCATATGGCTGATAGCATGAGGAGTGCTAGTGGCCAGGAAGCACCTCCTCCATAGCCTAATCCCATGTGTGACTGTCCCCTGGTAGGATGTCAGGGTCCTAAAATTATGTAACTGAGGACAGAGGAAAATGGTCAGGGGTCATCTAGATATATCCCATGAGCATCATCTGGACCCTATCTTGGAGGCTGGATATCAGAGGTCATTGAGGACAGGTCTGGTTTTGCTGATACATCTCTTCTCAGCTGGTAGACACCATCTCCTTCCTCACTTAGTTTCCCAGTGTGTGTCTGTGTCCTGGTTTCCTGTCATAGTGATATCAGTCATATTAGATTAGGGTGTCTTAGTCAGGGTTTCTATTCCTGCACAAACATCATGACCAAGAAGCAAGTTGTGGAGGAAAGGGTTTATTCAGCTTACACTTCCACATTGCTGTTCATCACCAAAGGAAGTCAGGACTGGAACAGCAGTCAGGAAACAGGAGCTGATGCAGAGGCCATGGAGGGATGTCCCTTACTGGCTTGCTTTCCCTGGCTTGCTCAGCTGTTTTTGTATAGAACCCAAGACTACCAGCCCAGGGATAACACTACCCACGATGGGCTGGGCCCTCTCACCTTGATCACTAATTGAGAAAATGCCTTACAGCTGGATCTCATGAAGGCATTTCCTCAACTGAAGCTCCTTTCTCTGTGATAACTCCAGCCTGTTTCTGTTGACACACAAAACCAGCCACTACATAGAGCCACCTAATTTAACTTAATCATACTTATAGATCCCACCTCCAAATGCATTCTGAGCATCTGTGGTCAGGACCTTGTAACAGTTAGTTTTAATTGTCAACTTAACATGGCCTAGAACCATCTGAGAAGAGAGTCTCAATGAGGGGCCCAGGCTATGGTGGACAAAACCATTCTCTAGGTTAGGATCCTAGACTCTGAGTGGAGAGAGTGATTGGATTCCTCCAGGTGGGTACTCACCTCTCTTCCCTCTTGACTGTGAACATGATCTGACCAGCTGCTTCCGGTTCTTGCCTTGACTTCCCCATAGTGATCAACTGTGATTTGACAATGTGAGCGCAAACAAGTCTTCCCTCTGCAAGTTGCTTCTATCAGAATATTTTATCATAGCAACAGAAAAGGAAACATGGGCAGACCTTGTGTGGATTTTCAGAGGACACCATTCAGCACACTGCCAACCTCCTACCTGAATAGTATGTGATTATGTCATTGTTTCCCATCCAGTGTCATCTTCCAATGGTAGTGAAATTCCTGAAGGCCTGAGCTTTCACAGAAGCACTCTCCCCTGCTGCTGTGCACGTGGGCAGTGTTCCTGGAGGAGGTGGGGATGTCATGACGTCAGTGAGTATGCAGGTGGTTCAGGTCTGTGTGTTGAGAGTCCCTATCCCATGATGGCCCCTCTTAGCCTGGGAACTTTCCACAACGTTCTCACCATGGAATCCCTTCTTATTCAGGCATGTAATCTTCCCCCTTAGTAACCAGACACCTGGATGGGGCTTGCAGACATCTGCCAGGGCTTTTCTCAGGTATCAGCTTAGTTCTGAGACCCCAGAATGGGGGAGAATTTGGTGAGATATGGGATGTTCTGGGTTTCTACCAGGAGCTTTCCAGGTACCAGCTTGGTTCTAGGCTGGTGAGCAGAGCAACCTGGGCCTCCACCATGAGTCATTTTGCTCCCGACTCCCATCACAGGTGCACACAAGCACTCCTCCATCACTGGGGTCCAACAATCAGAGGCAATTGAGTGCTCAATGAGTTGTGTCAATTTCCCACAAGCCACTTGCTCAGTGTCTGTTCCTTAATCATAGCTCTAAAATCTACATTTTGGTAAATAATTATACGGCTCATGATTTCACTCTGTCTGCCCCATGTGGGTGTTAACAGAGTGTTGATCAGAGCGCGGCATGGTAGGACCTGCAGAGAAAGTCAGGGCGGGAGTGGGATAGTCCCAGGCTCAGCAGTGAGCAGTTATGAATACACTCTCTGTTTGAGACTAGGTCCCAAACAGACACAAAGCCATCATCCTCAGCCCTGGTGGTATCAGCCAGACTGGGTGAGTGCCATCTGACCAGCAATCCATGATGCACTGACCCCCTGTACCTCCAGCTTCTCCACCTCCCAAGGCTCTACGGTATCCTGGTCCCACAAAGCTCCCAGGCAGGAAGAAGGGTGTAGGCTAAGGATGTAGGAAAGGAGCTGGGGTATTATTCTCTGAAGATGGAGGAAGAGAGTGACTAGGCAGGATTGGGGGCGGGCTGCAGCTTCCCAAGGACCAGGGGACTTTCACATCACATCGAAGGGTGTCAGGTAGAGGTAGAATGGCTGAAAGGCATTTAAAAACAGCATTGACAAAGGCTGGAGAGATAGCTTAGGGGTTGAGAGTGCTGGCTGTTCTTCAGAGGCTCCAGGTTCAATTCCCAGCATCCATACGGTGGCTCACAACTATCTGTTACTCTAGTCTCAGGGGATTTGATGCCATCTTCTGGCCTCCACAGCCACTGCATGAAGGTGGTACACAGAAACATGAGTAAAATAGAAATAAATAAAAAAGACAGCATTGATATATCAGGGTGAATGCCAATATAAGTAACTGTTGAGATTATGCTAAAATAACCATAAATAAAGTTTATGATTTTGACTCTTTTATATGCATTCACACTGACAGTCTAGCCACACAGGGTGGCTGTCACTACCGCCACCTCCCATCCTGACTGAGCCCTTTATATCTTCTAACTGTGAAACTGTCTCAGTCAAACAACAACTCCCACTGTTGAGCCCCAGGCCTGGGCAGTGCCAGCTCTCCATTCTGACTCTGTAGTTTCAGATTCTAGGGTTTGGGTAAGGGATTCAAGCAGACTGTCTTTCTGTGACCGGCTTCGTCTACTTGCATAATCTCTGCATGGATCACTACTCTGTAGCAGGCTGGGCTGTGTTCTTCCCTGCGATGGCTCACCATGCTCACCACCCACCTATCTGCAGATCCCTGAACAGCTTCCATCTCTGGCCACTGGGTCCACTGTCTAAAGTCTTGCTGGACACAGAGGTCTTTGCGTTTTTGCTTAGGGACAGTGCGTTTTAAAAGAAGTATGCTATATAACCACCACCTTCCCTTCCATCGGGGTGTGTGTGTGTGTGTGGTGTGTCCCTTTGGTCCCAGGAGTTTGGAGAAGCAGGGGAGGCTATTCTGTATTCTGTTCAGAGGTGTGGATTGGCTGCGCCAGAGCCTCTGGAAGCCTAGGAAACTGAGGCTCCACCAGCCTTTCTCCCTGCTCCTGGCACAGAAAGAATGGCAGTAGAATCCTAGGGAAGCTTGGCTTCCTGTGAACCACCCCTTTGGTTTTCTGTTCTGATTCTTTGACACGGGGTTCTGCTGATCCTGGACAGCCTCACTGACCAAACCTTAGGGCTGGTAAATGACTTATTGATGCTGTTCAGATGGGCAGATCCTAGGTATCTTATTCATGCTTCCCACGTGGTCCTGTGTGGTCTGGGTGCTCCCTCCCCATGTCTTTTCACTGGGAGGTATCTCTCAGTTTGCAGTCTTCCTGGATTTCTTGTTTTCTATTAATGCACCATGTCTAATGGCATTACACTTCTGGGCCCCTCTTCCTGGAAAGGATGGGCTCCCCTGGGTCTCCAACAATGGGAATGATACATTCTTGGAGATCCTGGCAGGCCTGGATCCTGTCAAGTGAGTACCTGGAGAGACTGTGTCTTTTTTAAATTGAAAAGTCTTTTCTGAGTACACTGTTGGAAACTGAGTCATTGTGCCCCACCTTTGCCTGTGTGAGCCAGCACCCCTCCCTGATCTCCATACTAGACCACTCTCACTCTTCCAGGCCTTTCTGAAGAGACAGAAACATTCCTCACCAGGGTCCTTTGCTCTCTGCTTCAAGCTGGCTGCCATCCAGCAGCCACCTGCCCTTGCCCATCTCACTGCTAATTGAATTGAGATATAACACTAATATGGGCATGAAGTTCTGTAATTAAAATAGACTTGGAAACAAACCTAGACTCAAAGTTCTGCAAGCCAGGCAGCTCCTCTCACTAGCATTTTGTTCTTGCCCTGTTCAGCCACTTAGCCGAGCAGAGGTCTATTACAGTCTACCCTCCAGGCCTTGAATCTGGTCCTCATCTGGCAGAAGTGGGGACGAGTGTTTACATCTCTTGCAGGATGTAGGAAGCCAAAGGGATGCTGCGTTCTGCCTTCCACCACTGACTCTATTTTAGTTTCCACATCCGAGGATGGGAGCTAAGCCCTCCCTGTCCTGCTTCTGATCATCCATGTACTCCTTGGTCCAGGAGAGTAGAGGACTGGGGGATTTCTGACTCTCAGATCCCTAGGGAGGGTTTTCTTTCCCTACACGTGAAAGCTGCTCTGTACTGCTCCCGAACCCTGTGAGGGATATTATTGTTATCTTCTGATATTTTAACCACCTGATGGCAGAAACGTAAAGGAGGGGTAAGAAAAAAACCACGATGTGGCAGTGATATCCGTGCTCCCAAGAATGCAGGTGACAGGTGATTATGACAGGCCTTTCTCTGTGGTGTAGTCCCTGCAGATCAGAGTCAATGCTGGTTCCCAGGGACCGTAGGGCTTGGGGGAAGGGGAGGAGTCTAAAGCATTTTACTGCACAGACTGCTTTTCATATTAACACAGATAAGCTGCAGGCCATGTGCCCTCTGCAGTGCTGAGTCTGGCAGTGCTCCACAGGAGTCAGGTAGGATCCTGGGACTCAGCCTCTGCTTCCTGGAACACTTCTATCTTGGTTCTAGTTGAGTCCCCATTGGGTGGGTTCTTGTGTCCCTGTGTGTGTGGTTCTGGAAGGTTAGGAAGAAGAGCCCGATTGCCTTCGAGGCAAGAATCTGCTCCCTCCCTAGAATTCCAGAGAGATCAGGTGGAGACCAGTTCTGTGAAATTATTTCTCAGGCTTACTTGTGGCCTTTAGGGCGAGGCTCAGGAATGCAGGAATAGGAAGTGGCTGCACCCTTGGCAGCAGGGTGAGGAGACACAGGCTTGCGCCTTCTCATCTGCAGGGGCTTTGTGCGCTCTGGGCCACAGGAGAAAGATAGAATGAATGCGCATGGTTCTGTGCAGCTGCGGCTGCGGGCCCTTTACACTCAGTATAGCCCTTTGTCCATTCCAGTCAGTGCTGACCATAATCAGCTGTAGTTCCTCTGCACTGCCCAGAGACGTAGCTGCAAGGTAGAGGCATAGGTGACCAAGTCCTGTAGTGTGATCCGTTAGATCGTACACCACATGGCTCTGATCCTCTCAAGAGATGGAGGTGGATCGATGGGGAAGGAGGCTGAACGTGGACGCGATTACTTCCTATTATCCTCGGTGCCCTTCCCTTCCTATGCATCCTGAAATGGCTCCGAATGTCCAGCCGCCATCTGCACTGAGCCTAGAGGGCTCGAGTCACCTGTCCCAGCCCCGCTACTTGTACATGCAGACACTAGTGCTTCTCTGCCTGCTGTCCAGCCAGGACCTGCCCAGTTACTCCTCATGGGGTCACACTGCCAACCTTCTTCTAGTCTGGGGACCAAGTTTGTAGTCTGGGCTTTTCCATAAAAAAGCCAATTCCCTAAGAGACACGGACTCTTTGGTGTGCTCATGGGGCAGAAATTAAATGTGAGCTTCAAACAAGGTATGGAGTCGCTCTGTGATCCATTACCAATGTCTGCTAACACTGGACTTTTCTACCATGACATCATCCCCTCTTCCTGGGATGAACTGCGTCCAGCTGGATAATACCCCTCCCCTACTGGACACTCAGTTACTGCCCAAGAAACGTTTTGTGCCCATCACTCTAGCTGAGCCAAGGGCCCTAGCCTGGCTTGTCCACATGGTAGGTATGTGACATTAGGTGTGCTCAATGTGATTTCTTGAGTCCCAGCAATTCCTCTCGGTCTCAAGAGAGCTGCTCTGTTGTGTCTGACCTGCAAGTCTCCACCCAAGGGTGATGTAGGGCAGGGTGTGGTATCTGATTGGCTAGCTGCATAGTCACTGGACAAACAGGAGTGAGAGCTTCGCTTCAGTCCTTCCAAATGAGGCACATTCTGATCTTTCATTAAAATGTGTTTAATAATCCTGTATGATAAGACTATGATAAGCAAAAATAATATCAAAAAGCTAAAGGGGCCATAGACAGCGAAGTACTAGCTGGGTGTTGGCTCCTGTCGTGGAGGGTCCCCAGAGAGATGCAGCCATTCTGTGTGCAGGCCACTTGGTTACAATATAACATAAAATGCCAAATACAGACTCAAGATAAATCTGCTGGGTTTAGACCCAGGACACAAAGCCAGCAATTTGCACCAGTCTGAAGCCCCCAGCTCACGGGGATTTCCAAACTGATCCGAAGGGCTGGGGTTACTGGGAGGTATTGTTTCAATTTCTTCCCGTCAGGCCGGCACTCTCCTGTTGAGTATAAATAACTAGATGTAATTTCTGATGTGACATCTCATTTTCTAAACAGAAGCAGAGTACCCCCACCTGCCCGCCTTGCCTGCAGCTAGCCCTGCCCAATGGAAAAAATGTCCCCGCAGAAGCTCTGCTCACATATCAACCCCAACTCCTTCCTCCAGGGGTCCGAGGACTGCTGGCTCCACATGCCTCAGGGTCCGGTTTCCACTCTGTTCGGCTCTGGAAAAGCACTCGCATGCTCTGTGCCATCCCATACCCCGGAGTCAGAGTTCTTAATAACATTTTCCCAAAGACCTGAGTGCTTTCTTTTCTTTTCTTTTTTATGAATGTATGGTGGAAATATGGCTTGGTTTTAATATTGCACTATGAGCTTCTGACTAAGGGTTTAAAAAATATGCTTTATGCATGTATATATAAAGTGGGCATATGTTGCAGCGAAGGCTCACTGCTGTGCATAAAGTGTATTATAATAAAACTGTAGCGTGAGCCCATGGTGAAGAATCAAAAGAGAAAAGGCAAAGTGCTTCTAGCAGAGGGGAGGAATTTCTTCTGGCTTTGCTAGCAGGGCCATTTGGTCTTGCTGGGATCCTGACAGGTTAGCAAGTTAGGAGGTGTGAGACTTAGCCAAACCCTGAAGCCAGGGTGTCCTCCATCCACTACCTCTAAAGCACCTACAAACTCAGCTCAGAAGAAGGCTGGGAATCTGACCTGAAGTCTCTGCTTTGCTGAGCTCCTGGAACGCTTCCAAAGGCAAGAGTGAGGGATTCCAAGTTTGGGCACCACTATTTCTACCTATGGCAGATTACTTTGAGAATTGATGTTGGGGTCACTCACATTGCACTTGACGCCGGTGACTGTGTGTTGAACATTTAATTTTCAGGACAGATGGGAAAGTTCTTTCAGGGGATTATGAACATGTCCCACGCCCTGGCTCCCTAGTTCTTTCACCACATACACTCTGCGCAGAGCTGTTAGCACATAATTAGCTGATCATATTACTGGGTTTATCTTCAGGAACCCTCAGTGACCCATATAGAAGTCTGTGGTGTGTGATTTGCACTTCCCAGGCTGGCCAGTATAGGATGGTACGTGAGGGTCAGTGATACTGGGAGATGCAGAGTCAAGAAAGGTGTCTCCTGATTCCTGGGTGTAGAGTGGATTTAGAACCTAGTGGGTGAAAGGACAGAAGGCAAAGTGGTAGCAATCCTGGGATAGTTTGGAGATCAATAGGAGTCAGGGCAGGGCCATGGTTGATGGCATCCAGTACATGGGCACGAGACAGAGTAAGTTCTCTCTGTTGATGCTGGAAGAAGACTCAGAAAGGAGAGGAGGAAGAGGAAGAGGAGTAGGAGGAGGAGGAGGAGGAGGAGGAGGAGGAGGAGGAGGAGCTCCCAGAAGTAAGGGAGTAGAGCTGTTAAGTGTTTTCTGCGTGTGGACCTTCTCTCCTCCACATGACAGGATAGCAGGGTTGTTTCCATATGACACAATGCTACGTAGATAAAGCACGTGAAAGAGCAGGTTCAGGGCATTGTTCACAATAACACAAATGGCAATCTGAGGGGTAACAACTATGGAAGTCTCAGTACTCAGTAGGCACCTGGGTTGAAAAGTTGTGAGTTCTCAGGGAGATGGAAACAGAAGGGTGGCATACAGCATGAGGGCTCTCTTCCACATCCATGAGTATTATGAGGATACACAGGGACTGACCAAGGACAGGGAAAGAACCCTTTGGTGCTCAACACGCCCAGTGCTCACAGAGGGGTGTGAGTAATGCCTCCTCCACCTGCCCAATCAAATCAAAGCACTCAGGGTCCAAGCAGAGATACAGAAGAGCCTGCCCTGAGGAAGGTGATAACCCTGGGCTAAGTATCATCCCCTTCTGCTGAGAACATGTTAAACATAGTCCCTAAAAGATGAACCTATTTCCATGTGACTTAATGGTATTTAAAGCTCCATGATGTTTTAGGAATCTGAAAATACTCATCATCCAAAAACAGGGCAGACTTCACAGTGTCCACTCCAAAAGAAGTAACAGCCAGGCATCCAGGGAAATGGGACCCACAATGAAGAGAAAAGTCAGTCAATGAGAACTCACCTTGAAGAAGCAAATACGTCAGAACTAGTAGGAAAGGGCATTCAAAGGTCATTTTGTAATGAAAAATAATTAACATTCCAACAGGACACAACACTCAAACATTTGTGTACCAAACAACAGGACCAACCGAGCTTCAAAATTCATGAATCAAGGGTTGGTAGACTTATAAGGTCCAATAGAGAACCCACACTTATAATTAGAGCTTTAAATGTGTGTGCTTCAATAATGTATAGGAAAGGCAGACAGAAAATCAGTAAAGATCTGGAAATCCTAACCAATACCATTAACCATCTGGCCCTAATTGACATTTACGGAACACTCCACCAGGCAGCTGCAGAATGCACACAGTCCTCAGGTCCACATGGGATATTTATCAAGGGAGACTATGTCCATGAGTTGTAAGATGAGTCTCATAAATTCAAAAGGATTTAAGCCAAATGAAAGCATAATAAGAAAATTGAATCAGAAATGAATAATAGATCTTCAGACAAATTTCCCTGTATTTAAAACTAACATTTACTGATGTCTCAAAGTGTAAATGCAAAGATAGTATAAGATACATTTTGAGTATGCTTGGTACCTGTCTGAGTTAGGGTTTTACTGCTGCAAACAGACACCATGTCCAAGGCAACTCTTATAAGGACAACATTTAATTGTGCCTGGCTTACAGGTTCAGAGTTCAGTCCATCATCATCAAGGTGGGAACATGGCGGCATCCAGATAGGCATGGTACAAGAAGAGCTGAGAGTTCTACATCTTCTCTGAAGGCTGCTAACAGAATACAAACTTCCAGACAGCTAGGACTAGAGTATTAAAGCTCCCACCCACAGTGACACACCTACTCCAACAGGGCCACACCTTATAATAGTGCCACTCCCTGGCTCAAGAATATACAAACTATCACAGTACCCACAGGCCTAGCTATTTAAGATGGGGAGATGGAGGCAGAAGGATCATACGTTCAGGCCCAATCTAGGCTCTTGCCTAAATCTGAGGGACTCTAATGTCAATTCTCAATACAGAAAAAGGAAAATCCAAATAGAGGATGTGTAAATAAGTTGAAGTAGAAAAAAAGGACACGCACACAAAAATTTAAAAAGTGTATGATGTCATCAAAGGAATACTTAGAGGAATTATAGCTTAAAAGGTTTATGCAAAGAAAAAGTCTCCAATTGCTAACCTAGAGAAATTCTATCTAGAGAGATTAGAGAAGGTAAACAAAAGGAGAAATAAAATCCAGAGTGAAAAAAGCCCATTGGGATGGAAGACAGCAGAAAACAATCTCGTAAAATAACCAAAGCAGAAAATCTGGTTCTTTTGAGAAGATCAATGAAATTGATAAACTTCTAGCTATGCTGATCAGGGAGAGAAAGAGGGTGGAAGGTTACCGGGGACAAACTAGAGAGGATAATGGTGTAGCAGTGTGAATGCCTTGGTGCCAGCACACCCAACACCTTACACTGGCCTGGCACTTTCCTCAGTGAAGAGCATGCCAGAGCTACTCATGAGGAAACAGATGAAGCAAACACCCCTAGCAAGAAAAAGAGAACTTTTGTGCCAAGAAAACCCTGGTTCAAATTCACTGGAAAGTTACCACCTCCCCCAGACATGTAACGAGGAAATAACCACCAGCATGTGTGTGTGCTTCACCCTGTGAGCCCAACATTGCCCTGACTACAAACAACCAAAATCATTGTAATGAATAAAAGGCAAGGGCCAAGGGCCTGGACGGCTGGCTCAGCAGTTAAGTGCACTTATTCTTGCAGAGGACCTGGGATAGATTCCTAGCACCCACACATCATGATGCCTCCCAATCATCTGTAACTATAGTTCCAGGGTATCTGACTCCCTCTGCTGATCTTTCAAGCATCAGACATCCATGTGGGTTCACATACATACCTGCAGGCAAAACACTCAAACACATAATATGAAATAGGTTTAAAAAAAATCATGGACCAGTCTCTCTTGTGAACGGAGAGGTAAGGATTCTAAACACAAACTTTCAGAGGGATGAAGATGCTATGGAAAAAGGAAACTACATTTTTACTAGTGGGGTTCAGGTTGTGGTATGCGAAGTGTTATTGGCTGGAAGTCAACCCAACTGAGAAAGTGAAGCCACCATAGGTTTTACAAAGCCTATCTATCACTCACTTTTTAGAGACTCCTCGTCATACAGCACTGGGAAGCAGGGTCCAATGAACACACACACAGTGCAGACACCACAGCTGACTGGGTCACCTGGAAGTGCAGATGTCCGTCAAGGTGAGGAAGGACAGAGGAATTCTGTTCTCTGCTTCAGCTGAGTCTTGTACTGGAGTTTTTAACGGTTGAGATAGGACAGGAGTAAGGGATAGAGAGCAGCTAGAGGATTAAAGGAAAGCAAACTGTCTTTAGTCAGGTTGAGTGATCGTGTATGGAGAAATACAGAAGCCACACAAAAGCTGCTAGAGCCATCAACTGAGTCACTTTCTGAAGGAGGCAGCTCATGAGGTCATTATACCCTCCTCTGCTGTGGAGCCCTGCTGGTTCCAACGTGAAATGCTGTGTGATCCTGAACACAGCCACTGCACTCCTAGGCATCTGCCTGAAGGAAACAACCTAGAAGTTCACAACCAATCAAAATGCAGAGTTGTGGAGCCCAGTTTCAAAGGAGGCAAAATATTCACCTATTGAAAGCTCAGGTAACATCGTGGAAGATAGGGCAAAAAGACTGTAAGAGACAGAAGATCAGGGAGGTTGCTGCAAGACTGTCTCCTGTTAATATCAGAAGCTACAACCATAAAGTTTCACTGGCATGGCGTGACTGCCCAAGTGTGAGATGAACAAGTTTAGCCCCAACAGACATGCCACACTGGACTTGGAAAAGATCACGAAGCTTCAACTCTATGGGAAGAACTATAGGCAACTGAGGAAAGCTGGGAGCTTTCTATCTATCTATCTATCTATCTATCTGTCTGTCCGTCCGTCCATCCGTCCATCCATCCATCCAACCATCCATCCATCCATCCATCCATCCATCCATCCATCCATCCATCCATCCATCCATCCATCTATCTATCTATCTATCTATCTATCTATCTATCTATCTATCTACATATGTATGTATGCATGCATGTATGTATGTATGTATGTATAAATACACATACATGGAGTAACAATGAAAAAAAGAGGCTATGAATTTGAGGGAGAGCAGGGAGAGATATATGGGAGAATTTGGAGGAGTGGAACGAAAGGGGAAATGTAATTATTCTATGATCTCAAAAGTAAAACAATCATTTAAAAACCACACCATCTGTTCATAAGAAGACTGTGTGTGAGTGAATATTCACTTTTGCTCTATTTGTAATAGCTTGAGGTACAAGCATCCCTAGAGTCCATCCATAGCAAAGGGGTCAGCAGAGTTCAGAAGGATTCCTGCATCAAGCCATCAAATGCCCAGCTA
The DNA here is from genome assembly GCF_008632895.1 of Mastomys coucha. Taxonomy (NCBI): domain Eukaryota; kingdom Metazoa; phylum Chordata; class Mammalia; order Rodentia; family Muridae; genus Mastomys; species Mastomys coucha. The sequence continues at coordinate 19,202,089 of NW_022196893.1, read as the reverse complement.
ACGCTGAGGAGAGAGCACAGGCAGATGAGAGAGCATACACACTTCTGTTCCAGAAGTGAGAAGTACATACTGTGTGCTTTCAGTGAGCAGCCAGGCTTCAGGGATAGGGCAGGGGGCAAGAGGGGCCAACAGTGCCAGGGGAAAGGACAGGAGAGCTGCAGAAAGACACTGGGATGTGCTTGTGTGTGCTCTAGAAGAGAGGGTGCTGCAGTTGGACACACAGGTCAATGCTCAGCAAGGTAATACCTTTGCTGTGTGCAAGCTATTGGATGTCAATGTCAATATTGCTTCTAAAGAGCTGACTTCATGGCTGGGAGATTGCCCAGTGGTTAAAGTGCTTGCTGTGCAAACTGTGATGACCTGGTTTTGATCCTCCAAACCATATGTTAAGAGAGTTGTGTGTTATGTGTGCCTGTGCTTGGGAGGTAGAGGCAGGAGAATCCCTGGGGTCTGCTAGCCAGCCAGCCCAGCAAAACCTGGGGTTCCTAAGCTACGGAGAGACCTTATTTTAAAAAATAGTGAAGTTCAGTTGAAGAAGATAGCTGATGCTAACCTCCACACTTATTGGTATATATATGTATGTGGACAGCCATCCACATTCATGCAAACACAGACAGATAGATAGAGCTATGTAGCTCAGTAGTAGGGAATTCGCCTAGCATATCTGAAGCCCTCAATTCAATCACTAGCATAGGAAACAAGTGGGAGTGCAGATGAGGAAAATGTTCACACAGCTATCATACAAGAGTGTGCTTATGTACACACACACACACACACATGCATGCACACCTATGCATGCACTTACGCACACTCGATTATGGTCTAAAAACAAATGCTTCGAATTCTGAATTTTTATATTCTCAGGGTTTACAATATGTGGCATGGTTCTCTCTGTAAATACTGGGCAAGAGTCACAAGGGGAACTATGACCCTGGGTGGTGCTTGGCCTGCGATGTTTGGTGGGTATCCAGGGTGGTGTTAAACTACAGTGGGTATAGAGGTCATTATTACACTGAACCAAAGAGCAGTTTTTCAATACTAGGAACTCCCCCTATGGGGACTGAATCATGTAGACACTTAGACCCTAGGACTCCCATCAGACTTTCACCCTGCCTAGGCCACCCAGAAACAAGAAGGCATGTACCATAGTACTGATATAGTGTATGGCAAATATGCTGGTTATCTAGACATCTGCTCCCACCCCTTCTTCATGAGGCACTGGAGATTGGATGTGACATGCCTTACCAGTTGAACCTGCCCATCCACAGACTCCATGTGATTTCTTCTACCACCCTCCCATACCTTCTGTGCCCTTGGTCAATGATTGGCCACCTGCCTTCTTCTCAGCAGATGCCTGGTCCCCAGGGTTCCAAGTGCTTGGCTGGAATATGAATCCTCAGTATGCACAGCCCTCTCCCCACACCCCCACATTAGATTCAACCAATCACAGATCACAGATATACTTCCAGGTGAATTTTTGTACTCCTGGCACTCAAGAACCCAGGGCAGGGGGATCACAAGTTACAGAGCAGCTGAAGCTATGATTCTGTCTTAAAGCAGAACATCATGCTGTGAGGTAATCCAGGCTCAGCAGACATAGTCTCATATCCCACACACTCTCTATCAAGGGAGGATCCTAACTTGTGACTTCTGTATATGTGTGTTTATGTGGGAGAGAGGACAGATGGAGGTCGGGAAGCTAGGGAGGGTTCTGTGAGAGAGGGCAAGGGGAGGGAAGTGGGCACGTGGAGTGAAGAGGAATAGGGAATGCTGGGAACAAGCATTAAGTTGGACAGAAAGCTGGGGAAGAGAACCACACACGACCAAAATTATGTGTGAATATGCCACAAGGCATTTTGTAGGCTAGTGAAAAAAAATTTAAATTTTAGTTTTTAAAAGAATTTCATGTGTATACGGGTGTGCCTGGGTGTATGTATAAGTACCATGAGAAGGCAAGTGCTTGGAGAGGCCAAAAGAGGGTATTGTATCTTCTGGAATTATAGGTGATTGTGACCTGTACAATGTGGGGATGGGGAACAGAACCCAGGTCCTCTGAAAGAGCAGCAAGTGCTTATAACTTTGGAGCCAATTCTCCAGCCCCCTAATTAAACAACATTTTAAGGCAGAGAGGTGAGGGGCTGAAGAGATGGCTCAGTAGTTAAGCATGCATACCTCTCTCCCAGAGGACCGAAGTTCAATTCCCAGCACTCATGGGAGGGCACTCACAATCAATCACTTATAACTCCAGCTCCAGAGAATGCAGCACACTCTTCTGGATTTTGTACACACTGAAGTCATACACATAACTATACAAAGAAAACACACATCTACACATAACTTAAAATAATAATAACAAAAATTTAAAAAGGAAACAACATATAGATGAAGACAGAAAACACAGAAGAACTAAGAAAAGATGTACTGGGGCCATTTTTTCTTGTCATTATTTTTTGAACAATATAATTATTGACCCAACGTTCCCTGTTTCATGTTGCGATGGGCTTGTGTGGGGGTTCTACACACACACACACACACACACACACACACACACACACACACACACACACACTTTTGTGTATCACACCTGAGCATCACGGATGTAGCACCTCTAGGCTCCCGACCAGGCTTTCAAGGACATTTTAATAGGTGAGTCAATAGGTATTGGCCCCGTACAAAGTCATGTCTAGGGGAACCTGGTCTAAATTTTTTGGCTAGCTTTTACATCGTGAACAGAGACATGACTTCCTGTCTCCTGGAGCATCCCCAGTGTGCTTTTGTGCTGAGGGAGGTAGGTGCTGCAGCGAGGGGTCCTGAGGAGCCTGCTGGACAATCTGCTGGACTCTACTGGTGGACATAGTGAGGTTCCCTTTCATGACCCCAATGTGCCTGCTTCTCAGGGCTTCAGTCATCTTCAGCTGGGATCTTCCCAGTGTGTGTGCAGCTCGTGCCATCACAGAATGAGCTGCTGAGTTGCAAACATTAGCAATGTACTGTTTTGGTGGGAAGTTATTTCACTTGAGTGACTCTTAGCTTACCACTACCTCTCCTGGGTGGCTCTTCATGGATCCCGTGTGTTTTTGTGGCAATGCCAGCCTTTGGTCGGTAGGCCAGGGATGATTACATACTGCTGCATCCAGGTTGAATGGCTAGCTGCAAACCTTCAGGAGGGACAAGCCTGGGCATTGGTGTCCTTGGGTTTGTAGGAGAAGGGCCCCAGCAGTGTAAATTTAGCTAATTGACTCTCTAACTGGCAATAGTGTAGATGATTCCTGCATTTCTAGAGACCTGAGGTCAGAGTGCACGCACGCTCATTAGGAATCTAGTCTGGGAGGTGATGGGTTCCCCTCTTCTGGTGATATGATTACCATGAACAAGAGCACAAACACCCTTCATGTAGCTGGCTTTCACAAACCAGCAACACTTGAAACCCACCCATTCCCTAGAGAGGAACATGGAGGCTCCATGGTGGGATTTGTGCCCACCTGGGCTCCCATCCATCCATCCCCCCCTCACCCCCTTGTTCCCACCTGTGGTTCTGTTCTGTCTTTTTTCTCCTCATTGATAATTAGAGGTAAAAAAAAATCGTGTCATTTGAAAAGATTCTAATTCAACATATTATTTCGGGACTTAAATAAAAACTTCCTCAGGGAATGAGAGAGGGCGAGGAGCCATTAACTGAACAGTGGGACTCAAATCCAGTCACATATCTGACAGGCGGTAAAAGGCTTTGGAAGCCGCGAGAACATTTTGACAAGACTTCGATGAATAGGAAACAGCACTGGGAGGCTGGCGCTTGAAGATCCTCTTCAGGATGCCCGCAGAGGGAGGGGGAGTGGGATGCTGCACAGCACGGGGAGAGGGGCCAGGGTTCATTGTATGCAAGTGGCAGCCTCTCTTCTTAGTCACCCCAGCCCAAGGAAACCCACACCTGCTAAGAGCCGGGAACTCCTGCCCTGGTGGTGTAAATCTGTTAATTAACTGACATTCAGCAGCTGACAGTACTCAGAGCACAGATGACAAGCACCAGCACGAGTGGTGGCATTCTCTGATAATGTGGGCTGGTGCTTGGGTGGGGGCTGAGTCAACCTGGCAACACTTCCATGAAATATCTGTCTGTCCCCTCCATTCTGTCTGTCCCCTCCATGCCAGTGCGGCGAATGGATGGGTAAAGACAGCATGCTGGTAACTCACGATGTTGACGAACGCTCTTGATCAATCAAGATTTCAAACACTTGAAATGATTATATTTTTACCCATTTGAGGGTTTAATTTTTATCAGTTTTAGTGTGTGTGTGTGTACGTATGTATGTATGTATGTATGTATGTATGTATGTATGTATGTGTGTATATGTTCATTCATGTGGGGGTGCACAGGTGTATATATGAGTGTGCTCATGGACACAGGTGAACAACCCCAGATGATGCTCTTTAGGTGCTGGGTCCCTCCTCACCTTGAGCCCCGATCTGTTTGTTTGTTTGAGGTAGGGTCTCTGGCCTGGCCCTAGACTAGACTGACTAATCAGGATCCACGCTGGTACCTCCATAGCACTGGGACTGTAAGCACATGGCACCTTGCCTGGTTGTTATTGCTGCTGTTGTTGTCATTTTATTTTGTTTTACATAGGTGTTAGGGGTCAAACTCATCCTTGCACTGGCCTGGTGAGCATTTGACTGCCTGAGCTATCTTTCAAGCCCACGTTTCTTCAGTTATTTTTTCTAGCAGCATTTCCTGTTTGTCTTGAGATTTCTTATTCGTCCTGTGGGTCCTTGTTACTCGAATGTGGCGGCTGTTCCAGCCAATCCATGCTCCACATGCTCCACATGTTCCACAGTGCTCATCCTCCAGAGTATGGTGTCAGGGAGTAGGGCTCCCGAGAGGTGACATCATGAAGGTAGAGACACTGGTGGGATTTGTGCTGTTGTAAAGAACACTCCAGAGAGACCCCATACCCTTCCACTTTGTGATCCATGAGGACAAGAAGCCACAATACATGGTCCACGGTACACAGGATTCCTGATTCCAGAACTTAGAAGCAGATCCGTGCTGCCCAATAGTCAGATCTGGGCCAAATTGTGATACTAGCTGACAGATGTTTCCACCAAATCAGCTAGATCTTCCTTTCCCCCATCACTCCTGTTTCCAGAACTGCTCGGCAAAAGCTTTTGATAGGGTCAACTTGTGCCTGGTGAGCGCATGGTTTCTGGAATGAGGATCCATTTGGACCAGCCATTCCTTGGCTGAACTACATTGGTTCAGCTCTTCAGCCATCTCTCTTTGCCACAGTTTGTGAACTTTTTCTAGAACCATGAATGGATTCACAGAGAAAGCGTGACATTTTGAAGGTGGATTCCACAAGCCGGGAGAAAGTTTCAGTTTTTTTCATGCAGTTTCTTAAAAACAAAAGGCATGTTTAATTGCTTCTTCATTTTGTCTTGTGTTCGTGAGCACGTAGCATTTGGGCTACCTTTGAACTACATTTCATTAAATATAAAACAAAACTAGTTAGTTTTCATAACCTTTAGCTTTATTCCTAAAGCATAGATTTAAAGATGTACTTTGACTATCTATCTATGTGTATGTGTGTCTGTGTGTGTGTGTCTGTGCACATGCATGCAGGTGACCTCAGAGGCCAGAAGAGGAGTTACAGGCAATTGTGAATCATCTGATGTAGGGCTGAGAATAAAACTCTGGTCGTCTGAAAGAGCAGCAAATGCTCTTAGCAACGGATCCCTCTCTTTGCCCCTTAAAGACTAAATTCAAATCAGGGGTTGCCTATCTATGGCTCTGGACCAGCCCCAGCTGCAGCCCAGTTCTCAAAATAAACATGTATTGGGACACAGCTGAGTCTGTCTGTGCTGCCCATGGTGACTTTGTGATATGTGGGGCATTCTTGGGACTTCATTATGTGTGCTCATGCCACTTTATCTCCTTGCCAGTGTAGCTCAGCCTGAGGTCTCCTCCACAATGGGGTGTGAAGAAAGTGGGCAGTGTGAATTGTGGAGGGGAATTCTACAAGCCAGGACAGTCAGAGAAGACAGCCGTGCTCTCTCAAGCTGTCTGTGAGCAGTCACCATATAGAGAGCCCTTCCTGAGAATCAAGACACTGGAAGCTGAGGGCACAAGGCAGGAGCCAGCCAGCCAGGACCCTGTCCTAGGTCCTAAGCTGTAATGGAGATTGTTTCTGAACCCGAAGGAGCCTGGAGCCTGGTCCACACTGGAGGAGTGTCCAGATGCATATCCCAGTTAGCACCTTGACCTTAGCCTTAGTGAAGAGCCCAAGGAGCTTTGACTGAACTCTAGCCTTTGAGAACTATGGGATTACCACTGTGTTCTATAATGACACCACCAACAGGGTGGCTTGTCCCTGTAGTAGAGGACAAACGCACAGGCTGGTAACCCAGTGCAGTCTGATTTTATAGAAGTCATAGGGATAACATGATAGGTATTTAATATCTGAACTTTTACTGGAAAGTTTATAACCAGAGTGCATCTATGCACCTGGGAGTGAGACCAGCTGACTCAGTGCTTGGCGACGTGGGGCAAGGCCCTGGTGCAGGTGGGGTTAGGTTTTTGGGACCAACTGAGGTTCTCCAACTGCACGCAGTTAGCAGTTTCGTCCGCCTGCTGTGAAGCAGCAACTCTGCCTGGGTTTGGAGCCTTCTGCCTGTAAATCGGGGTAAATGTGTTTATTTTAGCTGCCGCACTCGCTTGGGTTGACTAATTGGTTCTCTGATTAGACTGGTGTTTCAACGTATTAGTCACAGGCTCTGGCACGGAGGCCTGCTGCACGCCCCTGGCTGTTTATACTGGAAACTGAGCTGGGTAATTAGGCCAAAGCGGGAGTGCAGGGAGGCTCCGGTGCTGATGGCTGTTAGGTGACCACTGGGATGTGAAGGGTGGTTTCAAAGTTGGCAACGGCGATTAGAAGTGATAACTTTCATCCCACCGGGAGAGGAAACGGCTTCGCTTTCTGTCTGGCCACTTGGCAGAACTCACCCCTCAGGCTTCATAGATCACTGTCCGAGCTGCCCAAGTGTGACCCTAGATGGTCCTGAGGCCAAGCTGCGTGGTGGCCCTTTTGCTACTGCTATGTAAAGTCCAACATAAAGGCTTGGCTAGGGCATGTCCCACAGCAGAAACACACACTGGTGTGTTCCTGCCCGCTGGCTTTTCGAGCAAGGCCAGTGCTCCTGGTGTGCCTTGCTTTGATTAAGTTTCGTTTTTTCCCCCCCAAGAGCTCGTTTCCCCCCCAGGCGAGGCTGCTCCTGGCTCTGGTCCCTGTCCCAGGAGTCCCCAACTCTCAACAGGAGCAGTGAGATGCCGCTTCCTCTTATAGACCTCTTCAGGATTACTGGAGATGACCTTAGCCTGACTTGCAGTCCCAGTTCAGAGGGTCCTGAGGGCTGGGGACAGGCTTCGCTGCAGAGCACAGTGACATTGACTTGTATGACCCATACTTTCTAGCATCTTACTCTCTTTTTAGCTGAAGCAAACAGCAACAGGCTCCCTTCCTCCACCCTTCCCCCCATTTGCCCATGTTTAGCCTGTATTTGGCATTAGGAGCAGACACACATTTCAGACCTACCCCCAGGCGCACACAAGTGAATAGGCTTCTAATCAATGTGGGTTCAGTAGCACACACCATAGGCCAATGGCTGCTTGCTTAAACATCATATATGGTTCTTCCCTCTGTTCTAGACACTGGAGGTTCAAGATGGAGGCCAATAGAGGGCTTGCGGGCAAGGTTCTCCACGGCTTACAGACACCACCTTCTGAATCCTCAGGTGGCTGGGAATGGTCTGGTACCCTGGCGGTTTGAATAGGAATGAGCCCCACAGGCTCATATCTTTGAGTGCTTGGTTATCAGGGAGGAGAATTACTTGACAGGGATTAGGAGGTATGGCCTTGTTAGAGGAAGTGTGTCACTGTGGGTAGCCTTTGAGGTTTCACATGCTCAAGGCAGGCCTGTGTCTCTCTCTCTTCCTGCTGGCTGTCGGTATGAATGTAGAACTCTCAGTTACCTGTCCAGCACTGTGTCTATCTGTGGGCCATTATGCTTCCTGTCATGAGGATAATGAACTGAACCTCCGAACTGTAAGAGAACTCCAACGAAATGTTTTCCTTTATAAGAAAACCTTATTATTGGTTTGATGTCTCTTCACAGCCACAGAAGACCAAGCAAAGCAGGCATTTCACCAGGACACTAGTCCTGTTACACGGGCTACCCTTCTATACCTCCAAACACTGTGATGCTTAATCTTGATTTTCAACTTTACAGGTTCGGAGTCACTTACGGGCATGTCTGTCAAGGGGGTTTCTAGGTTTTATTAGGAAGGGAAGACCCATCCTTGGTAGGCAGCACCCAGCATGCCTTGGGCTGAGGTCTTGGGAGAAGCAAGCTGCACACCAGCATCCATCAGCATCCGTCTCTGCTCCGTTACTATGGACTCACAATTACCAGCTGCCTCAGCATCCCTGCGGTGAGGGACTGTACCCTCAAACCGTGGACCCAAACAAATCCTTCCTGAAAGTGGGTATTTTTTATTAGATATTTTCTTTATTTACATGTCATATGATATCTCCCTTTCCAGTTTCCCCTTCGAATAAAAAAATAAAATAAACAAAAACACCCCTGTTCCCTCCCCCCTCCCCTTGCTCAACAACCCACCCTCTCCTGCTTCCTGGCATTCCCATACACTGGGGCATAGAACCTTCACAGGGCCAAGGGTCTCTCCTCCCATTGATGATCAACTCTGCCATCCTCTGCTATACATATGCTGCTGGAGCCATGAGTCCCACCATGTGTACTCTTTGGTTGGTGGTTTACTCCCTGGGAACTCTGAGGATACTAGTTAGTTTATATTGTTGTTCGTCCTAAGGGGCTCCAAACCCTTCAGCTCCTTGGGTCCTTTCTCTAGCTCCTTCCTTGGGGACCCTGTACTCAGTCCAATGGATGGCTGTGAGGCTCTACTTCTGTATTAGTCAGGTACTGTCAGAGTCTCTCAGGAGACAGCTATATCAGGCTCCTGTCAGCCAGCACTTGCTGGCATCCACAATAGAGTCTGGATTTGATAATTGAATAAGGGAAGGATTCTCAGGTGGAGCACTCTCTGGATTGTCCTTCCTTCAGTCTCTGCTCCATAGTTTGTCTCTGCAACTCCTT
>NW_022196893.1:19183835-19191897 GCF_008632895.1 Mastomys coucha | reverse complement strand
TCACAATAGTCACAAATAATATAAAATACCTTGGTGTGACTCTAACTAAGCAAGTAAAAGATCTGCTTAACAAGAACTTCAAGTCTCTGAAGAAGGAAATTGAAGAAGATCTCAGAAGATGGAAAGATTTCTTATGCTTGTGGAATGGCAGGATTAATATAGTAAAAGTGGCCATCTTGCGAAAAGCAATCTATAGATTCAATGCAATCCACATCAAAATTCCAACTCAATTCTTCACAGACTTGGAAAGAGCAATTTGCAAATTCATCTGGAATAACAAAAGACCCAGGATAGCCAAAACTATTCTCAACAATAAAGGGACCTCTGGTGGAATCACCATCCTGAACCTTAAACTGTACTACAGAGCAATTGTGATAAAAACTGCATGGTATTGGTACAGTGACAGGCAGGTAGATCAATGGAATAGAATTGAAGACCAGAAATGAACCCACACACCTATGGTCACTTGATCTTTGACAAAGGAGCTAAAACCATCAGTGGAAAAAAGATAGCATTTTCAACAAATGGTGCTGGCTCAACTGGCAGTTAACACATAGAAGAATGCAAATCGATCCATTCCTATCCCCTTGTACAAAGCTCAAGTCCAAGGACCTCCACATCAAACCAGATACATTGAAACTAATAGAAAAGAAAGTGGGGAAAAGCCTCGAGCACATGGGCACAGGGGAAAATTTCCTGAACAGAACACCAATAGCTTATGCTCTAAGATCAAGAACTGACAAATGGGACCTCATAAAATTACAAAGCTTCTATAAGGCAAAAGACACTGTCAATAGGAAAGTGGGTATTTTTTTCATAGCAATGCAGTAACTAAATTATTCCATTGAATTTACAGCTTCAATGTGAATGGAGTGGAGGGCAGATGCCGCCTCAATGAGGGTCTATGCTGTCCTTGAACTTGGGTCCAGTTTCTGCTGGAGAAAGTCCTCCTGTGACAACAGAGACAGGACTTCTGGATCAGGCTCTTCAGGGAGGTTAGGTACAGCTCTGGAGAGAGCCACGGCTGGTGGCACCACCCAGCAATTAATTTTCTCTTTGCCCTAAATCTTGTTCCCATAGCCTTAATAGGACTGATTATTCATCAATATTAAAGTGGCAAATTCATTATATTCTAATGATCTGACATCAAATATTAAATCTCATTATGTGATTGGCTGGGATTTATGGCAGCATTAGTTGTCTCAGGTGGTGGCTGGTCTCCTGCAGAAGGACATTGCCTGGCTCTGCAGTTTGCACAGTGCCTTCCAGGTGAATAGGCCTCAGGGTCTTGGGGTGTTGGAAATATGCCCACTCCATCTGGGGTGTCCATGTGACATTATTGATGATACTGTCTCATGTCAGATGTCATCGGGGTTCAGCTTAGATTGGAGTTCTTCGTAGCACCTCATTGACTCATGCCATTCATGCTATGGCTGCTTTAACACAGAAAGCCTTCGAGAGGTTTCTAGAATACATTGCTTATTTCTAAACTGCATGAGTTTCTATCTTGAAAAACAATCTCACTCCTCTTATCTATTCACATGTTTCATTTATCATGCAATGGCCAAGTAGAGAGGCCAGCTCTACCCTGTCAACAGCTCATGGGGCACAGGGCCACTGTTTCATGTCTGGGTTGAGTCCTGGGGCCACAGAATTAAAGGAAAAGGATTCAGTGACATCCATTAAAGTGCTGAAAGGCCAGCAGGTGTGTGGGGTACTGAGATGAAATCTTTCAGAGGGGGAAAGAGATTAGGTGACCTCCAAATATAACTTGAGAAAATAGAGAGCCCAGCCGAGGAGCATGATGGGTCAGGAGATAAGAAAGCATTAAGAGGAGAAGTCAGAGGGGTAGGCTTCTGACTAGTGAAATGACGTCAGACGTCTCGTTGAAGATAGATAGGCCAGGTCCATCAGACATCTCTGGGGATGGAGGAGAATGGGCAACTGGCTCAGATTCCAAGGAGCCCAGATATGGGAAGGGAGTGCTTTGCTGGGTGAAAGAGAGAGAGAGAGAGAGAGAGAGAGAGAGAGAGAGAGAGAGAGAGAGAGAGAGAGAGACAGACAGAGAGACAGAGACAGAGACAGAGACAGAGACAGAGACAGACAGAGAGACAGAGAGAGAGAGACAGAGACAGACAGAGAGACAGAGAGAGAGAGACAGAGACAGACACAGAGACACAGAGACACAGAGAGACACAGAGACAGAGACAGAGACAGAGAGACAGAGAGAGAGCATGAGATTGAGAGACAGAGAGAGACAGAAACAGAGAGAGAGACAGAGCGAGAGGAAGTAGTCTTGGTAGAAAGCTCAGCATCTTGACCGCAGTGTGTGCAAGTAGAGGATCTCAGGCACTGAGATCAATGACTGATTGATCGCATCCTGCCTTGAAGGCCTGTGACTCAACCTGTGTACTTGGCTCTGCTATCCTGTCCCCAGTTACATGGTAGTCCCAAGAGGTATGGTAGGTCCTGGCCTCAAATTATGAGACCCATGAAGAGTTCCTATAGGTGACCCTGGGTCAATCTCATGCTCTCTGGCTATATTAGCAAAGCCAGATGAGTAACTCCCAGGAGGTCCCACTGTCTACTTGTTAAGAGTTCTCTAAGGCCATCTTGCAGAGGACACTACCTGCCCCACAAGGCTATGTGCATAATGCCTTGGGGAGGAATCACTTCGCAATTTTCCTTCTCTAAATCCCTTTTCTGTCTTAGTGGACTATGCTGCCCTGTCTATTTCACATCACCTTATGCATAGGGGAAAAGGAGGCCACTGTCTATAGGCTCTGGCCCAATGCCTGGGAATTTCCAGCTCCCCACTGGCATCCTGTTGACTCTCATCTACTTTGTGCATGCATATATGTATGTTTGTACATGTGTATGGGGGAGAATGTACCCCTGAAATGCATGTAGAGGCCAGAGGTCAACAGAAGATATCTTCCTCAATTGCCCTCTTATTTTTGGAGTTAGTCTCTCACTGAACGTGGAGCTTGCCATTTTGGCTAGACTGGATGTCCAGCAAGCTCTCAGGACACATCACTCTCTGACTTTCTCTGGTTCTGGGGTTATGTTTCTGGAGTTACAGATGCCACCACATTTATACTGGGTGCTGGGGATCAGAATTCAGCCCTACTACCTGTCTGGAGGTTCAGTGAAGCCTTTGGATAACTTTCCGGTTGATGGGTGGAGCCAGATGCTACAATCTCCTTTTATAACTTTTCTTCCTAAGACTTGCCTCCAGGTGTAGCTGGAGAGGCTGCTCCATCGACCTCTCTGCATCTACATGGGCCTCTGATCAGTGCACCTCTTCGTGTTCATTCATTCAGCACTCATTCATCCACCTGCTCACCCAATCATTCATTCATTCATTCATCTGTTCATCACTCATTAACTTATTCTCTCAGTCTTTCTCATGAACACACTCATTTACCTCCCCACTCAAGCCTCCACTTATTCATTCAGCCTCTCCACTCATGAACTCATTAACTCTAATTCATTCACTGATTCATCATCTCACCCATCAACTCATTCATTCACTGATATCTGAGTAGAAGCAACAAGACCCTTGTAGTCATTCTGCTATGTCCTGTGTTCCTCCTCTGGGATCCTAGATTCCTAAGTCAGTCAAACAGGAAACTTCACTCCTTGCCTTTTTGTATTTCCAGAAATGAAATAGCCAGGGGTGAGTCAAGTCTCTTCTGCAGGTGCCTGAACTTGAGCTCTCCAGTTTCAGAAGGTAGAGTTCTTGTTTCAAAGTAGGTCCTGAGAACTGCCCAGATTTGAATTGAATAGCTCCAGAACCACAAGCTGGAGCAGTTCCATCACTGTAGATTTCAGATGCACATACCTACAAATGCTCTAAGTCACAGGCTGCCAAACAATGGCTACCATCTCTATTCTCTCCCCAGTGTGTATCAGGTCCACACACTGCAGCCTAAACTGCTGCCTCTGAATGAGCCAATCTAGAATGTGTACAACCAGCCTCAGGAGGTGGCCCCATTCTAGATGAGCTGCAGCTAATAGCACAGAGGGCTGAAAGAAGCTTGGGTTTGTTGTGAGGAGCCACAGCCGATGGGAAAACACCCACTTGTGACTCCCCAGCACCACCCTGGAATACAGAAATAGAGTCTATATTGTACCCACTGGCAGAAAGCAGTACCAAGCTGGGCCTCTTTAATGATATGGCTTCTAGAGCCATGGGGTCTATTGTCAGTCAGACGCAGAGCAGAGGCACACATGGGGTGTGGCTGCTGCTGGGGAGTAGGCAGGCTGCACACCCTGCTGATGCCAGGCTGGGTGCTCTCCAATTAGCCCCACCTTGAATCCACTTTGTGGGATGAGTTCTGAAAGGCAAAGTTTAGAAAGGACATCCCAGAAAAAGCAGACAAGAGAAAATGTAGGGTCTCATCAGGATTCCAGCCACCTCCAGACCTAGTGGCACCCCGAATCTACTGTTATTCCTAACAGGGATGGAAGTGTTGTGGTCCCAGTGACTTCAGGGAGGCCTATGGTTGGGGACAATGACACCCATGTAGTTCTGCACACTGGCCTTTGGAGCGCTCTATACCTGTCATTTAGATCAAGGCCACAGCCACTCAGGATTCTGAGAAGTGAGGTACTGTGCCTTACCCTTCACAAGCAGCCATATTCTCTGACTATAGGCCAGGTAGGAAGAAAAAGACAGTATCCAGTCCATGGCCCCAGGCTTTGACTGAGGTGAGAAAGGTATTAGTCCTCCACTGACATTCCCACTTCAACCGAGAATGGGGGCTGGATGTCTCTCCAGGCCTGGGATCTGCTCGAGGGCCTTATGATATTGGCCCTCCCCAGTTGTGGCAGGCATGACAGCCCTCTCCTTAGTCTTGGGCATTTAAATCCTTGGTTCCCAGTTCCTGGCTCTGTTTGGGAAGGCTTAGGAGGTGTGGCCTTGTTAGAGGAAGTGCCTCACTGGGGGAGGGCTCTGAGATTTTAAAACCTAACACATTCCCAGCTTCCTCTCTGCCTGGCAGTTGTGGGTTAAGATAGAGTCCGCAGCTTCCTGCGTCTGCGGCCATGCCTTCTCTCCCGGCACAGAGAACATTCTGGCTGTGCCCGTTCCTCACCAGACTTACCTGTGATCAATGGTTGTGCTGTGGTAAGCACACCGGACACCTGAAGTGACCTGTTTCTGTAAGAGTTGAGTAGGACTGCCATTATGTACCTTTTAAAACATGCAGTTTTTAACCCAAACTAGCTTTCTTCAGCCTTCCAAAAAGCTATGTCTTATCACCTGAGAGATTTAAATGCAATAAAAAATGTTACTAATGGCCACACTGCTGTGTGGTTGGTCAGCCACTGAGTAGGCCCACGCTTGGGAGAGTTAGTGAACAGTGTGTTACCATTTTTTCTCAGCTTCACAGGTACAATGTTTTCATTACAACCACCGTGTTTCCAATTTCAGAATTTCTGTTTGGTTTCTTTGTAAAAGTTAGTCAGTCTCTCTTTATTGACATATGACTATATTTGGGAAGACATATTTTTCACTTTCTTATTTTTTTTAAAGACATGATTCCCTTTGGAGTTTTGAAAATCTTTGCAATAACTGATTTAAAGTCCTCACCTACCAAGTCAGTGACTGAAGTACCTCAGGAACAGATTCATTCTATCGACTAGTTTTCACCACACGAATGGACAGCACTTTCCAATATATTTATTTATTGTGCTGGTTAGTCTGATACAGCCCAGAGTCCTCTGATAAGAGAAGGCCCAACTGAGAAATTTCTAAGCAAGCTCCGGTTGGTGTATAGGCATCTCTCTGAGGGATTAGCTTGATTATTTACTGACCATTGTGGGTGGTACCGTGCCCTAGAAAGTTGACCCAGGGCTAGCTTTTGCAAAAAGCTAGCTAAGCATGAGCCAGAAAGTGAGCCAGAGATCAGGATAGCAAACAGTATTCTTCCATGGTTTCTACTTCAGGCTCCTGCCTTGAGTTCTTGTCCTGATTTCCCTCAAGGATGGGCTTGTGACCTAAAGTGTAAGATGAAACAAACCATACCTTCACCAACATGCTTTTGATTCAAAGTGTTTTATCACAGCAAGAGAAAACAAGCTAGGATATTTATCTATTTGTTTATTTGCATCTTATGATTTTATATTTATAGCCAGCAGGAACATTAAAAATAACACAGTGGACAAATCTGTCAGCAAGACTCCCCCCCCACCAACAGTGTGTTATTACAGTCAACTTTCTCATCACTGTAACAAACACATTTGATGTAAACCACTTACAGAAACAACTTAACTAAGGATTTATCTTGGTTCACAGCTTCAAAGCTTTTAGCACATGGTGGGACGCTCTGTTGTTTCTGGGACAATTGTTAGGTAGAGCATCATGGCATAGGAGCATGTGACACAGCTTACTTGCCTTGTGGGAGAAAAGCAGCAGACCCAGAGTGTCTTTCAAGAGCATAGCATCAGCAGACCTTCTCCTCTAGCCATCCTCCATCTCCTAAAGCTTTCAGGACCAATCAAACCAGCATCATCAGCTGGTGATTAAGTGTTTAACACACACACATTTGAATATTTAAGCTACATTCCTGTATTTCAGGCTCCCCAAGGCCCATGGATAGCCTATTAGTTCATTTCCAAGAGGCCTCAAAGTTTTAAGCATCCAAGATTATTCAAAAGCCTAAGTTTTGGGAGTATTTTCTGAGACTCAAGGTCTTTGCTGTGAATACCTGTTGGATAGAAAGAGAGAAAGAAAGAAAGAAAGAAGGAAAGAAATTAAGAAAGAAAGAAACTATAAAGAGTGAGCAAGTGACTAAGCAAGTGCTCCCAAGATGGAATGGACAGGGTAAACTTTCTAATTCCAAGGGAGGAATGGGGGCATACCAAGAAAAGATGGAATCAAAACAAGAACAGAACCAAGCAAAGGGCACATTAAATCAGTCAGTCAACATGTAGTCTCTTTGGCCTCTGATGTCTGCATCAGCTTTCATAGATCTGGAATACCCTGCCCCCCACGGCTTTGTCTTCTCTATCCCACATTCCCTGCCCCCACGGCTTTGCCTTTTGCAGCCCACGTGGTTTCTGTTTTGTGTTGGCTCTACCCATTGCCTGCAGCTCTTCACAGTTGATGTTCCACAACCTGGAGTCTCCACTGAAGTACCAGCTTTGCTTTCACAGCTACACATAGTACCTCAGGGACAGATTATCAGGGTCCCAACTCTACCACACATGGCCAGAACTCCCAAGCCTTCCTCTGAGATCTGAGTGGAAGTTTCAAGTGATCCTACATCTTTTGTATTTTGCTTGTCTACAAAACCAGTATCATACCAAGATCTGCTGCTGGCTGGGATATCAGCCTAGGCTCTGAAAGGTTGAATTCATTAAAATCCTTATCTAGATGGTTCTATGTGTGCAGAATGTTCTGACGGCTTCTCAGAGATGTCTTTTAGATGAATCCAAACCTTAGAACCCTTGGTCCTGCAATGGCAGAGGTTCTGCCAATTCTTCAGATGTCCTGAAGGCATCTTTTCCATGGCCACTTCACTTCTCTTCTCCTACATAGCATCTATGTTCCATTTGCCTGCAACTTTAAATGTATCACATTTGTAGTCAAACAGCATAGTTTCCAAACCTTTTTTCTTTTCTTGTAATGCTCTCAATTCTCATACAAAAATGTAGCTAAAGGCAGCCAAGCAGGGCTTGTGCTGCAGACTAAATGCTATGCCATCTTGAAATCCACCCCCATCAAATTAATTGGTCCATTACATTCAAATTTAAAGTCTTAGGGTATGGACAGAACATATATAAATTATTTGTTAGGATGTACCATGAATGAATGGTTATGTAATGATTAATTTTGATTGTCAATGTGATTGAATTGCTAGATGCATAGGGTCTTAGTAGGTGACTCTTTTGGATGTGTCTCAGAGGGTATTTTCAGAAAGAATTAATTGGGGAGAAGATATACTTTGAATATTGGAAGCATCATTCAATGAGGAAGTGCCGCGGACCGGGGTTTCTTGCGGGGTCCCTTATTCCGTGGGACGATGGGTTCTGGCCAGGTGGGCACGGGATTCGG
>NW_022196893.1:19165707-19182946 GCF_008632895.1 Mastomys coucha | reverse complement strand
AGAGAGAGAGAGAGAGAGAGAGAGAGAGAGAGAGAGAGATTGAAGAGGAAAGGGTGAGTTGAATGCCCACATTCCTTTCCCTGCTTCTTCATCCCCTGGGATAGGAGCTGTCAACTGATGAACTTGAGACCAAGCTGCTCCAGAGACCATGTCTTCCCCAGCAGGATGGACTGTATCTTTTATTTGTGACTCTAAACCAATCTTTTCCTCCTTCAGGTGCTTTATGGAGGTATTTTATAACAGCAGTGAGCTTGTATCCCTATTCCCAACACAGTCCTCATTTGCATAGGAGTGGAGGGCAATAACAACCTGGTCTGCCTTCTGGTCTCATTAGCTCCTACCAGAATCACCAACTATAGCAATTACAGCATCTTAGGGATTCTCAAACCCATTTCTTAAAACTCTTCCAAATTCTTAAGAACTGCATTGTCAAGTATTCACAGTGAGGACTCACTTATCAGGCAACAGCTTTCTCTACCACTTTGGTTTGTATCTTGGAGATGGAGCTTAGGGTGTCGCACAGGCAAGGCAAGCTACACTGGGGTTGTGCTTCCAGCCTTGTATTCTCTTTTTAGACAGGGTCTTGATACATTGCCTAGGCTGGTCTTGAACTTACTTTGTATCCTATGCAGGATTTGAGCTCATGATATTCTTTCCTCTCTCTCCTCACTGGCAGGTAATAGACCAATGCCATCATCTGAATTAGGATTTGCCCATACTGTGTTTCAACAGCAGCTACAAACAGCTTACATGAACACAGTGGTGAATGCTATCACCTGGACTGAGAGGTGCCTGGGAGATTAGCGACTCCCTGAGTGCATCCATGAGGGTATTTCTAGGAAGGTTAGACATATGGGGGAGCGATTGAGCAGGGCAGGCCCATCCCATACCTGGCAGCACTAGCTAATATCCTACAAGTTCCATCTTCTTGAGCTGATACATTGGTGGTTGCTCCATAATCCACCAGCACCAGATTTCAGCTTCTTCAGTTTTTACCATGTGCCTATACCAGCACTCTCCACAGAGCTTCTAGTTCTCTAGTCTGGGCTTAGGGTTTTGTCCTTAGTTCCCCATGGTCTGAGGGTTTCAATGTCTTAGACTGAGTAGCTACCAGGTTCTCTGATTCTCAAGCATATGACTGCTAATTTTGGATGGTCTTGTCCTCCAACTGTTTAATCCATTCTAATAAATTCTGTCTTTCTGTCTCTGTCTCTCTGTGTCTCTCTTGTTCTCATGCTTACTCTTCCTCTCCCATCAAAACTCAGACAAGGATGAATTTATTTTGCTTCTGTTTTCAAAGGAGTACGTTCATAAAGGCAGGGAAGGTAGAACACAGCTGTTCAGTTCCTCTCGTGGCTGCTAAGAAACAGAGAAGGAACACAAGCAGAGCCAGGATAAGGTGTAGCCTTCACTCTCCCCACCACAGTGACCTAGTTTCTTCTACTAGAATTTTCCTATTGTATAGTATCCGCTCCCCCCCCCCCCATGTCATTCTCTTCCACAGAGCATCAGAGCATTGACCTGGGAAGAGCCCCTGTTATCTGGTCTTTTCTGAAGAAGATCTCACAGGTACCCTGAAGTGTCTCAGCAAACCCCTACATGCTTCTCAATGTAATTGAGTTGATAATTAAGAAGAACTGCCACAGTGATTGCTGCTGTTTGCCGAGGGCTTTCCTGGGATACCACTGCCTATCCTCTGTCTCTCTTTGTGACCAACAGTCTGCTTCCCCGTGTGAGCTTAGCGGTCAGCTAATGGTTGGTCTGAGAGTCCTACATAGCCTTGAACCAATGAGTCTCCTGTCTCTGCTCAGCCTGCTGGGCTCTCTCTTAATACACCAGCAGGTGCTTTATAACTGCCTTAGCCTTCATTTCTCTTTTGCAAAGTACCTCAAGGTCAGCCAGAGGTGAGCAATTAGGGCCTTTTCAGACTATCCTGGGGATTTTCATTGCTCTGCACACATACAGGGTTTTGCAGATTCCTGGGAACATGCTCTAGCTTTCTCTGTCTCTCTGTAAATGTCTCCTTCTCCAGCTCATTGTAAAAAGCTTGGAAGTCTCTTTTTTAGCCCCAGCTGGAGAACCTGACTCCAGCAGCTTCACCATTTAATCATTGCTGCTGGTGGGTTTCATAAATACACTGGGTGCTGTATTGTTTGCACAGTGAGCCCTGGGTTATGTCACAATGAGATGCAGCCTCAGAAGGCAGCTTTTCAGTGGGGTCTCTAGAGAAACAGCATAAATCCTCTAGGACCATGGCTGGTAGACCTTCTGTTTTATCTGCTCTTAATACTTCTTGGTTTGCACAAATCCCATGGTTTCAAGGATTTTGGTTTTGAGAATATGATACAGAGGTAGATGAAGATCGGGAGGAGGTGGGAGCAAGTTGAAACCTCATAAAAGTCATTGTTCTTTTAGTTTTATTTGTGTGTGTGTGTGTGTGTGTGTGTGTGTGTGTGTGAATGTTTGTCTACATGTATAGCTATACGCCACATGCATGCAGTACTCATACAGGGCAGAAGAGGCAGTCATTTCCCTAGAATTGGAGTTACAGGTGGTTATGAGCCACCATGTTGGTACCAGGAGTCAAGCACTGGTCTTTTACAAGAGCAACAAGTGAGCTGAGCTGTCTCTCTAGTCCAAGTTCACTATTCTTGCCAAAATGTGTTCATATATGTACAGGTATACATGAATGTGTGAGTGCTTGCATGTGGAAACCAAAGTTCAACCTTTCATTGTACATCTCGGGATTTTTTGAGACACAGTCTCTCACTGACCTAGAAGTCATCAATTAGGCCAGGTTGGTTGACCAGCAATGCCTGAGAGATCTGCCTGTTTCAAACTCTCAACTCTGGGATTGCAAGCTCCACTATACCTTGCTCTTTGTAAGGGCTCTGGGGACTGAACTCAGATCTTTGTGGAAGACAAAGGAAGGTGGGGTGGTAATATTCAGCATTTTGGGAGGAAAATAAAATTTTGTTCAATTACCTGATAGCTCTAAAAATGACTTGAAGTAATGAAGGTGAAACAAAGACATTCCTGGGTGCACGAGTTTCTCTCCTCATCTCTGTGACAAAATACCAGACCAAAAGTGACTTAAGAAAGAAAGAATTTATTTTATTTTACAGTTTGAGAGAACGCCATCCAATCTATCATGGTGGGGAGAACGTGGCAGAGGGGAGCTTGAGGTCACACGATGGCCCCAGTTAAGGGACGCAGAGAAATCAGTCTTGATGTTCAGCTCAGTTTCTCATTTCTGTCTACTTCCAGGACCCCAGCCCATGGACTGCCTATAGTTAGGGTGGGTCAGGACCCCAGCCCACGGACTGCCTATAGTTAGGGTGGGTCTTCCCACTTCAGTTAACTCAGTCTAGGCAATTACTCATGATCTTGCCCAGAAGTTTGTTTTCCATATAATTTTAGATTGTATGAAGTAGACAGACAATATTAACCATGCACTGTTTTATATTTTACATCTTTAATTTTAAATTTATTTTGTCAAGTTGACACAAGGTGAGTCCTCTGGGAAAAGAGAGCCTCAAATGAGAAAATGCAAATGCCCCCTTCAGATTGGCCTCCGGATAAGTCCATAGGGGCATTTTATTAATTGCTGATTACTGTTGATGGGCCAACTCCATGTGTATAGACCACTCTTTTTTTTTTTTTTTTTTTTTTTTTCGAGACAGGGTTTCTCTGTATAGCCCTGGCTGTCCTGGAACTCACTCTGGAGACCAGGCTGGCCTCGAACTCAGAAATCCGCCTGCCTCTGCCTCCCAAGTGCTGGGATTAAAGGCGTGCGCCACCACCGCCCGGCTTATAGACTACTCTTGAGCATGTTGTCTAGGTTTGTATTAAAAACCAAGGTAAATGATCCACGGAAATTAAGGCAGTAAGAAACATTACTTTACAATCCCTGCTTCAATTCCTGCTTCTAGGTTTCTGCCTTAACTTCTCTCAACAATGGGCTATAAACTACAAGCTGAAATAAACTCTTGCCTCCATGTTGCCTTTGGTCATGGTGTTTATCAAACTAGTACAAACCATCACATGAGGTGACTATGAGCTAAGAGAATGTGCTGTTACCCAGTCCTCCAAGCAGGAAACACAAGAGGAAACTCTTGACACAGAAAGCAGGTGATTTACTAATCATGCAACTCCAATGGAAACTGGGAACATCAAGCCATCAAGCCAAGTTTTTTTTTAAACTTGATCTAAAACCAATGGACAGATAACCAGCATGCATCATGCATTGTATGGCTGTGCCTAGAGCTTACAAAAGCAAAATGTATGTGATACTGACAGCACAGAAGTCAAGCTGTACTGGACTGTGGAGGGATGCCAGATGGTAGCTCAGGTCCAAAAATGAAATACTAAATCAGAAGGTTGCTATAGCTAGCTATATACATACATGCATTATCTCCTATCATCATCTTTAAAAAGACATAAAGCCATTTATTCAAATTAATCCAACACTGCGTTGTTGGGTAAGTAACACATGGCTATAATGCCAAGAACATAGACATCATAATGGAGAACAGAGCTGTGGGAGAGGAACATATCTATGTCAGTGGAATTTAGCTAATATGAATCTAGACAAAACTCTGTTGAATGAGGTTAATGTAAAGCCTAAAATAGTTATTAGAAAAATAATGTCCAGAGGGTAAAGACTACACAGTTCTATACTGTCATTCTTCCTGGACAACTTACTAAAAGAACTACATATTACAATAGAAATATTCACTTAGCATGAGAGAAAACAGAAGAGTTGGAATAGAGGAAAAATGAAAAAAACAAGCATACAGAAAACAAAAGTAAAATGGGAGATATAAATTCCTGAATGTCAGGTAGACATCTCTTGTCCAAACTAACTAAAAGGCAGAAGAGAATATCCAAATTAACAAAATCAAGAATGAAAGGGGTGAGGGATAACAACAAACACTGAGGAAATCCAAAGAATCATTAAGTCCTACTTCAAAAACCTGTACTTCACAAGATTGGAAAATCTAAAAGAAATGGACAAATATTTTGATAGATATCACTTACCAAGCCACATCTAAACAAGTAGTCACTTATCAAGTGATATATAAAACAAGATCAGATAAACAATTTAAAAGACCTATATCCCCTAAAGAAATAGAAGGAGTCATCAAAAGTCTCCCCCTGACCCCTATAAATGCCCAGGACGAGACAGTTTTCATGCAGAATTCTACCAGACTTTCAAAGAGATGATGCTAACAGTACTATAATAATTCCACAAAATAGAAACAGAAGGAACATTGCCAAATTCATTTTATGAGGCCACATTCATTTGGATACCCAAACCACACAAAGACTCAGCGGAGAAAGAGAATTACAGACCAGTTTCCCTCATGAACAATTGATGCAAAAATATTCAACAAAATACTCACAAACAGAATCCAAGAATACATCAAAAAGATCATCCACTATGATCAAGTAGGCATCATTTCAATGATGCAGGAATGGTTCAACATATGAAAACCTGTCAATATAGACCACCATATAAACAACATATAAGCCCACATATAAACAAACTGAAAGAAAAAAACCCACATGATCATCTCATAGATGCTGAAAGAGCCTTTAACAAAATGCAACATCCTTTCATGATGAAAGTCTTGGAGAGATCAGGGATACTAGGTGCATATCTAAATATAGCAAAGGTAATATACAGCAAGCTGAGAGCCAACATGAAATTAAATGGAGAGAAACTCAAAGCAATTCCACTAAAACCAGAAACAAGACAAGGTGCGCTCTCTCTCTCTCTCTCTCTCTCTCTCTCTCTCTCTCTCTCTCTCTCCATATCTAATCAATATAGTACTTGAATTTCTAGCTAAAGCAGTAAGACAACTAAAAGAGATCAAGGGGATGTAAAGTAGAAAGGAAGAAGTCAAAGTATCACTATTTGCAGATGATATGATTCTACCATAGAGCTCATATAACTGGTAAACACCTTTTGCAAAGTGACTGGATACAAAATGAACTTAAAAAACAAAGCAAACAAACAAACAAACAAACAAACAAAAAACCCAGTAGCCTTCCTATAAACAAATGACTGAGAAAGAAATCAGGGAAATGACACTGTTCACAACAGCCACAAATAAAATTAAACATCTTGGTAAAATTGTAACCAAGCAAGTGAAAGACCTGAATGACAAGAACTTTAAGTCTTTGAAGAAAGAAACTGGAGAAGAAATCAGGAGTTGGAAAGCTCTCCCATGCTCATGGATTGGTAGGATTAACATAGTGAAAATGATCATCTTACCAAAAGCAATCTGTAGATTCAATGCAATCCCCATTAAAATTCAAACACAACAATTTGTAGTCCTTGAAAGAACAATACTCAAGTTCATATGGAAAAACAATAAACCCAGCACACCTAGAAAAATCTTGTACAATAAAAGAACTTTTGGAGGTATCATCACCCTGGATTTCAAGTTCTACTACTCTATAGAAGAGCTATAGTAATAAAAAACACATGGCATTGGTATAAACACAGACAGGTGGATCAATGGAATCAAATTAAAGACCCAGAAGTAAATCCACACACCTGTGGATATCCAATTTTTGGCAAAGAAGACAAAATTATACAATGAAAAACGGAAGCATCATTAACCAATGATTCTGGTCTAACTGGAATGTCAGTCTGTAGAAGAATGCAAATGGATCTACATTTATCATGCTGCAGGAAGCTCAGTCCCAAGTAGATCAAAGACCTCAACATAAAACTAGATACACTGAATCTGGTGGAAGAGTTGTCTCTCATTCAAGAGACAACTTTTTGAACAGAACACCAATAGCACAGGTGCTGAGATCAACAATTTTTAAATGGGACCTTATGAAGCTGAAAAGCCTCTGTAAGGCAAAGGACACTATCAATAGGACAAACAGCAGCCTACAGAATTGGAGATCTTCACCAAACCTATATCTGACGGAGGGCTAATTTCCAAAATATATAAAGAACTCAAGAAACTAGATACCAACAAACCAAATAATCCAATTAAAAATGGTGTACAGATTTAAACAGAATTCTTAACAAAGGAATCTAAAATGGCCAGGAAGCACTTAAAGAAATGTTCAACATCCTTAGCTATCAGGGAAATGAAAATCAAAATGACTCTGAGATTCCATCTTATACCTGTCAGAATGGCTAAGACCAAAAACTCAAGTGACAGCCCATGCTGGCAAGGATGTGGAACAAGGGGAACACTCCCCCATTGCTGGTGGGAGTGCAAACTTGTACAGTCACTTTGGAAGTTAATATGGAGGTTTCACAGAAAATTGAGAATCGATCTATTTCAGAACCCAGATATACCACTCCGGGGCATATACCCAAGGGACACTCCATCATACCACCAAGGACACTTGCTCAACTATACTTTTAGTAGCTTTATTCATAATAGCCAGAAACTGAAAACGACCTAGATGTCTGTTAACTGAAGAATAGATAAAGAAAATGTGGTACATCTATACAATGGAATATCTACTACTTGTTAAGAAAATGACATCATGAAATTTGCAGGCAAATGGATGGAACTAGAAAAAATTATCCTAACTGAGGTGCCTTTTCTGTCTTCAGAGGATGTGTTTAGGGAATTGAAGAAATGTGTCACTAAGAGTGACCTGGGAAGTGGAAGGGGGTGCACTCCTGCCAGGCGGAATGGACTTCCCACCAAAACAGTCAGCAGAGAAAGAGATGTATTGCAATGACAAACAGCCAACCCATTAAGAAGAAACAATTAGAGACATGCAAATAACTTGTAATGAATTCCTAAAACATGTGGAGCAGAGCCAGGCTGAGCTGAATGGGAGGATAATTGACCAATAACCAGTGGATGCTTTAGTAGCTGCCATGGTTAATTTTCATTATCAATTTGACTGGTTTTAGAGTCACCATGGGAACCTACCTCTGTGTGTGTCTGTGAGGGCATTTCCAGAAAGGTTTAAGTGGGGAGACTCACCTTGACGTGGGGAGCACGATCTCATGGGATGGAGTCCCGGATTCAGTCTAAAAGCAAAAGTGAGATGAGCACCAGGATTCATGTCTCTTTGTTTTTAGACTGTGAGAGCCATTTGACCAGCTGCCTCAGGCTCTGGCTGACACTGAAAGCCACCATTCATTCATTCCCCTCGTGGTAGGCTATAATCTTATGTTCAAGGTCACATGCTAAAGTATGTGGATAAAAAACATTGCAGGGGATAAAGATTTTGTTGTTGTTGTTTTCTGTTTTGGTTTTGGTTTTGGTTTTAGCCAACAAGTCCAGGCTACAGTCCTTCCTTGTGGATAAGGCAAGGCAGGAGCATGAAGTCACATCCAACAGCAAGAGCAGAGAGAAATGAATACACAGACACTCAATTTCTTGCATGATTGTGCCCAGCTAAACTTCTTCACTCTTACATAGTTCAGAACCCCAGGCTCAGGGAATGGTGCCGCCCACGGTGGGCTGAATCTTCCCATAGCAATTAACTTAACTGAGGCAATACTCTCCAAGACATGCCCATTGGCCAATCTGATCTAGACAATCCCTCTCCTTGAGACTCTCTTCCAGGTGACTCTAGGTTGTCAAGCTGACAAAGATAATCCCCTCAGTACCTCACGGAGAACATTGGTGTTGAGAAATAGAACTGCTGTTGGGATAAACACAATAACTCATGTGATGGAACCATGTGATTGCTAGGTCGCTGGAACTGGTTTGCAGGAGATGCGGACTATAGAGCTCCTAGAATGCTTCAAGCAGAGCTTGAACAGACCATTCCGGTGGGAGCCTGAAGGACTAGAATGTTGAAAGAAATGGAGACAGCAGAGGCCTAGTTCATGAGGCCCCAAAGAGGAGCATGAAGCAAGTGAAATGGCTCAGTAGGTAAAAGCTCTTGTAGCCTAGCCTGGTGGCCTGAGTTTGATTTGGGGAACCCACATCACAAAAGGGTAGACAAGATGCCACCACATCATGTGCTGAAGTAAACACATGCACACACATATGCACACACACACACACACACACACATATGCACACACACACAAACATATGCACACACATGCGCGCACACACACATAATATAATTTTAAAAATTAAAAATGAAACAAAGAGGAATGAGTCTCTATTAGGACAGGGGTGAAATCTACTTCTGTTATATTCTGGGGGGAGGGATGCAGTTGGATTTTTCTCTGGTCCTGAGAACTTAACCGATGCTGAATGAACTAATCTATTTGGTAAAAGAAACTTTAATTGAGGTTAGCATTCAGCCCGAGGCATGGCTACTGACCACTGCTCTTATTTGGATCCATAGTGAAAGAGAATAGAAAGAGATGAGCAAAGGTGAAGCTTGCCTGGGCAAGGCACATAAGTAAGTTGAACGTAGTGGACAAAGGGGGTGCAGAGAAAGCAGCTGTGGATTTAAATGAGATTAGTGTCATTGAAGAGAGACCTCCTGTCTGCGCTGGGGCCACAGGCAAGTTGTCTGGAGGACAAGACTTCACCTAGAAGATTGCAGCTCCTGAAAATAAAAATTCACATGACCATCTGAGCTTAGAGCATCTCTGCAGAGGCCCCTGCTCAAAAGCCTAGGGAAGTATTTCTCTAGAGTCAGCACACAGAGGCTGCTGCTGCTGTGTGCTTTGGGCCACAGTTGTGGTCCAAAGGGGCCAGGCTGCATCTCAGTAGACAGAAGAACTTGGCATCATTATCCCTGTGTACTGGTTTTAAAAGCCTGAGAAATGCACAACTGAGCTTGCACTAAGCTTCCTCAAAGATTGTGTGGCAGGCCAGACTCTCTGAAAGGAAGCTGTGTGTGTGTGGGGGGGGGGCACCCCATGAAGCCAGAAAGGTGAAACTCAAGTTGCAATGGATGGTGAAGATACCAGAGACATGGATGTTTGCCAAGGAAAGCACAGACCCAGTGTGAAGAAAGGCAGAAATCCTATCACAAGCTCTAGAGGCTGAATGTGGAGTTGTAGGGTTTGGTCGTGTCTGGCTGGTGTGGGTCTTGCTTTAATTCAGTCTGTTCTCAGTATACCCTCACCACAATCTTTAGGAACAGAAATTCTTTTAATTAATTAATTTAAAAAGGTTTTTATGCATCCCAATTGCTGCCCCTCTTCCTGGTGCTCCCTTACTGAGTCCCTCCCCTTTCCCCCTCTTCTTCTCCTTCTCTTATGAGAGGGTGTGCCACCCCCCAGGTATCTCCCCACCCTGATGCTGTGTACAGCTACCTAAATCTCTGCCACCATGGCTTCATTATCTAGAAATTAAGCAACAAACTCCAAATGACTGGTGGGGTAAAGAAGAGCCACAGAGACAATGAGAAAGCAGAGATGAATGCATTCTCAACTTACTGGAACATATGGACTCTGGAGAACGCATTGGCAAGAGGGAAATTGAAGGCCAAGAAGATCCATATCAAAAGAAGAATCTCAGATCAATAACTCAAACTTCCTCTTTAAAATATTGGGAAAGTGGAGAGAAAATGAAGTTGGCCTACTCAGAAGGAAGGAGATGATGAAGGCTGGGGCTGAGGGTAATGGGACAGAGAACAGAGACAGAAGAGAGTTGACAGAAAAACAAACATTGATTCTTTCAAAAGATCCATACCACCACCACCGACTGATCTTTAGTCAAACTGATGGAGTCAGAGAGTAAAAGGGCTGAAGATACTAAAATAGAAGGGAAGGGCATGATTGCCAAGTGCACAGAAGAAAGAATGGAGGAAGCAGAATGTGGGGGCCACTGTGCACCAAGAAATTAGCGCCCTTTGTTGTTAGAAAAACAGAAATTGCTGACTCAAGAAGAATGAAAATGTGGGAAGACACAAAATTAGTATTCTAAAAACTATTTATGAAGAGAATGGAGGCCTTTGTGACTTTGTTGATGCCTTCTACCAAGCATGTCAATGGGAATTAATAACAATTCTTTACAAATTCTTCCACTGAGTTGATGAGGAGACACTTCATGAAGACAACATTATCCTTATCCCTAAACCAGACACAATGTCTCAAGAAAATATCACTCCTCTTTAAAATATAGATGCAAAAGTCTTTGAGAAGGCACTAGCAAACCATTTCCAGCAATATGCAAAGACTTACATGCCAAGACGAGGCAAGGCTTATCTCCAAAGTGCTGGGGAGGTATGACACATACAAATCAGTTAAGGCAATTGTATATCAAATCCATGACATAGAGAAACACCGGCATGATAATTTAAATGGGTTCGGGTAAAAGTAATTGACAGGTTTCACCCCTGTGGAATTCGAGCATCCACAACGCAGAGCAGCAGAGAGACCTTCGCCTGTGACAAACACTTGAAAACCAACAGCAACACCACACATAATGGCCACAGAGAGACCAAGCTCACACTATGACCAGGAGCAAGACAAGGGTGCCCTCAATGATCTAGTTTGTTTTCTGCTGCTATGAAAAAATACTCTGACCAAAAACAACTTAGGGAAAGAAGCGATTTATTTGGCTTAAACTTCCAGGTCATAGTCCATCACTAAGAGAGGTCTAGGCAGGAACTTAAGCAAGAATTTGAAGTGGAAACAATGAACGAAGGCTGCTTGGTTGGCTGGCCTTTGAGGCCATGCTTAGCTGGCTTTCTTAGATAGCCAAGGATGCACATGTGCAGAGAATGGCCTTGCACACACTGGGCTAGGCTCTGCTGGATCAAGTATCCATCAGGACAACCCTGCACACACATGTGTACCAGTCAATCTGATCTGGGTCATCTCACAGCTATGACTCACTTTTTGGGTGACTCTAGGCTGTGTCAAGTTGATAGTCAAAGCTAACTAAGGTACCAAGTGTCTTAGCTAAGGTTTCCATTGCTGTGAAAGAGACACCATGACCAAGGCAATTTTTATAAAGGCAAACATTTATTGGGGGCTGACTTACCATTTCAGAGGACCAGTCCGTTCTCATCATGGTGGGAAGCATGGCGGCAGACAGGCAGACTCAGGGCTGGAGGAGCTGAGAGTTCTACAACTTGGTCTGAAGGCAGCCAGGAAGAGTCTCTCTTCTGCAGGAGGCTCTCCTGCTCTGGGAGGAGCTTACACTCCAAGCCCACTCCCCATAGTGATGCACTTCTGCCATCAAGGCCACACCTACTCCTACAAAACCTCACCTGAAAATAAAAACCACCATTGTTGAAGGCAGAGGGAAGCCTTTTCTGGATTCGAAGACAAGACTTCATGTGGAGAAAATCCCTTCGCCGACTGAGACACGGTTGCAAAGTACAGTGTCAATATACAGCAATTGTTCATTTTCCTACAAGTTTAATGAGCCGTCTAGAAAGAGTTAAGAAAATGACATCATCTAGTGGTGGGACCATGTGGAATTTTTCTTGTCTATATAGGCATGTCAAATGATATTGTTATTATGTTGTTCTTGTTCAGGCAACCATATTGTTGAGATGTCAGAGATGCATTTCCCTGTTAAATCTAGGGGACACTATCAGCAGGCAGCCTGGACCAGTGGCTCTTACAGTATTTCCCGTATTCCATGATTTCCCCTGAGACTCAAGTATAGGGTTTGGATCCGAGATGTATCAGTTGGAGTTAGGTCCTTCATGTTACCTATTCTTTACATTTTGACCAGTTCTCTGTACAAATAGTTAAGGGTTTTACACACACACACACACACACACACACACACACACACACACACGAGAGAGAGAGAGAGAGAGAGAGAGAGAGAGAGAGAGAGAGAGAGAGAGAATTAGTTTCCTCCAGAGACAATCCTAAGTTGTTAGCCTCAAATAATGTACTCAAAAACAATGCTAAATGGATCCAGTAGGTTTCAAATACATGTGTGCATGTATATGTATGTGTGTGTATATATATATATATGTTTACACACATATACACATATATATATGTTTACATATATATGTAAATGCACACACATACACACATATGTATATACATTTAACAATAATTAAAGAGGAGATCATGAAAGGAAGAAACATAAGAGGAGTTGAGGGCATGAATATGGTGAGCAAGGGAGATGCAGTGCTCATGTGTCAAATCCTTAATAAAAGTTTAAAAAGAAGAAAATTATTTCATTTATAGTATCTTCAAAGACAAAATGCTGGGAGGCTGGAGAGATTGCCTAGTGGTTAGCAGCACTGGCTGCTCTTCGAGAGGATCAGGATTCCATTCCCTGAACCAACATGATGGCTCACTCGAGTTCAAGGGGATCCAAAGCCCTCTTCCAGCCTCTACTTGCACAGCATGGGTGTGGGGCTCATACATGCAGGCAAAACACCCTTTCATATAAAAGGAAATGCTTACAAATAAACTGAAGAAAATATATCTAAGACATGCTTTTAAAACTCATAAAATAGTCTTAAGAGGAATGTTATAAGACCTAAATACATGGGAATAGTCCATGTTCATGAATCAGATCCGGACTTGCCCTGATTGTGTTTTAGTGACTTCTTCAGACACCATGATAAACTACTTCAACAAAGCAATGTTGACAAATTGGAAAGAGGTTTATTCTGGCTCGCGCTGCTAAAGAGGTCCATCAAGATACAGAAGTCAGGAAAGAAATTTGAAGCAGCTGGTCACATGGCATCCACAGTAAGTAAGCAGATGATGAATGCCTACTGTTATCAGCTCCCTCTTGTAAGATCCAGGATTCCAGCCAGGGAATGGTGCTGCCCACAGTGGGTGGGGCTTCTCATCTCAATTCAGTCAGCATCTGCATCCCTGCATTCCCATACCCTTCCTCCCAAGGCTTTTCAAGTCTTGTCAATTTAACAATTAATACCAACCATTCCAGATGGCAATAGTTTAATATTTGATCTTAACTGTCAATACAGTTGCTATTAAGATCCAACCTGGCTTCTTTGCCAAAGTTTATGACAATCTCATCCTGCAACTCATGTAGCTGCTAGAAGTTTCCAGAGTAACCAAAACCATTTGAGAGGGAATAGAAGTGGAGGCTACACTCCCCACCTTCAGAGCTGACTGCAGTGCTTCAGAGAATCCAGGGGGCCATTCTGAGGTCTAGGCTGCAGCTGAGAGTCTGAAGGTCATAGCTTGTGGTCAGTTGAGTTCCACGGGCACCAATAATTTTTAATGAGAATATTTTTTCCCCAACAGATGGTGCTGAGGCAAATAGATACCTATATACTAAAAATAAAATTGAATGCATGCTTTGCACTACATTAAAAATTAAATAAAAATGGAACATAACTCTAAACATGAGGGATAAAAGCCTTTCTAAAACTCTTAGGAGAAAACTTGGGTTTGAACTTACATAATACACACACACATACACATGACATTTAAAGTCAAACAACAAAACAAAGCAAGTGTTACTGTTATCACAATTCAAACCTTTTTGGGTAGATGTGTGTGCATGGGATGAAGCCTAGAGCCTTGTGTACACTTCCACACTGAACTCTCAGCCCCAGTCTGGCACAGTTTAACCAAAGGGCACCAAGAAATCGGTAAAAGCACAGCCAGCATCTGGAGAGGATGTATTTACCGATTGTGTATTGGGTAAGGGATTGTAAGTAGAATATACAAAATAAGAACTAAGAATAAGGTATATGGTATCATTAAATGGGCAGAGGAACCCAACACACATTACCTCAAAGATTTGACTGGTAGTAAGTACATGAAAAGAAAATGGTCACCAGCTATCAGAAGTGCCAATCAAACCCGTGGGTGGGCCTGAGTGTCTTGGAACTGTGTCTTAATAAAACCATTAACAATGAGGAGAGTTTTAACATTGACATTTAGAAGAGTATTGCTTTGGTTTGGGAGGGGCTGGGGATTGAAGTAGCTGAGAGCCTCATGGGGGCAACAGGTAATAAATCAGGGATACTTTGTACCTGTTCTTTTCTCCTCTCCACCACTGTCTGAATTCTGAACTAGGTACATATGGGGTGAAATATTATAGAGCAGGCCAAGAACACTGCTAATAGAATAAAACCTGTGTAGTTGTTAGCTTCATACCCAAGCGGGGAGTGAGGTGCAGATCTTGAAGATTTCCACTCTATCCCCTGAGGATGCTGCTCATGTGAACTAAACATGGAAGGAGAAATGAACCAACCAGACTGGGCAACTGAGGCAAAGGCTCTCTGCTTATGTCCTTGAACTTAGACTAAAGGCCTCCCTCTGTCCATCTGCTAGCGTTACAAAGAGCAGCTAAACTCAAAGATGCCATCAAAAACCTTCCTAGATCTGACACAGAAGTTGGTAGAATTCAACTGGGAAAGCAGACGTTCCCAGAAGATCAGGGCAAATGGGCAAAATTTCAGAGTGAAAAGATACCCAGGGATCAGAGCCAGCATTACCATGATCAATATAATTGAGAAAACTGAAGAAAATGGGAAATAACCAATATCTAGGAAGAAACTCAAGAGTCTGTAGAGATTGGATAGTTTTCCCCAGATCGATTATTGGAAAATTTAAAAATGGAAACTAAGAGTTCAGTGAATTGTGGCATCTTGATATAGAAGGAAAACATTTTAATTAGATACAAACAAGTCATTGGAAAATGAAATATCAAATAATTGAAACACACAGTTAAATAATGATAATTTTTTTTAAAAAGGCAAGAGACAACCAGACCACAGCTGAGAGTCTAATTTATGTGTACCTGGACAGAAGATAGAATATTGAGCAAGCATGCATAATCTTTAACAATACATAGGTGAAGAATTTTTCAAAAGTACAATTTTTAAGTATAAATCTTACAAAAGTACAAAAAAATCAAGCCAAATGTTCAAGAAATCTCAACTCAAAAATACATAAAATGAACGATAAGACCAGGTGTGTCCTTATAGGAAGGCTCAGCAAATTATCAGATACAGCTTATAAGTAGAGGACCTTTAATACCCAGAAGAGATACACTGATTTACAAAGAGAAAATTTTAAGGAGTACTGATTTTTATCAGGAGACAATGGAGCAGACATGGCCTGTGCACCTGAGCATGCAAGTCATTAAAGCAGGCACAAGGAAACTGTTTTTCCACTGGAAAAATTAAACATAAAATGGCCCACTTCAAAAGTTTCTTGAGCCACCTTAGGTCCAAATATAAGTAAACAGAAAACACTGGACACCTGCTAATATCTGTAAATCTCTCTAGCTCTACCCTATACTAAAAGTTTTGAGTAGAAAATTATTATTAATAGCCAGACCTACCTACACACATGATGTGGTTACATATCTGGTAAACTTTAGAATAACCAGGGTGTAAAAACATAGAGATGAACCCATACATGGTCTTCATTGAAAATAAAGATATATTAAGCACATGACATATAAGATTGAACAATTCTGATTATTCAGCCAGTGGTGAGAAGATGAGATCTGTGGTAGGATTATATAAAGTATTCTCTGTGCTCAACTGGCCATTCTAGGCCGATAACTGGCTTTGCAAAGTCCTAAGACAATCGGCCTTGTTTCAGCTACCCTGAGTCTCTGGTGTTCTTATTATGGAGTGAAGGTCTTTGTTTTTCATACCATGGATTGGGGGGTGGGGAAAGGCATGGAGATCTCTCATCCACAGCTCATGTGATTTCTCTTAAGACAGAGTTTTGCTGCAATTGATGGACTAGGTCGTCTCTATCTCTTAGCTGGTTTTATTCTTCACCTTGGGTCTGATGTGTCTGTCACTGTCATTGTGTCAAATCAATGTGTCAACTGCTTGCCCCCTGTCTCGTTTTTGGTTATATTTTCTAGTATTTTGCTTGCCTGGATGCTCCTTGCTTCTCTCCCAGAAGCAGAGCAGGTTCTAAGATCTCCCAGGGTACAGTCGCTGATCTCTGGTGGGTCTGTGTCTCTCTAGCTGCTGGCCTGTTTCTCACTCAAGGCTGGAGTAGGAAGCAGCTATTCTGTCCCTAGCTTGGCTTCTAGTCTTAACCACAAGCTAGGGTCTGTAGCTACTTGGTGTGGTAAAAGTTCCTTGTGTGATTCAGCCAGATTTCCATCACTATGACAAAATAGTTGAGAAAAATCAACCTGCTTGGAAGAAAGACTTCTTTAGTTTCATGATTACCAACCCATGGTGACCCAGCTCTAATACTTCAGGACCCGTGGGACTGTAGTGCAGCTCAGAGCATATCAGGAGACTTGGGATTTAGTAAAGTTGCTCACCTTGTGGACTTAGGCCAGGAAGGAGAAGCGGGGAAGGGGGAAAAGGGAGGGGAAGAAAGAGGGAGAAAGGGAGAGAGAGAGAGAGAGAGAGAGAGAGAGAGAGAGAGAGAGAGAGAGAG
>NW_022196893.1:19141967-19165697 GCF_008632895.1 Mastomys coucha | reverse complement strand
AGAGAGAGAGAGAGAGAGAGAGAGAGGGAGAGAGAGAAAACACAAGAGCGTGCTTGGATACCCTGGTATCCTAATTCTGGGTGCTTAGTGATGTAATTTCCTTTCATAGACTTCATCCCTTAAAGATTCCTCTCTCTCCCAGTTGGGGCTGCACCCTTTGGGAACATTCAAGATCCACACTAAAACAGTCTGTCTAAGTCTCCTGGAATTCCTACACTCTCATAAGAGACCATTTTCTGCCTTCAGAAAGTTGTTGAAAATGCCAGCTGGATCTTCTTTCTGACTTTTAGTGTGTGTGTGTGTGTGTGTGTGGTATGTATCTGTGCATGTATATGTGTGTATGTATGTATGTGTGTGTGTGTGTGTGTGTGTGCCTGTTTGTATGGTGTGTTTGTGTGTGTTTGTCTGTGTATGCAAGTGTAGTGTACATTAAATTGGTAAAATGTCATGTGCCATTGTTAAAAGTGGACTCTGAGAGTGAGGAGGCCCTTCTTTGTCTCCTCCAAAACTCCCTGCCCAGGGCCAGGGAGTAAACCAGAGAACGGGAAATTGTAAGCAGACAAGGGTATTAGAAGCACTGTGTCCTTGAGGAGGACTAGAAGGTAAACTATTTACAACTGAGGTTACTATTGTTTGTCCCACAACATAAAAATGCTTACAGTTTAGTGAGGACAAAAGGACACATGGGAACTGGAAGACAAAAAGAGACTTTGGAGAATCGGGGGTGGTAGAGGGTGTGGGGGACGAGGGCGGAGGAGGGTCACAGAAATGCCACAATGATATCCAATACCTGCATGCTGATTTAAAACATAAAAATAATGTTGAAAGATATCTACAGTGGGGGTAAGATGAGATTGGAAGCTCATCCATGTAGAAGACAGACGGGACCCTCTCAATCGGTAACTCCAGCTGGCTGCCTCGGTTTCCCTAGCTGGTTTCTCCTTGATGTCTGTAAGTTCCCAATTTGATGCTGTTATCTTTCTGTTTCCATTTGACTTGGGAGCCTCAATGGGGGAAGTCTCTTTGCTCTGCCCATGGCTCTCTATTGGGAACTTCAATGGCTGCCTCAATGGGGCATCCTCTGTGGTTTTCTGCTGGGTGTTGGGTGTGCCTTTTTGATGATGTTTTGCTATGAATCTGCTGCTGATTTCTCTCTGTTGCTTGCTACACACTTAATAAAGCATTCATTCAAACCCAGGAGCATTGCTGTTGTAGTCCTTCCTCTACACCCTACAAAACAGCACGCTTCTATGCGCGTATATTGTGCGTGGGAGGGCACTCATGTGTGTGCATGTGAAAGCCAGAGGTTATCATTGAGTACCTCCTTGATGATCACTTTCCACCTTAAATGCTTAGGCGGGGCTTCTCATCTGAGCTGAAAGTGGCTGATTCAACTTGTCTATCTAGCAAGCTTGCTCCGGGGACCCCTGACTCTGTCTTGAGCACTAGGGGTTCTGGTGAATCCATCTGGTGTTTGCATGGATGCTAAGGATCAGAACCTTGTCCTCACACTTGGACAGCAAGCACTTTACCCACTGAGCCATCTCCTCAACCTGCTGTTGACCTTTCTGATATTGGAATCTGCTTTGGGAGAGCGAGGGCTACCTACCTTGTCCTTCCAAGGCATCCCCTTTTTCCTTAAATTCCAAGCTTTTTTCATCCAAGACCTCTGTCAGTTGCCCAGTCTAAAATTGATGAGCTGGGAACTCTGTCTTTTTTTTCTGTAATCGTGGAAATCAATACTCCATCATTCTCCACCTGACTTGGCAGCAGCAAACCTGGGGTTATTTCGGGAATCTTAGGTGATGGCTCAGAACTAGGGGCAGAAATGCCATCCTCTACGGCTCTCCAAGGAGTCTGCTGAAGAACCAGGACTTGTCTGTGTGAGAATGAGGTTAGACCATAGGACTTGTGGACTGGTCACATGACCACAGACCTACAGATGGCCTGGGACACGCCTTCCTACTGGGCAACAGCAGAGAAAACTCTTGCAACCAGAGTCCTCTGTCTGAGGGGACAGATGGGGGCCACATGACTAGGCTTTGTGTCATTTCCACTGTGGAGCTGTAGAACCTTACTGTAGAGCTGACAACTCCTAGGGTAAGTAGTATGCGACATTGTCCCAACAGAGGCAGAATGGCAATCAGACTAGGGATTGAAGTCACTAAGGAGTCACAGTTGTAGCAGAAGCAATTTAAACTTATCTCCAACTTGCTTACAAATAAATAAGACTCAGACTATGTTACTTCACTTGGCTTTGATGATTACCGGTGGGTAACCCCTAATCTACTCTTCTAGATGCTGACCTGGCTACCTCCCCAGTGGGGTACCCCAGATACAGGCTGTTCCCCCTGGCCACATGCTGATGGTCCTTTTCCCCTCTTGACAGCTTTCTCCTCTCTTCTCATTCTTCCTTCTCCTCCTGGTCTCCCCCTACTCTTTTCTCCACCCCCATCCAGGTAACTCAAAATCCACCTATCTCTAACCCCTCCAGTAATTGGCTGTAGACAATTTTATTTAACTAATAGTTTTAAATCAAGGAAGACGGTTCATACAACAAAAAGCTTGTAAACGTGAGGACTCACTCACAGGCCTGGACCTTCAGGTACAGAATTTAGCATTACAATACATAGCAACAGATCAAACCTCAGCACATAGCCCTCCCGTAAAGAGCGACAGTAAGCCTGCTGCATTATGACCTATTTATATGACAGGGCAAAACTGATCTCATAAGAAGGGTGAGAATTGTGACCTTCACAATGGGAAATATAAGGCTTTAGGCAAAGCATTTATCAGGTGAAGAAAATAAGGAGTCCCACATAGGATTCTGAATGTTTATTGCCAGAGTACATGGTGGATCCCATTCTAGGACTTCAGCAGTTCAGGGGATTCTTGCTAGGGGCAGTCCACAAGGAGAGAACTCACTGTTTCCAAAGGTCATTACTCGGGGAGTCTGAGATTAAATGAATATGAGCAGATCCAAGATGGGAGCTGCATCATCCAGACATGAATGGGATTGATGCCTTGAGTCCTGTGCCCAAAATTCCTGATTAGTCACTAAAGAAGGATGGGAGGAAATGATCTCAGCTCCACAAACACAAGCCCATCGCTTCTGTGACTTCAGAATAATGTCCATCAAAAGACTCCTCTCTCTGACCCAATTCTAACTTAGAGAGAAACTGCAGAATACAAGCTGTCATAGATATTTTGAAGGATAGAGAAAAGCCTTCCCCACCACACTCCATTCAGAAGTCTCTTGTTCTCTGCAGAGCTGATGGGTCACAGTTGACTGGGTCATGCATCTGAGCTGAGCTTCTCAGCTGTGCACACGGGAGTAGGTGCACACTGTCTTGGCACTCACCACCTTCTCTAGGGCTCTCAATGCATGCTGACATGGATCATAACTCACTCTGACACCCTAGATCCTCCAAATGTCTTCCCTTCCTTGCTGATGTGAGAGCCCTGTGGTTGTTTGTTTTCGAAGGGAAGGCCTTTATTCTGCGTGTTTGGATTCTGACTTAGAGTTTTTGCTTTCAGTGGCAGTAGATTCAAGAGGTGCTTCAATCATCAGACTTTGTTGAGGACAGTGTCAGTTATTCAATGCTAATGAGACCTGGAGGTCCAGAAGGGGCCCACTCCTGTGAGCCGTGTTTGATCAGAGTAAGTTGTTAGGGCTACTTTTGATAAACTGTCTGACATTAATTTCAAATAGAATTTTGAATCTCTGTTCATGAAGACATGGGTGGTTTTAATAATTTTATTGTATTTTTTTCAGTTTTGTTTTCAAGCTAGAGTCACAAAAAATAAATAAATAAAATCAAAGGAGGGTGTTGTTAAGTGCTTTCTAAGTCCTAGACTATATTTAAATGACATAGATCAATCTGTTATTCCCTTAAAGATTATATGACATTCTCCTTGAATTTATTTAATCTTGGTGATCTTTTTCAATGGCTAATGAGACTTTTAATGTTCTTGTAGTAATTGGGCAAGTCAGGTTTCCATTTCTGGGACATATTATTTCAAAACATTAATCAACTAATACTTGTGTGGGAGCTTGCATCACATGGCTTTGTATGAAGGTCAAAGGACTATTCTGTGTAGTCAGTCTTCTCGTCTACCTTTTGGTGGGTCCTAGGGATCAAACGTGGTTGCTTAGGCTGTGACAAACACCTTCATCTGCTGAGCCACCTCACTGGCCCCTGGAACATACGTGAATTTTTTATTTTTCATTTTTTAAGAAATGTCTGTTTTTCTGAGCTTATAAATATGCCACTGCGGAGTTAGATATACAATTTCCACATAGTTATCATAATCTTCGTTTTTTTTTAAAGTGTTCATTCTTCATCCTGACTCTGTATTCCCCCAATGCCTCTCTCCACCCCCTTCCATTTCTCCTTCTTCTCCATCCTGTAAT
Source organism: Mastomys coucha (assembly GCF_008632895.1). NCBI lineage: Eukaryota > Metazoa > Chordata > Mammalia > Rodentia > Muridae > Mastomys > Mastomys coucha. The sequence goes on along the minus strand of NW_022196893.1, from coordinate 19,161,283 downwards.
TAACTCACAAAGACTCAACTTCAAAGAATTGAATTTGGATTAAGCCTTGCATTCTGGGTTTGTGTTTGTTTGCGAACACTTTATCTTTTCTGGCTTTCATGTTTATTAAATGCACAGTTCTTATTCCTGGAGCTCACATTGCCGTTTTTACAACACATTCAGTCCGACGCCAACCTCCTTTATTTTTGGTTTTCCTCTAAATCAGGAAATGTGGCAAGGCTCCCCGTGCCCAGCTTACTTTGCTGTGAAGTGCCCTCCTTTTCTGAGTTCTCTAGCACATTATCGTTTCTTTCTTGATTAACTCTTTGATTCAAAGCATCAAGGATATATGATTTACTTGTCAAGTACTCAATCTACCTTGTGCTTCTCTCCATACAAATTCTGATTTTTACCACTTTGTTACCAGATCATGTTGGCCAGTAGACATTTCCACTTTGAATTTTTAAAATGTATTTTATTTTATGCAAATGGGTGTTTTCCTGCCTGTCTGTCTGTCTGTGCACTACATGTGATCTTGGTATCCTCAGAGGCCAGAAGAGGCCATTAGATCTCCTGGAACTGGAGTTACAGATCATTGGGAGCCACCCTGTGGGTGCTGGGAATTGAACCCAGGTCGTCTGCAAGAGCAGCTAGTGTTCTTAACATCCGCAGCATCTCTGCAGCCCTCAGAGTTGACTTTCAGTTGTTACAAGAAGGTTTGATTCTCAGATGAGCATGTGATTGGCATTTGCAGTCACTCCCTGGGGACTGGCCAGTTGCTTCTTTCTGAAGACTGTCAACAGTCAAGGTCTCAACAGGTGTGTGTTGTGACTTGGCTTGGTGAGGTTTGATGACGCTCCTTGGGTCCCCGTCCGTTGTGGTCTTTGTCACTCAGATCACCCTTGTAAGGGAGCATCTGGAGAGGTCTTATCGCAGGCCCAGCTTCTGGGAGCTCCCCTGTTGCTCACAGCTTTTGCTGTGAGAATCACACATTCACCACAAACTAAGAGCGTTCTGGGACCACGCGATTCTCAGAGGAGCCCGGGTAGGAGATCTGTTGTCACAGGGTGATAATGAGATTTCATCCAGGCAGCTGTCACTGACTCTGAACTTCTTAGGAGAGTGAGTAGGAGGCCCCATCCAATGCCAAGGGAGTGGCCTATGTGGGGCCATTACTATCCTGCCGCATCCCTTTGATATACATCTCGAAATGCAATTTCTTAGCATCTCCTTCACTTTGTCCACTCCAGTCCCCTGCATGCCTGTCAGTATTGTAACCGTAACTTTCTCATTGCGTTTGTTAATTAACTTCGTGTGTGTATGTGTGTGTGTGTGTGTGTCTGTCTGTCTGTCTGTCTGTCTGTCAGTCTATCTGTAGGTTAGAAGTTGACATCGAGTGCCCTTTCTCATGAGGCATTACCTTACTTTTAGATGGAAGTTCTTCTACTGGCCTAGTGCTCACCCAGTAAGCTGCAGGCTGGACCGAGAGTCCTGGGAACCCTCCTGTTCCCATCTTCCCAGTGCTGAGACCCGAAGCACACTTAGCTGTTTCCCATGGGTGCTAGGGCTTGGGTACAGACCCCAATGCTTGCATGGCAAGGACTTTCCTGGCAGAGCCATCTCCCCAGCTCCTGCTAATTTGGTTTCGAGCCGGACCTGCCTTTCCTTTATCTCTGCTATATAATGTTTCTCTCAGCCAGCCCTCACTGATCCGACAGCTCTCACCCTCCCTGATCCATGTGCTGAGCCTGTTCATCCTCTCCACTCCCAGAAGCCCGCGTTGCTGTGTTGCCCTTGTTTCTCTAGCTCCATCCAGGCTGGATTTGCTTTCCACGGAAACTGAAAGTCACACTCTTTATGGGGGATGGATTTTACAGGGTTGTATGCAGATGCACATATGGGATTCCACTGTCTTCTTTGTTTGATATGCCTGTCAGTGCTATTTACCAGAGTCCCAAGATTTAGGTGACTCATTAGAACGCTGGGGCTTGTTCTTTAGAAACTGCTTCTTTAGGTGACTTTTAATGTGTGCGTATACACTACATAAATGCAAGCGCATACAGAGGCCATAAGTGTGCACCAGTGCATCAGATCCCCTGCAACTGGTGGTTCTGAACCATTCCACGTGAGTTCTGAGAACTAAACTTGGGTCTTTTGCAAGAACAGCAAGGGCTCTTAACTACTGAGCCATCTCTCCAGCCCTGACTATTATAGACTTTTTACTGTTACATGAACAACATGACGCTAAACGCCCCCTCTCCATGGCATCCACTTTCATTCCATTGTGTGCAACCCTTGAGAGCTTGGATCCCCCCTTAAACAGCTCCTGTTCCAGGAATGACAATGTATTGACATTTCCTTTTCTTCCTACATCTACCCCCCAACCTTCTAGAATCTGCTGAGGTGTTTTACAACACCCACTCTCTCTGGTCATTATTAGAATTTCCATTTGGCTTGTGACTACATCTGTATTTATTGAGGCTACCATTAGACTCACACATAAGACATGCTACAGGAGCTGGGCTGTTCATCTCAGCATGGTTAGTAAACGTTAATTGCCAGAAATGACCCAAATGTCCACCAATAGCAGCTGATTATATAAATTACAGAGCATTCATGCGACCGAACCCCACAGCTGGTGAACATTGCTAGAAGCTTTTTATATATGACATAGAAATATCTCAGTGCTGAACTTTAAGCAAAAACAGCAAAGTATGGAATATATATGATGTTAGCATTTACAAAAAGAGAGGATAGAGAATTGGAACTCTGCATGTGGTTATGAATTTGATTTGTGTGTGTGTGTGTAGATGTGTGTGTGCGTGTATGCATGTGTGTATGCGTGCATATGTGTGTGTATGCGTGTGTGTGTGTAGATGTGTGTGTGTGTGTAGATGTGTGTGTATGTGTGTGACTCACTGGGCCTCTGTGTGGAGTGTGGCTCCTTGAAATCTTAGGCTGTGCACCTTCTGTCTATGCTAATGACCCGGGCAGAATGTTTCCCTCTGGTAAACTTCGCTGAGTGGGTGGAAGCTGTTGAGGACTGTCATTGAGCACCCAGGGCTCTCTTCCTCCAATGGACTAGGTGAAGGAAAGGCTTAAGGAAGAGGAGCTGAGTTCTGGAGGCTCTGTTTCTTTTGGGGAATGTTTTAGTTTCTTTCTCAAAGAACCTTGGCTTTTAGGAGCTGGATGAGATATTATAGAAACAACCTTTGTTGGGCTCCCTAACCACATGAGCCCACATGAGCCTCCTTTCTTTGTAATTACCCAACCTCCAGGGTTGTGTTATAGATGCAGAAGATGGACATCTGCAAGCTCTGTCGTGTGTGGGCATCTTCTTAGCTGGCTTTGGGGTTTCCGGATGTGGTCCTTCCTTCCTACCTCACAGGAGCTCTCCTCTGGCCCCTGCTATCTGGGCACTTTTGTGAAAAGCGTGGCAGGCCATCTTCCTTCCCTCTCTTTTCAGTGTTTGGTTTCTGCATCCACAAGTGGGCACTTCTGCCACTCTGCTTTAACCCCACTTAGGGATTCCACTGGAAGCCACAGGTTCTTGACCTGTTCTCCGGCTCCCACCTGCAGATTCTCCACTCAAAGAAGCATATTTCATTATTCATTTAGCTGTCTCTCTGTTTTCTCCTTTGGTTTGCTTGTCATGTTGTTCTTTTGAGACACGGCCTCCCTTCCTTTGCAGCTTACATGGTTCTGGAACTCAGTACACAGGGCAGGCTGTCCTTAAACTTGCCTCTGCTTCCCAAATGCCAGGGTCACCAATGTGAGATACCGTGCCCAATTTACTTCCCTCTGTTGAAATGTGGCTGAACGTGTCTGATCTTTGACCCAGCCTCTATTCTCATCCTCGGTTCATACACCTCCCATGTGACTATGTCTCACTACTATTCGCCAACGTTACCTTTAAATACAAACATCATTTGTATTTTGTGTCGATAGACCTCACCTCCAGCTCTATTATTACCTTCCTGGTTGGAGCATCATCTGGTGTGTTTGAACCGTCCAGAGAAAGCCCTCATCCCATTCCCGCTGAGGCTTAGCCCTTTGGTGCAGTCTTACATGTCTGATAGATGCTTTTACACTCTTTTCTCTTCCCCTAGGCTGGAATCCCAGGACTGAGCTTTGAAATGTATACGCTGTCTACCAATCTACAATGTCCAGGTATGTCCTGGTGACTAGGATCCTCACTGCATCCTGTCACTTGTATAATGTCTGTAACCATTCTGTAGGGAACATCCTCTTCCACAGACAGGGATGTGGGGTAAGGGACTGTCCCAGATAAGTCCTTGGGTTCTGGAAGAGAGAGGCTTTCCTGGGAAGGACATGACGCTGGTTATTTGGGGTCTCAGTTGTTTCCCTGAAGAGGGCTCTGAACAGCACCCAGTGGCCCCAGTCTCTTCTCTGCCTCTGCCAAAGCGCGTTTTACTACTGACCCGGAGCATGGTCCCAAGTCTCTGAACAAAAATCTTAAGTCTTGCCAAGTCGATCTTTTATTGTTGCTATTAAACATTTATTAAATACTCTGCGCAGAGCCAAAGCCGGGTGAGCTGGGCTGTGGGGAGCAAGAGCCAGGCTGGTGGTGACCACACCATGAGTCCCTTGTGCACAGGCTGAGAGGTCATGGCGGATTGTACGCCCAGATGTGACAAGGAGGGTAAGGCAGCAGAGTCCCGGGGGCCAGCTGCTGGAGCTATGGCAAGCAGTTGGATGGAGCGAAGGCATCTCCTGGAAGGGCACAGGAGTACCCTAATGAGGAGAAATCAGCATGGTTGCTGTTAGGAAAATTTTTACATTGGCCATTTTATTTTAATCACCGTAGATTAGAAGACAGTGTATACACATTGTACTGAGCCTCTGATGCCCCACTCTCAGTGTCTCCATGTTGTCATCTCATTGGAGAGCAATAGACAAACTTAGGAAAAGACAGTAACACCCCACTATCAATAACTCTGGGGCTTAGCAGGACTTCACAGCTGCTTCTCTTAGTGTGATGCTTAGTAGGACTTCACAGCTGCTTCTTTTAGTGTGATGCTTAGTAGGACTTCACAGCTGCTTCTTTTAGTGTGATGCTTAGTAGGACTTCATAGCTGCTTCCCTTAGTGTGATGCTTAGTAGGACTTCACAGCTGCTTCTCTTAGTGTGTTATAGAGAAGGTTCTCTGGCTCTTTTGCCTCCTTTTGGGACCCTTTTACTCCTGCTGGGTCGGCTCTGATATGGGGGGAGGTGCCCTCTCTTATTGCAAATTGTAATGACAGATTTGGTTGATATCTCTGGGAGGCCTGCTCTTTTTCTGAACGAGGAGGAGTGAATCTGGGAGAATGGGGAGGGACTAGGAGGAGAAGGGAGAGGGAAACTGTGGGGTTCTCTCATATATGTCAAAAGAATAAATAAATATTTTTTAAAAAAGAAAAAAAAACAAACAAACTGACCCTCTCTGGCAATGATGTAGGCTCTAGAGGGCTTGAGGAATCCTCCTTTTACCCATAGGAGGGAGAAGCTCTGAACTGGCACCTCTCCCACACTAGACTCCTAAAGTGGACCAGTTAGCTCACTTCCCAGATCTCATGCCACCTCCCCAATTATTTTGTGTATCAACTTGACACAAGCTAGAGTCACCAGAGAGGAAGGAGCTTCAGTTGATGAAGTGCCTCCATGAGATCCAGCTGTAAGGCATTTTCTCAATTAGTGATCAATGGGGGAGGGGGCAGCCCATTGTGGGTGGGGCCATAACTGGGCTGATAGTCCTGGTTCTATAAGAAAGCAGGCTGATCAAGCCATGACTTAGCAGTACTCTTCTATGGCCTCTACATCAGCTCCTGCCTCCAGGTTCCAGCCTTGCTTGCATTCTTGTCCTGATTTCCTCCAAAGATGGATTGTGATCCTTGGAGTGTAAACCAAATGAAACCTTTTCTCCCCAGCTTGCTTTTTGGTCATGGTGTTTTGGGACAGCAATAGAAATCCTAACTAAGACATCCTCCTACTTAAGCTTGTGACTTTTCCCCCAAACTTATCCCCAGTCTTCAGTGGGCTGGTCTGTAGGAGAAACTGACCATGGCCTGTAGACCTCCTACAGTGGACCTCTTTGTCAAAGACAACAACTTCAATGCCAATGTATGCAAGCCTGCTTCCCAGGACTGTCTGTGGTGGCTCATCCTTTGAAGCAGAGCTCCATTGCCAAGGTAAAGCAAAACCCAAAGCCACCATACAATTTGCCACAGTCACCTGGTAATGAGGTAGCTGCTCTCAGAGCTTATACGTCTCCATCCTGTTGGACCGATCCTCTTTCTCAGCCCTCGCTGCTTCCTACCTTCTCCACAATTCTTTCCTGACTTTCATGCCTAGAGGCCCAGGACTCACCCACCATAGATTACGGTGGCCCACACAACCTGGTTTGTGCTTGGCCAGTGCCTTCAGCATCTTGCATTCACAGCAGATTGTGCCCATCTCAAGTCTCCTGCTCTAGGTTGGGAACTCCCAGTTTGAACTCGGATCAAAACCAGAAAGGCATAGTTGTCTCAGCATAGAATAGTTGCTGCTCACAGCATGGCTGATAACAAACCCACTGGGCCTGTGTGCCAAACAATCTGCCTCATGCTCGTTCAGGTCTGTCGGGGCGAAGTTTTCCACTGCTTTACCCAGGGCTGGCAGATCACAGAAGCAGAGGTGAGAGTGGACACCAGGGGGCGCTGTTGGACAGTCATCGCAGAGCCTGGCAATTTACAGTAGCAGCAGCAGGCTGGAATCAAGAGCTGGCAGCTCCCCGATTCTGTCAGATTTCGTTTTCTGGAAGTGCTGGAAGTCCCTGGCTTGAGGGGAGCAAAAAGACACGCCGATGGCTGTGAGGACCTTTCAGAAGTGTGTCTGGGTTCCTCCAGGCTGCACACTGCCCCCGCACAGGGAGCTGGCTGGTCGGAACCCTGGGTAGCACTTGAGGACCTTGGCCTTCTCCTGGAGACAGAGGCATCCCATACACACTCTGTTTGGAGGAACAGGGAGAATTGAGGAAGAAAGGTAGGCCACGCAGAATGAGCAAGCAGAGGACTCTGCTCCCTGAGCAGCCACAGGCAAGAAGCAGGCTTGGAACTTGGTGGTACACAACAGGTGGCCTTGTAGTGGAGGGACAGGAGGAAGCTGACCCTGGGCTTTCCCGACTGGCCTCCTGCTAGAAGACTATGGATCTACGTGTACAGTGAGGCTGGATCATAAGGCTTGCCTGTGCTGCCTGTTGTAGCCCTCAGTCTGAGGAGCCACGCTCTTGGTACCCCTGCTGCTGCTGTGAATGGATTTGAGGTGGCTCTCAGGTGTGAGCGAAGCGCTGCTGGCTCAGAGGTCTGCTGTGCATCCGAGCTTCCAGGGATCTTCAGGAAGGGAAGCATGTGTGACTCACAGTTTACGAGGGTGGGCGTGGACGGTGTCTGTGTTCAAGCTGTCAAGTCTCTATGAAGTGAGCCCCCCAGGGAAGATTTTCACAAGGATTCAGAGAATTCATGCACTAGGATTGGAGAGGATCTCGGGGGCCTATGAATGCCTATTATACCCCAGCAGTGGGTGGTACTCAAATGAGACCGCGTGGACTCTGGGCCTCAGTTTCCCTAAAGCCACCTCTCCTTAAGTGCTCTTTCTCTCTCACACACACCTTCTGCCAGCTCCCCTGTAAAAGCTACCCCTTTAGAACCACCCTGGTAGGCGTCACCATCTTCCCCACTTAGGTTCTTGCCTCTCTCTTACCCCTGGGATTGGGCTAACTAGAAAGAGTCTGCCCATCCTGGAGCACACACACCTGCAACCAGTGCAGCCTCTCCGAGCTGCTCATGCGGGCACGAACTGCTTGGTGCCATCTGTATATCTCTTCACTTGGTCTTGCTCTCCTCAGCCTACCTCAGCAGCTGAGACCTTCACCAGGTCCAGCCACTGCCCCTCCCACCTGACAAGAGGGACCTAGCTTCCACCCCAGTCACTTGCTCTCTCCCATCTTGCACACAACACTCTTTTAAGTTTGGTTTCTATTCCTAAAGTCTCCTCCCTTGGCACAGGTCTCACACCCAAGGTAGCCTGTTTCCTCCTGAGGTGTTCATGATTTTAAGACTTCCGCACCCTCCCCCCCCCCCCCCCCCCCCCCCCGCAAATCTCTCTACCTTCCTCTGTCAGATTTACTTGGGAGTTTAGACAGGAGCATACTCATGAATGGGTATGTCTAAATGCATAGGCTTATGTGTTGGTATGTATGGATAAACACAGAAGTATGTTTGGATGTGTGTTGGGTCACACGTGGATCCATGCTTGTGTGTACATATACATGGGTGCATGCTTGCGAGGGGTACACAGGAATGCAACTTTACATGTATACATACACAGGTACATGCATGTATACACATGTGGGTGCATGCTTTTGTTCACTCCCACATGTGGGTATGTGCTTATGCATGCACACATACAGTGCATGTTTCTTTTTTTTTTAATGGCACATGTGGGTGTGTACTTATGCATGTGAATGCATGTGAGTGTATGATTATGGGTACAGGCTCACAGGGGGTTACTTGTGTGTGCTCCCACAGGTGTTGTATGTTTGGGTATGTGCCCACACATGAGTACATTAGAGTATTCATATGCATTCTCTTTGGTGGGAGACATCCCACTGGAATCCAACAGCAACCTCTTCTTGCCCAAACCATGTCTTACCCTTCCTCTCTCTATTCCTTGGTTCCTAGGGCTGAGCTTAGATCACAGTGGCATATCCATGGAAGATGGCTGAACCACCGACTTCCCATAGTAAGGGCATCTTTTTTCTGTTCCCACTTGCCTCTCCTTCCTTGCTGGTGGGTCACTGCTCCTGACATGTAATTCATGCTCATGGCCTCTTCTCCCCTGCACCCGGCCCTGCCTCTGTCCATTCCATTGCTCTGCTCATTGCTTTGTGCCTCCCAATGAGATTGTGACATCTTGCTTGTTTGCTTTGAGACTTACTTCTCCCAGCCTAGTAATTAATTGCTTGTTTCGCCTGGCCTGACTCCTTCCTAATTGTCTGCAAGACTGACATCCCCTGGGGACCACCACGCCTCCAGAGGCCCCTCCACTGTGGGTCAGGACTCACCTTCCTCATTCCCTTCACGTCCAGACACCCACCACCAGCGCACGTTCCGTCCCTCCTAGAGAGCGGCCACCTGCAGCCCCTGCTGGACAGAGCCCCTCCCACCCATCTGGGTTCTGAGGAAAGAGCAGTGTTCAATCTGCAAAGAGCCACTCTCAATCTCCTGCATTTCCTTCCAGAAATAGAGCTCTCGGGTGTGACAGGATCACTGATTCCAGCCTGGTCCAGTTCCAAGCCTGGCTCTGCCTGTTGGGTATTTGAATACTGTGAGCCGGCCCATGGTGGCGTCGGCCGCTGTCTGTTGAGGTGAAGTGCTCTGCTCTGACTCTTAAAATAAACATGTGTGGGCCTTCTCTGTGCTAGTGGGCTCTTCCCAGCTCCCTGGTTCATTCTCAAAACAACTGTGGGGGAGAGAGAGAGAGGCTGTCCTCACTTTACAGTAGCAGAACAGGAGCCCAGAGAGCAAAGATGGCTTCTCAAGGATACCTGTGTGGGCGGAGCCTCTGCAAAACTCCTCTGGGCGGAGCTTCTGCAAAACTCCTCTGTACCTAGGGGCGGTGGCTCTGCCCTCCACGGAGCTGATGTGCTATAGATAATGACCCCACAAGGGATCTGTGCCCTGTGCCAAGATGCCAGACTAGGATGGCCATTGGAATTCCAGGGCCTCTCTGTACCAGCCATCCTTGGATAGGGTTCTCTTCAGTACCCAGGGCCAGAGGGTATTCTCTGCAACACTATCTTACCCCTGTGATTTTGCAAAACCTGTCCCGAGGCTCCAACAAAAAGGGTGGGTGAGCATCCCTGGGCTTGGATAGTGTGATCTGATGAGCAAGGCTCTACTCCACTCAGCTGTGAAGTGGTTGGAGGCTATAGAAGCCTTGAGCAGGGCCAGGGAATGGATCCTCCCTCGGGATGGTGATGGCTCATGCAGACTGCTCAAATTTCCCTGGAGTGTCTGGGTGCTGTAATCAGTGCCTGTGTGTTTGGGTGCCATTGCCTGTCAGTGTGTCTGGGAGCTGTCATTCATGTCAGTGGATCTGGGTGCTGCTGCCAGTGTCTGTGTGTCTGGGTGCTGCCGTCAGTGTTTGGTTTCTGCTGTCTATGTCTATGTGACTGAGTTCTGTCATTAGTATCTGGTGGCTGCTGCCAGTGTCCCTGTGTCCGGGTGCTCTTGTCAGTGTCAGTATGTCTGGGTTCTGCCATCAATGTCTGCATGTGTGGGCTCTTCTGTCTGTGTCCATATGTCTGCCGCTGTTAGTGTCCGTGAGACACATTTAGATTACTATAGCTCAGTGAGGCATGCTTAGCAAGCCACAGGCAAGGGATCAGACTGAAAGCAGGACCTGGGACCGCAGACATCCGTGATGGGAACACTTTGTCCCATGCTGGCTGTCTCTCTTACGCCTACTGTGTTATTAACGTGCCTTGTTGCTAGGGCAGAGTCTCTGATGTAAGTAACCTAAGGAATAGTCTATTTTGGCTGGAAGCGTAGGGCTTCAGTCTGTCATGGTGGGGAAGGGATGGTAGCAGGAGCGTGAGGCAGCTGGTCATAGTCAGTATGCAGCCAGGAAGCTAAGGGAGGAATGTTGGGGCCCAGCTCACCCCTTTCTTCTTATGAGGACCCAGACCATGGTGATGCTGACCATAATTAGGATGTATATTCCTACCCCTATTTTATCTAGACATTCTCTCACAGACATGCTCTCAAGTTTGTTTCCATAGTGACTCTAAATTTCATCAAGTTTACACTCAAGATTAGCCACCAGAGTTCTTCCCGGCCTCACCTGCAACCATGGAGAACACAGGCAGTGTCTCTCTGTGAATTATTCAGCTGCTTGATTTGCCTGGCTAAGGTCTAGCCCTCCCAGGAATCCCAGCCATGGATGAAAAGACACCAACTTCCCAGAGCTTCCCTGGATGGCCTAGGGTGCCAGCTGGGTTGCACCATAGGTCTTCCTGCTGGTCAGTCCACCTTCCTGCTCCATGCGGATGAATTTCTTGGGGGCTTCCTGTTCAGTCACCAACACATAGCTTATACCAGGGTGCCTGAGCCCAGGTAGTCCGCAGAGCAAAGCCACCAAAGCTACCAAGCAGTGTCCTGAAGATTATCTCATATTGCAGCATGAGGCTGTATGGCTCAGTGCTGGCCACTGGATGGAATACAGACCAGAAGCCCAGATGGCCAAGAGGTCACTGACTCTTGACATAGTGAAGGTCACTGACTCCTTGTGAAGTGGGTTCATATATCGGAATAGGCTGGCATCTGAAAAATCCGAGAGAAAACTGTCTGGCTAATGAGTATAGGCCAAGGCCAAGTGTGTGGCCCGTCTCCATGCACCTCTCTTATGCTCTTATTTCTTCCTCTTACTCCACTCCTTCATCCCTCTTCTTCCTCTTTCTTCTCCTCTGTCCTTTCCCCATTTCCCTCTTTTTATTCCTCCTCTTCTTTTTATTTCTGTGCCTCCGCCTTGCCTCCCTTTTCCCTCTCCTTTCCCTTCTCTCCTTCTCCACCCCTGCAACTGCACATTTCTCTGGTGGCAGCTCCCAAAGGCCCTTGACCTTAGAGCTGGTCACGTCCCTGGGGACCTGCCTCCTAGAACCAGTCTTACTCCCTTCATCTGCTCGGTTGTAGCCTGATCTTTCATGGATGCTGAGTCTAGGACCACCCTGGACAACTGCCCTTGTAGTGTTCTTGGCCCTGATGGCCCTGGGACAGACTGTCCTGTCCCAGACTTGCACACAGCCTCCATATACCTCCCAGCTGGGTGTGGCAGAGCCTGTTCTCTGAACCATAATGTTCCAGCCAAGGGAGATACACTTCTGCCCTTGGGTAGAGCTTCAGAACAGGAGTGGGTAATAAGGAGAGTAGAGGTTCTTGTGATGGAATATTGCCCACAGTTGGGTGGACGCCAGTACAGAGGTGGGATGTGGGTAGTCCTGATATTGTAGAGCGATAATTCCTTTAAATCAACTGAATCAAAACAGCTTGAGCTGGACACAAACACAGTAATGTTAAAGCAAATATATTAGAATGGAATTTATAGAACTTCATCAATTAGTAGGCTAGGCTCCCAGAGATAACTCTGCCTGTCATGTGTTGCCTTGATTGGATCCTAGGTACTCAGATGGTTAGTAAAACAGTTTCTGACTGTGGGGCAGTATTTCCATCAACTGGATTAAAGGGTACCATCCAAGTTGCCTAGGATCTGAGCAGAACTCTGCTTTAGTCATGGAGCTGGGCTGTCCTGGGCTTGGCTCTCATAGTGTGCTTCAAACACCAGGAGAAATATCCTCTGTGGTTCTGCCTTGACTCTCAAGCCCACATGCTTCAGCCTTTCCTGCTTTTCTAGCTGAGATGATGGACTGGGGCTTCTCATCTTCTATAAATGTGTAAGAGTCTACCTGATATGAGTATGATTATCATATATGCACAATCTCTTTCTTTCCCGTTCCCCATATTATATTATGGCATTGGATTCTCTTCCAATCTTGTCTCATAGTCTACTTAAGTCACCTTACAGGAGCCATGCTCCATTTCTTTGCATGCTATGGGCCCGATACTTGCCAGTGTATGCTTTCCCTAGAACTTCAAGGTCTTGATACCATCTCCTCATCCCAGGATACTGGATTTAAGGCATCTCAGAAAGGCCTGCCCTTCCTATGAAGTCATCTATTCTTGTGGGCCTGACTGCTGATGTACTTTGAGCCACAATTGTCAGCCATGGCACATATATCTTACTGGGACAATATGAACACAATGGCCCCCAGAAGACTGTATGATTGAGTTGTTTTCTAACTTGGAGCACCCAACAGAGGCCTGGGCCTCAGCCATCCGAGGGCAGTCCAGGGAGGGTTTGGATTTGGGATCCAGTGACTCCATGTCTTGTGGAAACAGCTCATGTCATGTAGATACATGTCACTCATCAGAAGCAAAACCCAAGGATGAGCGTGCTTCATGTCTTACGGTCAGACTTTGTACTCTCTCCCTGTAGCTTCCCTGACTGTTTTTCTGTGTTGGCATGGGCAGTCTGGAAGTTTCTGGATACTTTTTCCTTACTTATTTGATTCCTCATCAGGTTTGGTGATTCCAGGGCCAACAGGAGCTCAGCTGGCATGAAGTTACAGAGTCTTCAGATCACTGGCTCACACTCAGTTCCTGGGGAGCCTTCTTAATGGCCTTCAGGGAAGAGCATCCATATTAGGAGGTCATACAACTCTAGAAAGGCCTGGATAGCTGGTCTTCCTACCCACATGATTGAACACCATTCTAATTAATTCTCTGCGTGAGCCAGCTTTAGGGAGAGATCTGGGCAGAGGAAGCACCCAGTCCCATTGAAACTGGATTAAAGCTCTCTTTGTACAGGGATCTTGCTCAGTCTTTAACCCCATGAAGGAAATATGTCAGGGAGGCTCTCCTGGTACTGCATACCCCCATATGCAGTACCAGGAGCTGAGCCCAGCTCTCTCCCTCTGACTAGAGAGCCAGGTAATTTGAAGTTCATTTATTTTCACTGACTCCTGACCACTCTCCATCCATGGCTGTGAAATTAACAGGAAAAAAATTACAAATTGCTAGAAGACAGAGACCTTTAACAGTGAGCACATCGCCTTATGCAGGTTTGATAAGCTGAAGACATTAAAAATAGAAGCAACATAGCTCGAAGTAGACCAGTTGTTCTGAAATTTTAATAAGCTCCAGCTATAGGCAAAGTTTAATAGCTGGCCAGCCTCGGGGGTAAGGTCACACCCAGGTCTGTCCTGAGACACTTTGGGCTTGGTAGCTATTCTACTGCCTATGGTCCCATCCCTTTGGCTTCATCTTAAGCTCTTGTCATCACGAGTCCCTGTGTCCCTCCCTCAGGCGCTCCCAGAGACCTCAGGCATTTGCTTGTGTTTGTCTTAGTGCCCTATGGACACCTTGGGTAGTGGTTGAGGGGAAAGTGGAATTTTATTTTATAATTAATCAATTATTTATAAGTCTGCAGAATTCAGAGCAATAAGAGTCAGTGGAGTCATTAATAAGGTACCAAAATTTCCTGTACACCCTGGAGGATGTCAGTCTGAGACTTATGTCCACCATACTGCCCATCTGTGTGTCTGGTTCTATAGCTCCATCCACCCCAAGGCAGGTGCATAGGGTCACCTTGATATTTATGTGGTTCCTTTGTTGCCCTGTAGATCCAAAGCTATAACTGTAAATTTCTGGAAGAGACACTGGCTAGGGAGATAGTAACTCTAGGAACTATGGAAACCATGCTTTCTGGAGGTGGTCACTAGGCATATTCTAGACAGGTGCTATGAATAGCTTCTAGAGCTTATCTTCCAGAGCTATTTCTTGGGATCGGAGTCTGCATTCTCATGAATTTTCTGTTTAGATGTGGATAATTTGGGGTTCACACAAACATGTTCAGAGCTTCTGACTAAGCTTGGTTGTTGTCACATGGCCTCTGTTGATTTTGAAGACCTCCTGCCATCCACGACCATGACACAATGCTTCCGGCCAGGTGGCTCAGTTGCTGGAAACCATTACCTGATTCTTTGGCTACCTCTTCTTGCAGACTGAGCAGCAGAACAGAGGGAAGCTCCCTATAGGTTGTTCCCAATGCCTGGACATCTCATCTCTCTTAGTTAGAATGGTTTCTTCAACTTGGAATGTTCTCAGCATTCTGCCTCTTAGAAGCCCAGAGAATTATGTTACATACTGATGTAGGCGAATGAGGTAGAGGCCAATTTGGGGCCTGGGTAGTAGAACTTTAAGTTATTTGAGAGTGGTGTAATTGTGGATCTCACATGTCAACCTGACCAGGCCACAGGCCTGGGCATTTGACCAAACATCCTGGTGTGTCTTCAAAGCTGTTTCTGAATGACATAAACATCTGGACCAGTGGTCTGAGGAATGTAGACCAGTGCAGGGGCTCTTATCTGAATTTCTAGAATCCTGGGCAGAACTGAAGGGCAAGTTATCACTGTGTGCTGACTGCTGAGCTGTTTATGATCTCTGCCTTCTTTAGGACTGGGGGTCAGACTTGATCCACGCTACCGTCTCACCTTGGTCTCGAGCGTGGCACTGGTAGATCCATGGAAATTGGTCTCCAAGGTGGTGTAAAGTAGCCCTTGATAAACTCTTTATGTTGTTATACACCTCTACAGGTCCAACTTTCCTGAAGAGCAGAATTGGTTGTGTGAGCCTTAGCTTGGATACCTGGAAGAGAGTGTTAAAAGAAACTATTAAAACAATGTTGACTCTATAAGATGACCTAAATGTACAATGGAGGCTGTGAGCCTTTGAGATGGGGGTCAGGGCGAGTGTGCTGCGGTTTGGATAAAGCATCTTTCAACCAAGACTCATACATTGAAGACTGAGTCCCTAGTTTGTGGTGGTGCTATTGGATGTGATTGGATCGAGATGACACTAACTCTACCAATGAGTCAGTCCACTGATGAACTCATATAATTCATAAGTGATGGAGAGAAGTAGGCCACAGATACTGTGCGCTTAAAGGGCATCTAGGCTGGCTATTTATGCCAACTTGACCCAAGGTATAGTCATCTGAGAGGAGGGAAACTTCATTGAGAAAATCCCTTCTTAAGAACTAGCTTAGGCAAGTCTGTGGAGCATTTTCTTAATAATAATCTGTGTGGGAGAGCCTAGACTATTGTGGGTCATAACACCAGTGATCTGGTGGGCCTGGGTTTTATAAGAAAACAGGCTGAGCAAGCCATGAAGGGCAAGCCAATAAGTAGCATTCCTTCATGGTCTCTGCATCAGACCCTGACTCCAGGTACTTGCCCTGCTCTGACTTCCTTCAGTGAAGAAGGGTGATTTGGAAGGTTAAGCAACATAGACTATTTCCCAACTTACTTTTAGTCATGGCGTTTCATCGAAGCAGTACAGCACCTTGTCCTTTCTTTCTCCGTGCTCTTTACCTTTTTTTTTTTTTTTTTTTGCCTTGCTATGAGGCTAAAAGCAATGGGGTACTTCTCTTAAATTGTTTACCTTGGTCATTTTGACATAGCAATAAGTTGCTGACTGATGTATCATGGGTAGACCAAACTATGTTGACTAGTTCAATTATTCACTTTAGGGAAAAAACAAAACATCATTACAGTTTTAAAATAACATTGATCTAAATGTCCAGACCTCTTTAGAAGAGACTATGTCTTAAAAAGACCTTACATGCAAATGATCAGGGATCATATATCTTGAGGTTTATCTGAAAACTTTATGGTTTCAAAAATGCTGAATAACTAGACTAAGATGCTCATGTGCTCACAAAACGGACATCCGGGATGAAGCCTGCCATTGTGGGTGCCCTTGCTCAAGGACCATGCAGACTCCTACTCCTCACTTGGCCCTGGGATGATCAAAGGCAAGACAGAAGAAAATGTTTTACAATCACACCAGGTCAGAAATTACATGGCAGAGACCTGCTGCAGAGAACGTGTTTTGATCAATGATTTACAAGTCTGTAGGGTAAAGAAAGGAATAACAAGTTTCCTTCCTAGTAGAGACTCTGCATAATGTAGCAGCGCCCTGGAGGGATGCTCCTGCCCTGGAGGGATGCTCCTGCCCTGGAGGGATGCTCTCTCTCAGCACAGGACAGCTCAGGAGAATCTCTTCCCATATGCCTGACACACTCGTGTCTGTGTTCTGCCAACCCAGACAGAAGTGGCTTTCCATGGGTTGGGCATCTTGTCCTTGGTCTAGTAAACTCACTGTTTAGTCCCACAAAATTTGGAGACTGTGTGATGCCCCTACTCTCATGGGGTAACCAAGGAAAAGATAAGGTCCATTAGAATAAGCTGATTTTTATACTGCATCCAGGCAGAGGCCAGAATGGGAAAGACCTTGACTAATTTTGAATAACTTGATTGGATTTGGAATTGCCAAGGAGACACATCTGTGGGTGTGTCTGTGAGGAGGTTTCCAGGGGATTTAGCTGAGTTTGGAAGAACTACTCTGTGAGTAGGAATCACCATCCATCCTATAGTTTCTACTGTTGTCCTGGACCGAATAAACAAGATACAATATGGAAGCCAACTGGGTACCAATATTCATCTCTGTGCTATCCGACTGCATGCAATGTAACCAGCCACCTCACACTCCATCTACCATACTTTCCCTATCATGATGCACTATATCTCAAACAGAGTAAAGAAACAAACCTTCCACATGTTGCTTGCCTTTCCTTAGCATTTTGTCACAGAAATAAGAGAAGGAACCAATCCAGTCAACAATGGAAGGAATTAGAGGGACCACAGGAAGAGACTCCTGAGTGCTGAGGAGCCAACCTGCTGGAGGGTGGGGGATGTGTGCAGCTGAGATGCAGAAGTGGAGGTCTAGAGGTCAGACTTCAGCAGTGCTCTAGTTGGGGTGCCCTTTTTGAGGCTGGCCTTGGTAGTTGCTGTCTTGTGTGCTGGCCCCACTCATCTGAACTGCTGCCAAGATTTCAGAATCAGAAAGATGCCATCCTTATTCAAGGATCTAGAGAACAGGGCCGTCCTTCATCTTGGTGGAACTTTTGTTGTTGTCTGTCTAAGCCTACAAGCTGTTTCTTCTTTATTGAAGAAAACTAAGAAACAAAACAAACAATGCCTCCTGCCTTACACCCCCCCCCAAAGGAAACCTGTGTAGCTTGCTCACTAGAAGAGTCTCTGAAGAGTCTGGATCAATGGTTCCCAATGTTCCTAGTGCTAGGACCCTTTAATCTAGTGTTCTGTGTTGTGGTGACCCCCAGCCATAAAATTATATTATTGCTGCTTCATAACTGTAAGTTTGCAATGGTTATGAATCGTAATGTAAATATTTGATATGTAGTATATCTGATATGTGGGTCACTCAACCCCTAAGTGGTTTCCATTTACACATTGAAGACCACAGGTCGACTCGGGTAACCTTTAAATATCTCCAGGGTTAGCAAATAGAGAGACCTCAACCTCCCACATCACCTAAAGAGAGATTTAAAGATTTGCAGGCCTAAATCTACTTCAGCCTCTAAAAATCTAGAATGAAGGGACTTGGTAGAAAAAGGTCTAAATGGAAGAATTTAAAATAATGTGAGATTTGTTATTTTTGCAAGGGACCTAGGTTCAGCTCACAGCACCCACATGGTAGCTCCCAACCATTCCTACCTCATATTCTAAGGGATCCAATGTCTTCTTCTTGACATTTGTGTACACTAGAAATATACATGGTGTTTAAGAATACACACAGGTCAAACATCTATAGACATAAAATAAAATACATCTAGACACAGAAGAACACAAGTAGATATTAGCCCTCTGAGGAGCAGTGGCACTTTTGCAGGGAGTTAGTTAGATAGCACATCAGTTATGTGTAGTATCATTGCAACAGATTAGAAGGGTGGGCACCTCCCCTCCTCAAGGCCATACCCCTTGGACTATGAGAAAATACCAGGGACATTCTACAAGAAAACCAACAGCATAATCGAGGAAGAGTTTGGTGCAAAACCAGTGGGGGAGAGGGAAACTGAGGGAAAGGACGACTGAAGGCAACAGAGAGTCCAGGATGGGAGCCATAATAGGAAGTGGGACATTTAAGTGGCAAAACTGGGGAGATATATCTAAATGCTTCCATTTCGCTTGGATTGAGAAATGCCTGGTAGTTAGTAGAGTGAAACTCTGGGTATGGCTTGGAGATCATTTTCAGTGTTACCTAAGATGAAGATGTGTCCCAAATGTGAGTGTCAGCATCTTATAGGCTGGGGACACAGGTGAAGGAAAAAAAGGAAATGGGAAAAGAAGAAAGTGAGCTGAGTGCAAGTGTTCATCTATCTCTGTTCCTGGTCTGCCTAGATGTGAGCACCCTGCGCCAGCTGCCACAGAGCTACCTGACACCACACCTTCTCCATTATGATGGATGTTATAATGTCAAACCAAGAGCCCAGATAATCTCTTCAGCTGGTTTACATATGGTATCTGGTGACAGCCATGAACTGGTGAATAACTAAACTCCCGACCATGAATGAATGAGACCTTTGAAACTAAGTCCCTCCACAGTAAGGGTGATATCTCAGGAATTTGGTTGTGGTGATGTGCAGTCCAGCAGAACTCTGTGGTTGGGACTTCAGGGGTTTGTTCAAGTGAGGTGGAAAGAGTGAGCACATTTTACCTTGTACCAAATCATTGAGAGAAAGTTTCAACTTTCCTTTTTGTGAATAGCCTTCATGGTGGGAAGGAAAGTTCTGTTATCTTTGTTTGTGTGTGTGTGTGTGTGTGT